>NC_056739.1:349536870-349682625 GCF_019279795.1 Protopterus annectens
AATGATATATATGTATGTATGTATGTATGTATATATATATATATATATATATATATATATATATATATATATATATATATATACGTGCACTTCTGAACCTCGAAATACTGAAATATCGAATTTCAGTATCTCAAGACCAGAAGAACAAAAGTGCAGTTGTTCAAAACTACACTTTGTCGAATCTGAGAATGTCGGATGTGCGGTAAGTATTTCCCAGTGTGTGTGTATATAGTGTTCTGTGTCTTTAAGAAGTAGTGGTGTCTGGATGTTGAAGATGGTGATCGGTGTGCGGTTATGTTCGGAGATGTACGTAAGTGTGCACTATTTAAGGATTTAGGGTAGGGTTGTGTTTTTGTAATGTTTTTGGACATAGTAGGTGTAGTTTAGGGTAGGTGGGTGAGGGTGTGTGTGTACAGGTGTTGAGAATGGTGATTGTTTTACATGTGTTGTGTGTGTGTAATGGGAGTATAGGGCTGGTAAAGGTAGGTGTCTTGCTGTTTTTGTGTTAGTGTGACCTCAGAGTTGGTATATCTAAGTAGGGGGGTATGGGGGTTGCAGGGGGGCTTGCCTTCTGCTTAAACATAGAGTAGTGGTTTTTGTTATTTTATTTCTTTTTTGTTTTTGTGTGTTTTTATGTCTGAGAGGGTTCAGTGTTTCGAATATCAGTATTTAGGGACATCATGTTTGTGGAGTTTCATTTTTCTGGTCTCGAGATACTAAAATTCAATACTTCAGTATTTCGAGCTTCAGAAGTGAATCCATATGTATACATATCTCATTACTTATTTTACTTTATCTGCATTTGTTCCTTGGGTAGGTGGTCTGGTTTGAGTCCTTTTTTAGTTATGATTCAGGGTAGAGGCAACATACAATATGATACAATAAAGCAGTACAATGTTTATGGGAAATGAATTTTGTAATATTCAAGTCTATACCAAACTGGAATAGCATGGGGAAATCTGAAAGTATCTGTACCAAACTGGAGTAACATGAGGAAATCTGAAAGTTATATGCATAAAACATACATGGTAGACAAAGTTACAGGAGAAATAAGCATCATTATCATGATGTCCAACATTGTTGTATACAAAATGATATATCACAGTAAGTGAAGCTACAATAGAATTAATTAGTCTGCATGAAGAAATACATTCCTGTATATTTAAGGAGTTGCATGCCTGCAGGCTGAAGGATAGATGAAAGAGAAGAGGTGAAGTGTAAAAAGCCTAAGTAAGTAATGTTTGGAAGTGTAGAGCTAGCAAAGGATGGACATATTAGAGACGGAGATGGGAAAGAGTAAGAGACAAATAACAGTGAAAGAAGGGGGTTGGGGAAAGGGTGGAGGGAGAATAACGGCACAATGAGAAAGAACGAGCAGAGAGGTGATGATATATGACAAACACATACTTACAATAGTAGACTATAACATGGATTCTGTTAATAGGGTTAAAAATATATGTGAAAGCCAAATAATACAGTTTAATACTAAAGGGTTGATGATCATTGAACAACATCATGAAATATGTTTCTAAAGATTAGGTTCCAGATATACAGAACAGTCTTCCTAAGGAGTGAAAACAATACAGAAGTTTAAGAAACCATGGGACATATAGGTAGGGCAATGAAGACACGAATGGGACAAGAAGCCATTTTGTCTCTTTTAATTAATTTTGCCTCTACTTTTTTTTTTTTTAGCTGATGAGCCTTCTGACTAATGGATATGTTCACGTACAACTATATTTGCTAGGGTACAACCAAGATGAATTGTTCCTCTGCCTTGAAACGTTCCATTGGAGCCATGTGTTTGTAGCACCCTGTGAAGTAAGAAAACTACTCTTCATACAGAGGGTGAATATTGCCCATTATTACATAACTAGCATCAAATTGAAAGGATCAAAGATACTTAGAGGGCAGAAGATACATTGTAAGGGTTTCAGGAGTATCTAAAAGAAACGTATGAGGCCCTCAAGACATGTGTACCCCAAGGTTAACAGTTTCTTAAATGCTATAATATTTCTAAAGCAAACTGAAAATGACAGAATGCAATTTATAGTGATGATAGTGAAGAGTGAAGGGCATCCAGACAAACCACTCAGCTGTTCAGATTTTCCCAGAATGTCCAGATTCTTACCTCATTTTTGGTTTGTTCCTCATAAAATGTGTGGTTTACTAACATATCACTGAGATTTGAAGTCAGTAAATAAAGAGATACATTTCAGTTTCAGTCCTTCTGAAAATACATACAAACACAAATCCTGCTATTCCAGCAACTTTCTAAGTTTATAAGAGCAATATTTAAAATCTGTCCCTATTGTTGGGCCTTTGCATCCCCATAATTTTAGACTTTGTCCAGATTTCTTGTGCTAAGAGGCTGAGAGGTATGCATCCAGATTTAAAAAAAAAACAACACAGGAAAGCCCTGCATTCACATGGCATGACAAGTGATGCTTAAAAGACATAGATAGTAACAAGCTTATGAAGAAGAGGGAAAAATACCAAACTCATGAAAATCAAAGGTACTGACTATGTTGTTAAAACTGAGTAAGCCCAGCGATAGGATGGGGGTCATGCAGACACATAACACAGCTGAATGTTGATTAGTGTGTGTGTGTGTGTGTGTGTGTGTGTGTGTGTGTGTGTGTGTGTGTGTGTGTGTGTGTGTGTGTGTGTGTGTGTATACACACACACACACACACACACACACACACACACACAGGTAATCAGATTGCAGAGAATAATTGGCAGGTTTGTGTAGCTGTATATATTTATATAGCTATGTAGCTATACAGCTATATAAATATATATGAGTATCTGGGCAATCAAACTTCAGAGATTAGTTGGCAAGTTTGTCTAGATGGATCAATGTGGGTTTACAGCTGAGAGACATAACATGGATATGGTGAGAAAGGCACTGCTGTTGGCAAAGAGAGTTTCCAACTCTCTTTTAGGGATTAGATATAAAGAAAGCTTTTTTATACACTCCATTTATATTGCAAGTTCCAAGTTTTACATATATTTGACTTTTATGTTAACTGCATTATGATTTTGAGAAAACTTTTGAAGATACCTTGACAGTGGTTAATATTGGTTAGTTTATTTAAGGACCAGTGTGGTTAGATAGGGACATAAAGCTAGGGTGCCTGCTGTCAGCAGTCTTATTCACCATTGCAATAGAAACTCTAGCAGAGGGCGTCAAGGAGGCCCACAGACTGAGAGCATAATAGCAGGGGTAAACTGCACAAGGTTACCTTTTTGCATATGATTTACTGACCTTAATGAAATTTTCTGTGTGTTCTCATCTCTCAGTATGCAATCTTTTTTGTGATATTTGATGACACTGCTGGATATAAAATTAATAAAAATAAAACTGAAGTTCTTAAGTTTAATTATAAAGCATTGTATCTAGTTCATAATCGATTCCTTTCAAATTATAAGTCAACTGAGTATGGTATCCAGAGATGAAATAGCTACAACCATTAGAAAACTAACATAGGTCAGTTATGAGGACTGGATAGAAAATACAAAGAGGCTTAATTTGAAAGCAGCTACCTATGTTTTGAACGATGAATTTTGGAAGTTATGTTCATTTTTGTTTCCCAATTGGTTGTATATACCCTAAGGAGATTAGTTAGGAATCCCCACATACCTCAAGTGTGTCCTGTGCACTTGGAGTCTCAAGTATTGAAGGTTCTATATGGCCTGCCAAATCTTGGGCTTGTGATAAATTTGACTAGTGTCCATTGTACACTGGTGGTTGGAGCCTCTCCTATCTTATTAAGTTAGCATTGGCAAGAAGGCTTCTAATTTGGATTTTGTCCCCAGACAGACTAAGAATGAAGCCATGAGAACAGATGCTGCTTAGTAGTAGAAGTGAGGAGAGAGTCAGAGAAAGAAGATTATGTGAGGACAATGACTGTTTAAACTTCTGTAGTCTAGGAGGATGCGATGAAACTGAGGATGCAGTGAAACTGAGGATGCAATGAAACTGAGGATGCGGTGAAACTGTGTGTCTACCAGCCATGAGGATGCTATTCTCTACTTGCTACAAGAATATTTAGCTACTTATTAACCTGAGATGAAGGCTGTATAAAGGCCTTGTTTTCAGCCGTGTTTAGTAAGAGGGTTCGATCCATTTGAGCCACAGTGAAAAAGTTTGGAATTTCACATAAGGGAGTTTAAAAATATTTTCAACTGATACACTTTTTTTCTGGAGCATTGGCATCAGTCTGACATAATTAAAACAGCAAAAAGGTTTGCAGCTTTTGTAATAGTAAAGATTTCACATTAGGTATTATTGTCAAGGCCATCTTATTGCTCAGTTGCATTAAACAATCCTTTGGTCATCAGCTTTCTGAGAAATGTGGAAAAAGTGGATTTGTAAGTTCTTTGAAGTAGATAAAAGGGAGCAGGTGTTTAAGGCATCAAAGAGATGCTTAAAGTGTGTACTTGAGTTAGAATCCTAAAAAGAGGGTTGCAATATTTTAAATTGTCCCATTGTTAATCTTGTCACTTCTGTAAGCACAGCAATGTTTGTAGGTTTCAGGGTAACTGGAATCACTCCATTTGCTGGGTTTTAGTCTTTGTAAAGTTGTGGTCACATTTGTTTTAAATCATATCTAAGACCCCAGGCAGAAATGGGATGGGGTGATAGGAGGAAAGTTATTACTAAGTTAATGCTTTTAGCTTGCTTGGACACAGTGTTATATTCTGAACTTTTACACATACAGCACCAGTAATTTATTTTTCTATTGATTTGTAAATTGTACAGCTGTTGTTTTAATCTGCTGTAACCGCAGAACAAGTGTACACCAGCCAGTAATATTCCATTTATTTATTATTTTTTTTCTGTAAGATTGTTAATAATGGAAACTTACGATCCGTATTGCATCTGCACACGTTTGCTGTGTTTGTGTTACACTAGCTTTTTTAATAAACATAAAATTAACAAAAAATATTTATGCAAACATTGCAAAAGCGTAGTTTTGACTTAAAAGTATAATTTCTCCAGTTTTTTTATGTATTATAAGTACTTAACACCTTTTATATTTATAGTGTTTGCATATAGTTATTGACCTTAAATGTAGAATTATGCTGCTCTGTTTTCCGCAGGAATTTTAGGATCATGTATGTAGAAGATATGTAACCAGTGATGGCTAATACTGTGTTACTGACTATAATACTTTGTGAAAATGTTATTTATTCCCTGTTTCTCTCAAAAGTCATGTACGCGTATGTGAGGAACCTTCTTCTTACGATCTGCTTAATGGTTACATGCATTAGTGTAAAAACATTTAGAGGAAAGCAGGTCTGCATGCATTCACACTGGCATAAGAAAAAGAAATTCCAACTTGAACTCAAATCTATATTCTGATGTAAAACATGAATGTGAAAACCTTCATATCAAATTGAGACAAGGCATATATTTTGTATAAGTCTAATATCTTTGTTATTTTTTCTTTAGCTTTTTGTTTGAAGATATAGGACTGTTTGGAAAAAAAATTAGTTTATTAATACTGTTGTGTTTCCAACAACAAATATGAAGAGTAAGGCATCTGTGTAATAGCTGTGTGTGCTCATATGTACAGTTCAGTGACAATGTAATGGCCATGGAAGAGAACATTCCCTTGTTCCTGAGGTATTATGACTTTTGAATTGATTGTCTAAGTAAAGAAATAGGATTGAATAATTACCCAAAAGTAAAACAAAGTTGAATTTTGACTTATTTCCAGAAAAGCAGGATTTGTTGAAATGGTTGCCAGTGGACATCCTATACCCTTAAGTTTGTTTGTGTCTTTCGGCTTTTCCCGGTTAGGGGTCGCCACAGCGGAACTCCGGTCCGCTAATGATTGGTAGTGGATTTTTACGTACCGGACTACCAGCCCTGATGCACAACCTTCAATGAAGGAACGCACCATTCACGTATGCCTCCACACAGAAGATGCTCTAGCTAAGAATCGAACGGAACAACGTCTTGCTATGAGGCAACAATGCTACTGCAGCACCACAATCCTATACCTTTAAGTATGCTACAGAAAAATGAGCCATATATAAAATGATTACATGATGTTGTGTCACAAATCATTTAATTAGGAACTCATTCCTGCCTACTCCAAACTGGTTTGTTTGTTTGTTTGTTTATGCTGTATATATTTTACACTAAATAATTCTGAATCACTGTTAGGTGGCCACATAGTAAGATCTTATTGCGGACAAGAATTCTGCAAACTTAATTGCTGCCATTAACATGGTGGCTGCATACAATTCTGTCTCATGCAATTTAAACCTTTTGGTCCTGCTGCTATGCACTAACATGACTGTCTCATTTGGCAAGATGGATGCATATAAATATCTGCATCTTCTTAAACTGTTAACCATTTATTTAAGGTCACATGTCTGGATAAGCTATGTGAATTGTGCCATCACTGAATTATTAACTTACCCTCATACCTCTCAACTGTACAGATTTTTGTCTCATATTTCTGGTCTGTTCCAAATAAAATGTATTGTTTTCTGGCAAATCATTCAGGAGTGGAGTCATTAAATAATGACATACATTTGGGTTTCAGACTTCATAACATTCAGAAAATTAATGCTAACACAAATCCTGTTACTCTATCAACTTTCTAAGTTTATAAGAGCAATATTCAAATTCTGTCCTGATTTTTGGTCCTTTGACTCTCCCATTATTTTAGGCTTTGCCCAGATTTCTTGCTCTAAGAGGTTGAGAGTTATGACTTACATAGTTGTATGTTTTCTAAAGTAAATGAAATGCATGTTTTTCATTGCAATCATAATAATTATATGTGACTATTTATGATAAGTTGTGGCTATGTCATAGATCTACCAAAACAACATATTGTACATCAAGTGTAGTTTTATACACAGTAAGTCAAGCAATATTAAAAGTCTGTTATTTCCAATCTGTATTCTTTAGAAAAGCACATACATTTTATAATACTAATAATAAATATAAATCTGCTACTTTTAGGCAGGGTTTTGCTTCAGAAAAATGAAAGCTGTAAGAAGATTTGGAATAAGGTAGAAATATGTTCCATCCTCATGGAGGTTGTTATTTGTTTTTTAGTCCTGGGACAAATTTTAAAGTAACCCTGAATGACAACTATACCATCCTCTGTCATCACACCTCCTTTATCTTCATTCTCCTCCTCTCCTCATTCCATCTTCGGGCTGCTCTTACTCTTTATGTTTAAAAATGTTATTTATGTACAAGCCAAATAACTGTTACGGTCCTGCCACTGTAGCCACCCCCCCTGAAACTATTTTACCCTAGCTTTCCCTACTCCAATTCTCACATCCTATTAATTCAACTCCTACTATCTCCATTCCGTGCTATTTCCTAAGCTATAACCTCTATTTTTTCCCTCTACTCCCTAGTCTATCTCATTCCCTGCTCTTAACCCGCAGTCTCTCTGGCTATAACCACTCTGTCCCTTTGCAATATTCTTCTCCCATTTTGTTATAGAAATTCTGTAATGACCTAGTCTAGCATTAACTAAGCTAATACCAGCTACTTGTTAACAGCATCCAAATGTAATGTTCTAGAATGTAAATTATATATTACTAATTGTTTTTTTTGTAAATATTATTATTTTTTTAAATCTCACTGTGAAGCTTTTCTCCCCGGGTCTGCACTGAAAACGAGCCAAAAGCTCAGCTGGACTAACCCGGTTAACAAATGCAAAATAAATAAATAAATAAATGATGTAGCTGGTGCCAATGATATCTGAATAATAAAACTTTTGATCATGAATGAAACTTGACTGTCAATGATAAAATGATGTGACATCCATGATATCTGCATGATAAAGCTTTTCTCCTGGGATTTCTGCTGAAGACTTTCCCAGTAAACAAATGCCAATCAATAAATAAATTAATTAAACACATTAAATATTATTTTTATACTTTGCTAAGTATGTTTTATTGTACTATTACTCATTAATTATTATTTTAGGTCTATCCATGATCACAAGCAAACACAGAGTCACATAGACAGACAGACAGACTGACAGACACACACATGCATGATCCTTACAGTTTTCTTAGGATCTGGAACAAAGACATGATAATTTCTTAACAACTGCACATAGCTGCAACCATATCATTATACACTGTCAAACTCTCTCTCCCTCTAACTCTGCAATACATTGCAAAAAAGCAGAAATGTCTGGACTTTGACAAAATTCATGTATTTTTTTTCAATGTTGTGCTGCAGGTTCAGAAAGGGAAAAACAGCTTTTCTGCAACACATTATTTAAATGTATGTGACTCAAATGTATGCTTTGGAGCACTTTCTGTATGCTAGTTTTAGGATATGAACATACAAATGCATGTTCAATAATTAACAGTTTTCATAATGGGACATTTGTATCATGTCTGTATTTATACTATTTAAAAAAAACAAGTAATCTACATGGTATCCCCAAAGTCTCAGACAACCCACTAAACCAGTATAGTGGGTCCAAAAACAAAACAGTTTAAGAAGCGTCTCTGTGTGGAAGATTTTCAATCTATATATATCTAGTTAATCACTGTATATTAATCATATCAGTTAATGGTAGTAGAAGTAGTGAATTTAAACTCTTCCTAAGTAAAAAATAATAAAAAATATACAATTTGAAGTATTATACAGAATTACTAAGTATTCAAAAATAACCCAAGCAGGGTAGACAGTCTCTTTCCAGTCGAAAATCCTTTATTAAGTACACAGTCAAGCGATCCAAGTAAAACAAAAAAATAACAGAGTAATAGTTTCCTCACAAGCTTTCTAACTATATATATATACTTTTTATCAGGCAAGGGAGTGGTTTATTGTGCTGTAAAACAAAGTGTTATTGGTATACATGTTAAATTCACATCCCTTCCCCCATCAGTGTGACATTTGAGCTGGTTCTGCCCTACTTAGAAGCTGTCATAGTAATATAACCCTTATGTACTTTAAATAAAATTAATAATGATGTGGTACCTCTTATTTAACCCGAATATTAAGATATCTGGGGCTCTATTTTCACTTGGACTACGTACTATATGCTGATAATACTGCAGTGAGACCTGGATGTAGTTTGCTCAGACACTCCTCAGTGGATGACTGCATCTTAAAAGTTGGCCTAAACTATTGTGTTTCTTTTATAGTGCTGTCATTAAGTAATCCTATGTCGTACGTATTGCTTTTCTGCACATTTTAAGTTCTGTAGTGAGGAACCTGAAAAACTGTATTAAGCGCTCTGATATTTGTGATCTATGTTTTGTTGCTATGTGAATTAATTACTTATTATTATTCTGTAAGCTTGAAGTCTGAAAACAGAGAGAGAGAGAGAGACTACATAGTGCATCTACCTAGCCAAAATGCCAAATAATAATTAATGAATAAAGTATTCCTTGCCTGTATTAATAAACCAGAGAAGAATACATTAATAATTTCTAAGTAGTGTTTCTGCCTTACCTGAAATAGCTAAGCATTTTTACTTTGTATAGTATCACCATGTTTACAACCATATATATTGGTTCCAGACACATCACCATTATGAGACACAGACAGGTGTATACACACACACACACACACACACACACACACACACACACACACACACACACACACACGCACGCACAAGTGAACTCCTTAGAATAGCATTTGTTTCATGTCACATTTAAAAACAGCCCGTTTAAATCTATAGCTTTGGAACTGAAAACAAATTCAGTGTTTGAAATATATTTGTGAGCAAAAAAAGAATGTTTTAATCAGTGAATATGTACCGCTTTGTGATTTCATGAGTGAAAGTAGAAAGATGAAACATAAAACTTTTTTTTTTTTTTAATTAAGCTAACCAAAAGTTGACAAGAATGCGTTATGTGCATTTTCTGCTATTCTGTAAAATTATTGTTATATAACACTAAGATGTGGAGGAAATTACTTGATCAGTTTTCTGTGTCTCAAGGATATAATTATTAGTAGGCTTATCAGATTATCCCTATAGCATGTAAAGTAACTAATTCAATACTTATTAAAACAGAGACAGCTCATATTTATTCACATGCCTTGGGTAATGGCAAAGAGTAAAAGTGAAAATAAAACAAGTTATGTTAAACATCTTTGACTCTTAGTGCTACATTTTTACTGCTAGCTGATTGTTTTATATTACATTCTTGAAAATGCCAAACAGCACAGTGACTACCCTTAATATTAAAGCAAAGTATACTGTCATGCCATGCAAAAAAGTATCTATTTTCAAGGCTACAAACAAATTGTTCTTAGCTGGGCTTGGGATGCAGGACAAAGCAATTCATTTCCATCTCATGATGTTAATTAAGCTCTGCACCTTGTAGCACTCTTGAATATCTGCATTTCCTGTTTGCTCAAACTGTATTATACAAAAGAACCATTTTAGGACATAGCAGCCTGATGTGTCATTAACATTCAGCCATCAATGTGTGCTTCTTTGCTTAGCTGGCATTCAGCAAAGCAAGGTGTGAAACATATTTACCTACTAGCTTGCTTTGTTTATTTTCTCCTTCAAAATGTAGAGTGATTCAAGCAAATTATATTTAATCATCTGCTTTTATAGAGCTTTCAGTAGAGAAATATAATGTTTATGGGTGCAATGATGCAGTGGTTTAATATGCTTTTGCACCCTTTTTGGATGATGAGATACTGTATCAACTGCTCAGAAAAGCATTATTTTTAAAGTGACTGCTTAAATATCTTCCATATGTATAATACTTTTTCTGTCCTGTTTTGCTAGATTTACAAAAGTGAAATAGAAAAAAGGTGTATGTACTCGTACTGCAGGTATCCTACTAATTATCTGTATTTGTCACGGACAGTAGCAATTTCTGAAAACAACAGTTAAGACAATACAGAAGTTAATGTTTTTTTTTCTTTTTGTTTGTTTTTTCATTTTACCAAGCAAAATTAGCAATCATACTGCTAATAGTGAAATGAGAATGCAATGCTAGATATCCATATATGGTCTGTTTCATTAGGAAGACTTTCAGTACGTCATGTCAAGGGATCATAAAATGCATTCTGGTCATGGGAATTTGTGTTCTATCACCATACTATCTGCGTGTTCTATCATCACACCAAAATTGCCAGGAAATGGGGCATATTTCCACTTAACAGCTATTATGCAAGTTAATTCTCTGTTATCTTCACATTTAGGCCCTACAATATGTATTTGTAATATGAACCTTTGTAAGACTTCTCATTTAACAAATCTTATGTGCCTACCTATGAATAGCTGAACTATGTGTTCCAAACCATGTCGCTTAATAAATAAGTTTGCCCGTTTGCTAAAAGAACAGTATCAGATGTGCTTGTCTAACATCTTGAACAGGAAGTGCACAGTCTTTCATGTCCTGCTTTGTCCTGTATTGAAATGCTGAAGCAGGAAGAGCATCTGGCACTTAATAGCCTGCAGACTGCATCCTTGTTTGTGGTTTGCTGGACTTGCAGAAGCAGGATAATGTGTGGTTTATGGTTTTTTACCACTTTTTTCTTTTTCTCCAAGTTCATGCAACCTTGGAGCTACTGTATATAAAGTTCAAGAATGTTGGGGGGGGGGGTTGTTGCCATTTGACTAGTGTGGCTGTCCCCTGAAAAAAAAATTTTTTTTGACCTTCTAAATGTGACTGCTTCTAGGTTGTGAACTTACAGTGTTTTGAATCTTTAGTTTTGTTTAAATCTATGGTGATTACATGCCACAAAATTATTAATACTGGATCCCAGCCAGAATGTCCTCCCCATTCTAAATATGGCTTCTCCCTGCAACATGAATGAAGAACTTCAGTTAGAATTTACATTTAAAACTCAGAATAAACTTGCAAAGTTGTCAGTTGTAGACATTTTCTTGCTTTTGTCTAATAATCTTAATATGATAGTATCACAGAGGAAGGTGCCCAACTCTCTTGTTGAGAGAACTAGGAGCTTATAGGACCACCAGGGGGTATAAATGAAGTGGATGAAAACCTACTCTCCTATTTTAAGGGAAGTGTGTGGTCATGAGGTACTGAGGTAACTGATCTTATGGATCCCAGTGGTTGTAGTATATAGCCTTTCTGCTCTTACATGGGGATACTGGTCACAGACACACACACACACACACACACACACACACACACACACACACACACACACACACACACACACACACACACACACACACACAGATGCTAATGGTCCCAAACAATAGTATGCCAGCTATTTCTGTTCATTATGTTGCATGTGCACAGAAATGGTGTCAGTATTATGCAATGTTTTGGGTGGAGGCTGATGACTTCAGAAAGAGAATAAGGGTGGAGCAAAACTGTACAAAAGTAAAAGCATAATGTCATAATGTGAAAGTTACAACCCTAGCCTTCACTAAGAGACTGACATACAGCACACTGTCTTACTACTCAGGCTGACTTTCTTATTATTACTAGTTTGCTAATGACTGTTATGTCTTGTGCTTGGATTGCTGCTATTAAGAGACAATAGCATATAATTAAATAAATGACTAGCCAACAGCTAACCCTTGACTGTTTGCAGCTACCTCTCTGTTACCTACCCTTCATTTGATCTTAAGCACCAGCCTCACAGGTTGAAGTTTTTCCTCTTCTCTAGGGAACACCATTAAAATCAAAACATTAATTCTAATGGTTTACCCTGATTACAGGATATTTGTATAATTCTGCTCCTGAATCACATCAGTGCTGATGCCATCAAAAGTATTTGCATTGTGGGTATAGTCCATGAAATTGATTGCCTTAAACCAAGCATTTTAACTAGCTGATGACTTCTGATGGTGCCCCTCTACTCTTCCCTCATCAGACCCATTATTGAGTACAATGCACCAATTAGAATGTACCTGGCTAGACATCTCCAGCAGCTGGAGAGACCACAGAGGTACCTAACCAAGAGGATTACTGGCCTCAAACAGTTGCCCTATGCAGCATGATTGAAAAAGCTAAGACTGTTCTCTGTTGCATACCGCTTTCTCAGAGGCAATCTCTGTCTGACGTACAGAGCCATGTCCAACCCAGAATTGTTGAACATGCTCCATCTTAGCAAAACCAAATCTACTCGAGCTACACGATCTAGGGATATAAACCTCAACACAACAATGAATAGAACATGCTGGAGGGATAGATTCCCTTCGCAGAGACTTCCCTTACTATGGAACAGGGTCCTGATCTACATAAGACAGAGCCCCTCACTATCACTCTTCAAGAGGAACCTTGATGAGTGGATGGGTAACAGAAAGTTCACACCGGGGATCACAGCAACAGCACTACTAGATAGGGGCCAAGGGTACTTAGCTGCTAGTACAAGGGTCTAGGGAACTACTAAAGGGGCGGTGAATACCGCACAATGTGGCTGGGCTAATATATGCCTTTGGGCAGATAGCCCAGTACCAACCTATGAACCTATGATAGAGGCCAAGCACCATTTTTAGTTTGCTCTCATCTAAACTTTACTTGTTCAGATGTCATTTGTGCCTAAAAATACATACAGTCCTCTAGAAAGTATCTTACCAAATGTCATTAAAAAGGAATAGACATCTCATATTTGAAAGGTGATGCTCCTTCCTGTATGCCCCACTATAACATCAGCCCTGCTTGATGTTTTTCACACTAGTTCTAACCTGTTTTTTTTAATATCTTTTTGATTTGACTCTAACTACTTAGTTTCCCAGATAGCAAGAGACATATGTATCATTTGTTCCCTTCAGAGCAAGAGTTTAGCCATAGAAGTGATTTCACCATCTGTGTGGAGATGGGATTTCCTCCTGAGGCCTTAACTTTCCACTCTATACATAGTCAAAGATGCTCAAGGATGGGCATTCCATAAATATTTTCAACAGAAGTCATTCACGTACATGAGTGTTACAGCCCTCAGAAAGCTCAGTCCCTCATGCAGCAATTGCTTTCATGTGATCTCTGGTCTACATCAGGAGTATAACAATGGTATGTACACCCTGGAAATTTTTACTTGTGACCCTCCAACACTCCCTGCCATGAAAAGAAAACAGGCACAACCGCATCACTCTTCTTTCTCAGCACCATCAGGTTTGGCGGCACCAGTTCATCAAGCCTGGCATGTCTGCATTATAGTCAGGAGTTTGACACTCTATGCTAAATTGCAGGCTATACTGCCTCACAAGCTCCAGATTCTGTTTTGTTGCTGTTTCTCTTCTTAAAAAAAAAAAAGATTTTCATTTGTAGTAACATCAAAGAAAAGCAAACATTTTACATATTTAGAAGTACTTTCTGAATGCAATCCATGGAAATAGTTGCAATTCTTATATAAAATTATAATACAAACATTTTTACATAGAATCATTTCAATAATTATAACAATTAATTTATTATATAAAACATAAAATCCTTCCTCCAATCATTGGATGTGGCACCATTGTTATATATATATCCCATACTGTCATTATTTTATTCCAAATAGCCTTCAAGTTCAACAAAAATTATATTCTCAGTCTGTATCTACAATTTCTTTATATCTCCAGCATATACAACTGCTTTTAGTTTTGATAATTCCAGCTATTTTATGTGGACGACAGAATGTGCTGTTTAAGAATTTCCATGTATATATTCTGCAAACTAATGAGTTTGTAGTTCACTTAATAATTCTTAACATCATTTTTCTTTTAAAATAAATTCTACAGTGGATATAAAAAGTGTACACACCTCTATTAAAATGTCACTTTTTGTGATATAAAAAATGAGACCACAATAAATCATTTAAAAACTTTTCCGACCTTTAATGTGACCTATAATCAGTACAAATCGATTGAAAAACAAACAAATCTGTTAGGGGAAAAAATATAAAAAATAAAAAAAACGTACAATATGCTGGTTGAATAAGTGTGCACACCCTTAAACTAATACTTTGTTGTGTGTGCACACCCCTTACTTTGTTGAAGTACCTTTTCATTTAATTACAGCATTTGGTCTTCTTGGGTAGGAGTCTATCAGCATGGCACATCTTGACTTGGCAATATTTGCCAGCTCTTCCTTCCAAAACTGCTCAAAATCTGTCAGATTGAGAGGACATCTCTTGTGCACAGCCCTCTTCAGGTCACCCCACAGATTTTCTATTGGAGTTAGGTATGGGGTCTGGCTGGGCCATTCCAAAACTTTAATTTTCTTCTGGTGAAGCCATTCTTTTGTTGATTTGGATGTATGCTTGAGGTCATTGTCATGTTAAAAGGTGAAATTCCTCTTCATCTTCATCTTCATCTTCATCTTCATCTTTCTAGCAGATGCCTGAAGGTTTTGGGCGAAAAGTGACTGGTATTTGGAACTGTTCATAATTCCCTCCACATTGACTAAAGCTCCAGTTCTAGCTGAAGAAAAGCAACCCCAAAGCATGATACTGCCACCACCATGCTTCGCCATGGGGATGGTGTTCATTTGGTGATGCAAAGTGTTTTTGCGCCAAACGTACCTTCTGGAATTCTGGCCAAATAGTTCAACCTTGGTCTCATCGGACCATAACACATTTCCCCACATGCTTTTGGAAGACTTGACATATTGTTTTGCAAATTTTAGCTGGGCCTGGATGTTTTTCTGTGTAGGAAAAGGCTTCTGTGTTGCATCCCTACCCCATAGTCCAGACATATGGAGAATATGGGAGATTGTTGCCACATGTATTACACAACCAGTACTTGCCAGAAATTCCTGCAGCTCCTTCAGTGTTGCTGTAGGTCTCTTGGCAGCCTCCCTAACCAGTTTTCATCTTCTCTTTTCATCAATTTTGGCGGGATGTCCAGCTCTTTGCAGTGTCACTGCTGTCCCATATTTTCTCCACTTTTTGATGACTGTCTTCACTGTGTTCCATGGTATATCCAATGCTGTGGAAATTTTTTTGTACCCTTTTTCTGACTGATACCTTTCACCAATGAGATCCCTTTGATGCTTTGTAAGCTCTCTGTGAACCATGGCTTTTGCTATAGCAGGCAACTGAGTAAATGTAAGAAAAATCCTACTAGGACAGCTGAATTTTACTCGGGGTTAATCAGAGTCTCTTTAACTGATGGCAGGTGTGTACCCAAGAAGACTGAATGCTTTAATTAAATCAAAAGGTGCTTCAACAAAGTATTAGTTTAAGGGTGTGCACACACAACAAAGTATTAGTTTAAGGGTGTTGACACTTATGCAACCCGCGTATTGTACTTTTTTATTTTTTATATTTTTCCCCTAACAGATTTGCTTATTTTTCAATTGAATTGTACAGGTTATAGGGCATATTAAAGGTAGGGAAAGTTTTGAAATGATTTATTGTGGTCTCATTTTTTTATATCACAAAAACCTAGAATTTTAACAGGGGTGTGTAAACGTTTTATATCCACTGTATATAAATCATTGTCAATACCTGAACTGATATAATTTTGTGGGTATGGTCATAAGGAAAAGCTGAGCAGATTCTGACACTAAAACATCAAAAACATGCATGATGTCTATTTAAAATTTCTGTATCAAATTCTTTCATGTTCAATTTTTACTTATGACATTATTTTAATATCTGTGTATTAAGTTGGTAAAATACTTAAATGTAAAGTCAGATGTACTGCTGCTATGAAGAGACGGGGACCTAGTAGTGACCCCTGTGACATTACTTTCCATCAAGCTAAATACAAATTTATCCCAGAAGGATAATTTTTTTCTATAACTTTATTGTGGTGTAGCAGGGCAAAGGTTTTACCCAAATCCTTATACACCACTGTGTTAGTTCAACTATGTATTTTTTAAGCACACATTGTTTAGCAGGTTTACTGATCTCTAATGTTTGCTTTTCTGATTGTGCCCTTTCTATTTATATATACAAGTGAGCACTGTTTTCTTTTTTCCATTCTGAGGGAAAATCTGTTGTCTGCAGACCTGAGATAAATAACTCAAGTATTATGTCACTGAAAAATGCTCTCGAGATCATTTGTTTCCTTACCTGTGATCTGCTATCTGCCTGTAGGCAGCTGTTATTTTTTAGTTTATGTATGTCTTTGTTTACAACATCTACTGTTGTCTCAGGGAATTTTTCACATTACTATTGTAAGCTGGGAACAGAAAAACTGTTTCTAAAGCACCACACACAAAAGAAGAAAGTAAGAAAGAAAAAATGAAAAAAAATAAAGAAATGTTTCCACATTCAAGTGCCTATTTTTGTGACCTTGAGCAAGTCACTTAACCAGAAAGTGCTTTATGGCAATTAGCAATTTGGGCTAGGTGTCTTAATAGTCCTTTGAACTGCATGCCTAGTAGCTACCTATGAAACTATGAACACTATAGAACTCAGGCTTCTCTTCTAAGCTAGCTGTTAGGGGATATAAGAAATGAGACTGCAGACAAGTACATTGTTGGATAGGACTGTATTCCTGTTACTCATTTCAGGCTAACATTACAGTAAACAGTTTCATTAAATACAGATGTGTGTAATTAAATACAAATGTGTGTATTTATAAATTAATATGTTTTTTATGATGATTCAGAAAGGTAGTAGAAAGGATTGAAGTTGAGTTTTTTGGGCCCATCATACCTGCTTTGAAATTGTTCTTAGCAAGGATCCCAACATGGAATATTACAGCATTTCATTTGTTCAGCAAATTATGTATTTACTTTGCAGATCTATAAACACTTTGAATGTCCATATGTTATTATAATTAGTGAATTTAATAAACAAAGCACCAAAGAACACAGACCACACAGTTAAGGTTGGAGTAAAAAGTAATGACCAAGTCTAAAAGAAAAAAGAAACTCCTTCCAAACACAGCTGTAACTGTCTATACAGGAAAAAACTTTATTAAAATAGAAGGTTAGCCCTTTTGCAGAGTCCCCTCTGCTTCTTCAGACCATTATCATAGACATTTTCAAACAGTATTTAAAAATATAGGTCAACTAATCACATAGGAATTCAATAATCGCGAGTACATCAATCAAGCATATTGCACCTGCCCAGATATAGAATAATACCTACCTACTAATTCCAAATAAAATAATAAAGCAGGCACTATAGCCATGAATAGATGACAAGAATATACAGAAGTGACATCATCATTAAAACAGTTTATACCAAAACCTAGTATTCCAAATTAAGACACCAGCAGTAATAATAGTGCATTGATAACCTTGCTATTGTGAACATGAAAATAGATGATCTAAACTAAATAACCTCAGCTTACCTTAAAAAAGAGAAAATTACAGAAATTCCAGTCAAGTAAAACCATGAATAAACCTATCGGTCCAATCAAAGAACCATCGACACTGCTAGGTCAACAGCAAAGGCTATTCCCTGCACATAGCATAGAGAAATCACATGACTGCAACTAGCCAATAGGATAGAAAAGCAGTATAAGGTTCACAAAGATAAAAAACAATAAAATAGTCATATATATAGGTTCATAGGTTCATACTAGGCTATCTGCCCTAGGGCATTTATAAGCCCAGCCAGAGTGTGTGTGGCTTTCACCACCCCTTAGGATGAGAATACTATATCCATTAGTTTGCTGTGCCTCTGTCCAGCAGTGACACAGAGATGATTCCCGGGGTAAACCTACGATCTCCCATCCACTCGTCAAGATTTCTCTTGAACAGAGTCAGTGAGGGGCTCTGCCTCACATGGACTGGGATTCTGTTCCATAGTGTAGGGAGTCTCTGGGTAATGAATCTGTCCCTCCAGCACGTCCTATTTATATCCGTGTTGAGGTTTAAGTCTCTTGCTCTCGTGGCTCTGGTGGATTTGGATTTTTTGAGGTGGAGCATGTACATTAATTCCGGGTTGGACATGGCCTTGTATGTCAGGCACAGATCACCTCTGAGCAGACGGTATGTGACTGAATAGAGCTGGAGTTTCTTCAGACGGGCATCATATGACATATGTTTGAGCCCCTTTATCCTTTTGGTGAGGAACTTTTGGGGTCTTTCCAACTGCTGCAGGTGTCGGGTAAGGTACATTCCGAATGGGGCGTTGTACTCAATCATTGGTCTGATAAGTGAAGAGTACAGGGGTACAATGACCTCTCCTGATCTGGATGTGAATCCCTTCATTATCAGGTGGGCAATGTAGAAGGTCTTCCTAACCACTTTGGCAATGTGAGTGTCAAAAGAGAGGTTACTGTCAACTTGGGTCCCCAGGTCCCTGATAACTTCTTCCGTGTTTAATGGATTACCACCTATGTGGTAATTAGGGGTTACCTTGTTTTTCCCAAAGGGTATGACTATACATTTTCTGGCATTTAGCTTAAGGCCATGGCTCTGGCACCAGTTATCCATTTCTATGAGACCTCTCTGGAGGATGTCTGTGTCTGATGGAGTGTCAATTATGGTGCCCAGTTTGCAGTCATCTGCAAATTTTGTCAGCCACAATCCCCCCATGTTTGCCTGCACTTCAGAAAAATAAATGCCGAACAAGAGGGGGCCCAGGACTGAGCCCTGTGGGACACTGCTCATGACCGGCTTAGAGTCTGACATGGCACCAGCAACTCTAACCCTATGTGTTCTGTCCTTGAGCCAGTTTGCAACCCATCTTGTGACATATGGGTTTACATCTAAGCTGGTGAGCTTTTCTATGATGCCCGAGTGGGGTATTGTGTCGAACGCTTTTGCTAGGTCAAGGTAGGCTGTGTGAACTGCCTTACCCTCATCAATGGCCTTAGTGACTGTTTCAAAAAAGTCGACCAAGTTCAAGAGGCAGGATCTGCCCTTGACAAAGCTATGTAATGTTATCCTTTAACAGCAAGACGGAAATAACTAATCAGAAACTGATAGCACTAGTATACATGCAGTATGAAAACAAAATTGTCTGACTTAAAATGTAACAGTTATAATCATAAAAGCTAAGCCAACATATAGCCTTTGAAGCTGCAACTGCCAATGGTCATAAACATTGAAGCATTCATTTTCATTACCTTCTTATCCAATTTAGGGTTATGATGAGGCCAAGCATATGCTGGCAAGCAACAGACATAAGACAGGAAGTCATACTCGGATGCAACATCAGTCCATCACTGAGAAGATAAGCCACGCCCATTTTATATTAAGTTGCATAGGAGTGGACAGTTGCCCCCAAAGTGCTACAGGGATTACCTTCTGTATTATTATTCAGACAATGACCTTTTACTAATGGTTTACAACTTTGTTTCACTGTTTTTTATTTATAGCAAAATGTGAGAAGTTATAAAATATGCAATCTTTTTGGCTAGTGCCACAAAGACTAAAGTAATGGTTATTAATAAGTTAATCTTTCAGGACTGGGTCTGGTCCTATATGAAAATGAATTCTAGTGCCCATGCACACACACCCACACACTGAGTCACATGTACAGTTTTTCAAGCATGCCCAGATACACACACACACACACACACACACACACACACACACACACACACACACACACATACACACACGCACAATTTTGTTATATTATCTAAGCTGCAAATTCAGGGAAGCATCATGAATGAGGCAACAGGTGAGGGTTGGTGCTTTAATAATTTCACAGTAATTATTTTTTTTCTGAAAATGGAAGTGAGGGATCTGTTAAACCTCACAAAAAACCAAACTGGTTTCAAGAGTCTAAAAAACTTCCCTGTGTCAGCATTACACAGTTATTTGTTATCTGCTACTTTCAAGCATTCTTTGAATTCATCTCTTATATCTGACTTAGTGGTTTACTGTGCTCTATAACTCATTTCGCTCTCCCTAGCATGAATGCTTGCCTGTGCAACACTCTTGCATGTGACATGAACAGACTCTTGTTTAGCTTTTACAGAGTGTGTGCTGGACAGTTTCATAATTAATGTATATGCTTAAGTCACATATATATCTCTAATATAAGCCCTGTGTGTCTGCCCCGTGTGACTGACAGTTTGTAACTAGGAGTTACATTGTTCAGTGCTCACATCTATTGAACCAGATGCATAGAATACCAGTGATATTTCTATATATAATTAAACATTAAACATGCATGTCTATTAATCCTTCTGTTATTTTTTTTGTACTTAAGAAAGTTTCAGTTTTCTGTATTGCACATAGTATTGACAATAAAGCAAGATCTTATTACTTCTGTGCAAATAATACAAGTAACAGTATCCAAGAGAACAACTTACAAGAATATTCATATAAACGGAGTGAGTTCTCACAGCTGAATAACAATCACATGAATCTAACAATGTTAATAATGCAGAGTATGAATATATATTGTATACCGTTGCTAGGATCCACAGGCAGAATGCAGAAGGCTTCAGGAAATGGAGAAAGCTTCAGACAATTTTAAGAAATGGCATGAACTGCCTAACCTCAGCTGCAAGAAACATGTGACCATTCATAACCCATGAGTCTGAACAACTGTTTTGAGATTCCAAGACTCTATATGTGGGGTGATGGTGCTCAGGTGACAGCTCTTACCTTTGAGTTGTGAAAGCCCACCAGATGAAATATAAACTAATTAGATAGTATAGAGGTCAAAGCTCCTTCATGAAAGGTGCAGGAAATTTGCCCAGTGTTAGAAAACAATCTTTGAAAATATGTGCTCGTACATTTTAAAGCTTCTGGTTTGCAAAACAGCAATTCAGCAGAATGAGAAAAAAAACTAGATATTTCTAAGAGAAGGGAAAAAAGGTCTGCTCAGCTCACTGTGCATTTCTTTACTAGTAAGAAAGTGAAACTAACAGTCTGCATTACTAAAGGTTTTAGTAAGGCTGACTAATCAGCACCTATTAGTGTTATTTTCTCAGACCTTCCAGGGTATGAGCAAAAAACATGTTAAAGACAGCAACAGTATCGAATCCTGCCCTGAACACATGCTAATTGAAAGTGGCATGTCAAATCCTGAAATTTTATTCTACACCTTATTTCAGGAAATTATGCCTTAAAATTCCATATCATCCCACATGACAGTAGGAGGTACAGTTCATTTTGGAGATATAGACAGAATTTTTATTAACTTGGAAAAGGAAATACAAAGAAACTGGATTAAAGGGAGGAAAAGAAAAGCAGAGAATGAATAGGAATAGCTGAAATGTGTTAATTCTTAGTTTGGCATAATTAAAAATTTCCTGCCAGTGATTTCTGTGATGAATATACATGATACAATCCATTCCTGTAATTGATGTTTGAATCTTCATTAGGTTTTACACTGCCAAATATATAGAGGACGTTTGTTCCATGGGTGAAGGAAGCACTGCTTGATGAATTTATCCCTGAATTTGGGACTTGTTATTATTTTTATGTAAAACTGTGAATTTGATATGGGTATTACATGCAGAATTTTTCCTTTTAAGAAAAAGTAAGTCACAGAATGTAGGGTCTGACATAGCTCAGAAGGCAAGGCACATATCACCTTACAGGAGTCAACAAACCACAGAATATAATGGCAGGGGTATCTAAATATGAATGTTCATTACAACATGGATTTTTTCATTATAAAACACTGCAGTCTTTCTAGCTGGGAGAATTGTTTACACCTATACATGCTACATGGAGGTTTGTATTATATGATACAGAGAATAAGGGCAGAGTAAAAGGGAACAGGATGGAACACGGCCTGGATAAGAGCCCATGACAAATGAAAGGGGTACAAGGCTTTTCTTCCAGCATTGAAGATATAATGAATTAAGAACAGCTTGTTGCCTCTGTAAGTTCCTAAATCATGGATCACAGTGCTAACCTTAACGTGACTTCCATGTCTGAGTTAATATAATGCATCACGATTTTCACCAAATGGGATTTTCTAAATTTCTTAGCATTTAGGGTGAGACAATGATAAGAATATGAGTTATTAGTATGATGAAAACTTTGTTGAAGGACTAATGAATCTAAAGGATAGTTTAGTGTGATCCCTAATCTGCAACAATTTTCAGATTTAATTAGCCAAATGTTATTAGCATTTGCTTGTAATTCAGATAAGTATATTCCAAAGAGAAAAAGGCATAGGACAGAATTCTGAGGAATGACAAATGCTTTCTGGAAATGGCACCATTTGTTCTGACCAAGTGTGCTGTGTTTCATTGCCAGTTAGCAATCCAAAAATCTATCAAGGTTACCTTATTTATGACAGCTAAGTGAGGAATGGTAGCTAATATTTTTTTATGTCCAGGTAAGCAGTGTGGACAGGAAGTCCTTTGTCTAAGACTTTGGTGATTTTTTTTTAAGCTAACAAATTTAAGAAGGTACAATCTACCCTGAACAAATTAAAATGTGAAGGAGATCTAGTATCTGTAGATGTTGTATGGCCTTATTGACTAGTTCTACAATAATTTGTTCTATTATTGTACAGATAAAGCCAATGAGACCAATTGGCTTATAGTTACTTAAATCACTGGAAGGAGACATATATAGCATTTTTCCATTCTTCAGGTAGATATCCCATGAAAAGACTTTAACTGAAGATGTTTATGAGAGGTATGGTTAAGTGATGCTTTAAGCTTACCAGTAAGCATCAAATATGTTTTCTGGCACCATGGAAGTGTTTTTTTTTTTTTTTTGTAGGTATGGTGGCTGAGACTTGATCATGATTTAATGACAGGTGGTTTGTCCTGAGATGGTCTAGGTATAGTAAGTGAAAAGAAATTAGAACTTCTATTTTGCCGAAGTGTTAGTTATGGAACAAAACAATGTATTATCACAGAGTTTATGTAAGTAGCCAAAAAGGCTTTGTGGTTGTCTTTAGTGTTTGTGGTTATTTTGCACTCATAGGAAGCCCTGATGCTTCATAATAGTATTCATGAATTGCTTACTAACTTCGTAAATTTTGTTTTATGAGTTAGAAGGGGGTAATATTTATATAAGGAGAGAAGCTTGTGCTTTCAGTTGTATAGTTTATTTACTTTATTATACCACAAAACTGGACATTTGATGGATTTGTTGTTTTGCTTATGACAGAATATTGTGGTCTTATAGGCTGATCTTCTTCTTCTTTCGGCTTTTTCCTGGTTAGGGGTTGACACAACAGATCAACTGTCTGCTTATGATTGGCATTGGAGTTTTTACGGTGTTGAGTTGCCAGCCCTGCACCCAACCTTTCCCAGAAGGCACACACACGCACGTACTCACGCCTAGGGCCAGTTTAGAGTATCCAACCAACCTACAGCTTGTCTTTGGGATGTGGGAGGAAACTGGAGCACTCAAATGAAACCCACATGACCACAGGGAGGACATTCAGACTCCGTACAGAAGGCACCCCAGCCGAGGATCAAACCGGAGAACCTCTTGCTGTGAGGCAGCAACTCTAACCACTGCACCGATAGTTATGGTAAATAACATCTAATATTTGGTTTTGCTGAAGTCCCTGAAGTCAGGTGATGGATTATTGAGACTAGTTAAGCAGATGTTCAGATTGATAGCTATATGGTCTGCTTTAACAACAGAAGGGAATACTTCTGGTGCTGAGCAGAGGACAAAAGAGTTGTCAAGACAAGGTCTAAAAAGTTTGCATTTTTAGTAGGGAGAATAACTATTTGGTCCAGGGATTTGGCATTGAAGATGTTGAAAAAGGCCTAGGCATGATAATTAATGTATATTTTGGAGAGTCAGCAGATATTTGGGAAATTAAAATCAAACAAAAAAAATGTTTGGCTTAGCTTCTAGCCAGGTAAGATTGTTTAGGTGCTCAATATGTTCCTCTGGAGACATGGGGTGGGGGCAGAGCCAGTCTCAGGCCAATTGAACCTATTTGGCCAAATAGGGTGCTGCTCCCCCAGAGGTCCCCTCACTAGGCTATGGCAAGGTCATTATACCTTATGTGGCCCAGAAATTTGTTTGAAAAGCACTACAGCAAGGCACAAGGCATTTTCCTACTGGTAGTCTTGCTCTCGTAGTAGTTAAAAGTATTTTCAGTGGAAAGGATATAATTTCCCATCATGCATTGCACTAGTGGCTAGTTCAGTATTATTAGTAACTGCAACTTCACACCCATTGTATAGCTGACATTGTTAGCTGATCACAGGCACAGAGTGGTCAGTTGCTGTGGTTGAGAGCTCAACAGGATTTCCAACGCAAAACTGGTCAAACTAACCATCTGGATTTGCGTACTGCTCCAGTTACTGTCTCAAAAGATAGCAAGACTGGATTTAATGTTAAGACTGAGAGAGAGGTACTGTGTTTTCTTTTGGTTCTCTTCCTAACATGCGGTTTGTGACTGGTTGTTAATGAATGCAATCACAAGATATAACTGTGGAATAATAAGCACAAAAAATACTGTGATGTGAAGTAACTTCGGATGACCAAGACTTGTGACAGAATGTTACCCATTCAACCTTATGACAGAGAGATGCTTTGTGCAGTCATAAATAGGAGCAAGACAGTCCTAGCGAGAGGAATGTTAGGTGTGGCTACTGAGTGTTGGAAGACAGAGGTAGAAAGAGGGAAAAATAATTCACTTGGCTGAAAGTGGGAAAAATAGTAACAGAAACAGTTTGATGTGTTAAGTGGGTATTACAGTCTCAGAGTCACATACAAAATCCAGACATGTAAAGCTGGAAAACAGTTTGAATGGAATGGGAAAGAGTTTTAGCTAGAAGTGTATTATAGAAAGCAGGAGAGACTGTGTGGGTTTGGCATATTATCTCTGCATCCATATGCATATTATTCCTACATCCATACAGATATTAAGGCATTCCGATTTCTTTCCAATTATCAAAACATGATGCTTAGTGATGAATCTAAATTATCTCTGCATGTAATCCCATATGTAGTCATTGTGACATGTGATATGGCCAGCAAAGATCTGCATGTATTATTAGTTCACCTACCTATTTTAACAAATACTTGTGAGTACTGCCATTTCTTAAGGGAGGCCTGCGATTATTACCATTAGCATTACTGAACATTCTAAGGAAGTTTAACAGTTTCATTTGGTTTTGTGGAAACACACTGACTATAAACGTGATGAGAATTAACTGGGTAAGGAACATCAACCCTTCAGGGCAAGTGCAGGAGGTGACTGTTAGCTCATGAACAAAGAAAAGGTAAATATGAAATGAGAACGATAATAAAGGTTAAAAAAAGTTTCATGCTCATTTTTGTTCCCCATTCTTCCAAAACCATTAAATACAGACTCACTGTCTCATTGGTCCACTACTTTCTGGCATCTGCAGGCACTGGGCATGTGTCTTCAGAGCTGCAGACTCTAATGCATCACAAGATTTTACCAGGTTTCAGTTTTCAAAATGAGCCTACATCTTAGTAGCATAGTCTGCTTGGAGTTGTCTGTAGCACCTCCCAAAGATGCTGTGTGCAGTACTTAATTTACAAATGTAGTTGTTTAAACTGTATTAATTTATTTAACTATTGTTAACTAATATACTGTACAGAGCTGCTCCATCTGCACCATTTTTAAGCTCAACACAGCAGAAATACAACCAAAGAAATAAAGTTTAATCAATATTAGTGCAGCAATGGTAATGTAAGGGTAAACATATTGAGAGGTATAAGTCAGGTTAATAGGTAGCATAAATTAATACAATTTTAAGTAGATGTGATACAAGAATTTATTCAGTAACATTACTAAGAAGGGTTTGTAGACTGTCATAAGATAATATAGCATAGTGTTTTGATGAAGAAAACAATACACAAAACAATGTATTTATGACATATATTATTGCTGGGTATGGAATGTGACAAGTAAGGCTACTGATGAGGGTAAGAAGGGAAAGGAGAGACATGCAGGGTATGGAAATGCAGATAGTACTGTATTACAGGAATTCGGGAGCTTGGGAATATGTTTACTGGTAAGCCAGGGTACAGCCACCTGATGAAGTGCCAGGTAGGCACAAAACCTCAGCAGCCCATCAAACAGGACTCTTATAGTATTATCAAAGCAAGTTAAGCAGACTCTGAGAGAAGATGTACAGGAGATGTTGAACAGAGGATAATCCAGATATCTGGAGATTACTTCTGTTTTAACATGTCTTATGGGAAAATATAAGCTATTAAATAAACTTAGTGCTTGATTTTTAATGCAAAGTAATAACACTGTTTCAAATTGCATGCCAGGTATATATGTTAAGTCCGTGAAGCCAGCATGGAACAAGGACTGAGGGTGGTAGGTGGGAAGCGGCAGCTGAGGGGCCCCAACAATATGGTCCAAATTGTGAGGCACAATTACTAAGGTTGGCCCTGAGGTGAGGGGTTGGGGGCTGTAATTATGGGTGTGAATTGTTTTTGTTGATAGCTATCCTGACCTGTACTAAATCAATATTGAAATCATCTGGGGTGAGACGCATAAGTAGGAAATCTCTAATAAATATGGATATGTATGCATGCAGTCCTACCAATGGCCATGAATGATGGAGAACCCTGAAATAGGAGTGCCTCCTCTAAATTGGGACCAGAGTTTCAGTAGCTTTACAGATACATATGCCCACCAAATAAAAGAAAGTCTCCAAGTCAGTCATTTTGTGTATGAGGCATCTTGTGTTGAGCATAGCCACACTGATTCCTAGCAGATTTCTAGTAATTCTACTATGTCATCTAGTTGCAAGACTTGTAAATCAAATGTAAGTTGTATGTATATATGTAAATATATATATATATATATATATATATATATATATATATATATATATATATATATAGTTTACAGGACTGCAAATTTTCATATAGGCATTCATGCAAACCTCAGGTACCTTTAGAGGTTTGTCAACACACAAAGCCCTGTAAGTCACTGTAATGTTTAATAAAATACTCAGACCAATCAAGTAAATAAAAAACATTTAACGCCCAAATAACAGTAAGGCATTTTCATCCAAACAACCAGACTTCTTCTGAACATAATAACATTGCCACAAAAGACAACAGCTTTTTATAATCACAACAACCAAACAGGCTGTATTGTTTTGTGTTGCATGGCTGCCTTTTGTTTTCTATTTTATTTAGTCTCCTTTAGAGGTTTGGGTTACAAGTCTCTCTATAGCATAAGCAAGTCACAGTGCTTGTTGCACAACTGTGCAAAGGGGAACTGATTTTGTGGGGCAGATGTAGCCCTCTGTTCACTGACTAATTGCTCACTGACAAGGATCAAAGTGTGAGTTACTGTAAACTTTAATGCAATGATTCTGATTATAAAAAAGAATAAACACACATTTGTAGTTGCTCCAACACAGCCGTCATTTTTCAATATAGTATTACTGCAGTCTGTCAAGAAAGAGTTTGAGTTACTGGCTTGGAATAAAGCAAACATCGAGAAATGTGGCAAAATTCAAATGCATTGTCCAAGAGCAAGATTTTAAATGGCAAAAAGAATGAAACCCATTTGTTGACTGTTGAGATGATATTAAAGATATCTGTGAATCACCATGTCTTTTCTTCATTCGTAGCAGTATTCTTGGGGTACAACATTTAACTGGGGAGTTGTGAAGGTATATCCCCCATATGGAGGGTGTGGACAGCAAATGTTCTTGCATGAAGCAAACTGTCAGAGTTACCTACATGAATGTGTGTGTGTGTGTGTGTGTGTGTGTGTGTGTGTGTGTGTGTGTGTGTGTGTGTGTGTGTGTGTGTGTGTGTGTGTGTGTGTGTGTGTGTGTGTGTGTGTGTGTGTGTGTGTGTGTGTGTGTGTGTATGGACCCACAGTCCTGATCTCTGAAAGGACCAGTGGATTGAATGATCATCATGCTGTGTGTAGTACCATACTAGCCAAACAGCTTTCTCATCTGTTAGTAAAGATGAGCTATAGACATATCTAAAATAAAAATAAAAAAGTACATTCCCCCCAGCAACACTTCCCCTCTTTATGATAACCGTGGGAGTGTGTGCCTTCTCCCAGTGCCATGAGAGCCATTGAATGCTTGTCAACATCTCCAGTATTTAACCCACTGAAACAAAGACAACCATACTTAATACTTTTTTATAAACTAAACTAAATAGTCCAAAATATCTTATACTCCTTTAGTTCTAGGCCTGTAATTCCATGCTTCCTTCACCTTTACATATCGTCTATGGCTGTAGGAATGTCATCTCCTTCCCTGCAGTGAGATTTGCCTTCACATCTAGGTAATCAGTTGTTAACTGAGGTGTTCCTATTATTATTATTATTATTATTATTTTGTGGGAATATGACATAAGTTTGATGCATTTCATAATATAGCAAAAAAGTGGAAACTATAATAAATAAATTCAGAAGTGCACATAGAAAATTACCAGCAACCTGAATATGTTAATCTTGAGATAATATCTAGGAAAGAGTTATAGGTTCATTATGCTACTTATGTTTCCCAAATCCCTGCACCTTGTTAAGTTGGAACCATCAATTCTTAGATAAAAAAGTTCAGGTTATATAGAGATAAGCAGGTATAACATGGTAAACATTAAAAAACTGATGCAGTATATTTGATGCTTTATAATCCAATGAAAAATGGTTGGAAAGTTATTAAAAGCTATAATAAGAATTTGCATGCATTTTGTAAATACTTAGTCTTATAGTCAGATCAGAAAAAAATGCATAAATAGCTAAATGATGTTGTAAGAATGAAGTTATAAGATGTGGAACTTAAAGTGTTTAAATAAGTTAAGTAAGGATCTGTAAAATGTTTTGTTGTAAAACCATGTGTTCTTTTTTACCTCCACTGTACTGCCACCTCTGAATTAGAATATTTATTTAGCAGAGGTGTGGAAGGGACAGCTACCCACACTGACGGTTCCTGGAATCAAATCACTTCCTAAATAATTGTGGCTCCCTATCAGAAGTGCAGAACTCACATCTGCAAGCCCTACAGCTCTGGAAAACAAATCACTGATTCAGTAACATTACACGGAATGTTAGAACTGACTTCAACACGTTAGTATGGGAGGCTTCAACCTCCTGCAACTTCCAGTGTGAACAGCTATACCCTCACACCCATGCTACTTATATATAATAAGACCAAGCTGATTGTACCTCAGAATGGGGTACACTTCAAGATACCCCAGGCTCAGACTTAGTATATATTGTGTTCCCTTTTGGCATTAACAGTCTAACTCTTCTGATAATTGCAGTTATGGTCTTCAGAATAGTATCATTTAACCTGTAATTACAAGCCAAGTCAGATTATGTACTAAATTATATATACATACACATATATATATATATATATATATATATATATATATATATTTATATATATAATAATTATTAGTAGTAGTAGTATTGCTGTAGCTGTTGTTTTTCCTATTATTTTATTATATTTAGTAAGAAAATATGCCCATTTGGAAAGTTCAATTTTCATTAGACTCCTGAGAAGAAAAGCTGCAGAACAGATATTTTTATTTATTTATTTTATTTTTACATTTGTTAACCGGGTTAGTCTGTCTGGGTTCTTAGAAACCCTTTTTCAGCAGAGACCCAAGGAGAAAAGCTCCCAAAAAAGTTTAAGTAAACAAATAGTAAGAACAAAGATAAACACGGATCACATTTTAAGTATACATACCTCTGAAGTAATTATATAGCATGCAATAAAGGAACATATAGACTGGATAGAAATACAATACAATGCATATAAGGAAATGTTCATGTAGTATGGCAAGAAACTAAGCAGAAATATGGTAAGACTAAGGTCAATACATTGCTGAACCAAGGTACCAGGCATGAAGTAAGTAAATATACAGATAAAGTTGTGTGAACTTTGGAAGTTAATAAATAAATTAAAGAACAGTAATAAGGGATTATGGGAATTGAGTGTAACATGTAACTAGTATGGAATATGACGGAAAAAAATGTGTAGGTAGTAGTAAGAGAGAGAGCTAGAAGAGATACAGTTAAGTTAGGTTATCCCTGAATGTTTCTTGGATATTAGTTTAGAGCATGAACATATCCAATTTGATAGGAAAAAAGATTTAAGCTGTTTCTTGAAGGCATTTTTGTCTTTAAGTAGTCTAAGGGCTAAAGGGAGTGTGTTCCAATTTTTTGCAACTGAGTGACAGAGTATTTTCCCAAAGGTTTTGTTTGGCTTATGAACTTCAAGAAAGTATTGATTAGTACTTCTTAGTGGGCGCTGAGGAGTATAAAGTGTCAGAGAATTTGCAAGGGATGGGCAGAATTTAGGATTGTTTAGTATATTGTGGGTTATAAGGAGTTGGGATTGAGGCAGTATGTTGGAAAATTCAGGCCAGTGTAAAGCCTTTAATGAGAGGCAGTGAAGGGATTTGTAAGGTTGATTTGCAGCAAATCTGGCTACTTTGTTATATGTGGTTTCTACTTTGGATATTAGGTTACTCTGTAGATGGGTAAGAATAGGTGAAGCATGGAGTAGGGATGGTAGAAGCAGGGATTGGGCAAGGGATGGCCTGGATGCACAGGGAAGAAAGTTTTTGTGACGGTAAAGCAGACCTAGGTTTTGGTGTTTTTTTTTTATTGAACTATGAATGTGCTGGTTGAATTTAAGTTCATCATCAAGTATTGTTCCAAGGAGTATTGTTTGGGTGTCAACAGAAATTTTAGTTCCATTAAGGGATGTTACGGAAAAGTTCTGTTTTGCATGTTCCAGATTTTTAGGTAGGAAAATTAGTAGCTTAGATTTGCTCGCATTTAGCAGGAATTGGTTGGATTGTAGCGAGTTTTCAAATGAGTGGAGTGAGTTTTGTGTAAGGGATTGAAGGTTTACTATGTTGTCAGCAGAGTTGATGATAGCTGAGTCATCAGCATACTGAATATGATTGGATTGGGGGCAGGATGAGAAAAGGTCATTGGTAAATACATTGAAGAGGAGAGGGCCCAATATTGATCCTTGTGGGACCCCTGTCCTAACTGCTAGAAAGGGAGAGTAGGAAGAGTTCCATCTAACAGCCTGGTGTCAATTAGTGAGGTAATCACAGAACCAGGAGGTGGTGGAGTTTGAGAAGCCTAGGTTGGAGAGTTTATGGTGAAGTATGGTATGAGATACGGTGTTGAATGCTTTCGACAGGTCCAGAAAGAGGGCTGCTGCTATTTTGCTATTATCCCTGACTTGAGCAATGTTATTAGTAAAGGACACAAGAGTGGTAGCTGTGCTATGTGTGGGGCGGAAGCCATATTGAGTTGGCCTGAGTAGGTTTTCTTGTGGCAGATGATTAAGTACTTGCTTATGGATACACTCTTCCAGTATTTTGGAGAGAGGAGACATTATGGCAATTGGTCTGAAATTGGTTGGCTCAGTGGAGTTTCCTCCTTTATGAAGAGGTACTACAAAAAAATGTCTTCCAAATTTCAGGGACTTTGCCTTATTTTATGGATCTATTAATCAGGATAGATATGGGATAAGCTAGAGATGTAGGTGCATGTTTAAGGAATAATGGAGGAAGTTTATCAGCTGAGGGTGAACCAGGTTTTAGTTTAGTTAAGAGCAACTCGATATAAGAGGTGGGAACAGGTGATAGTAAGAATGAGAGTGAGGGTGAGAGAGGTGAATCAAAGGTGGATGAAGATGTAGATGGATTGAAAGAGGTGCGGGTGGAGAAGTTAGTTACAGTTAAGTTTTCAATGGTTTCAATGAAGAAATTATTAAGGAGGGATGCTATTTCCAGAGGAGTTTTGTCAGAATAAGGTGTGGGTGGGGTAGGAGTACCAGGTGAGAGAATTTTATTAATAGAGTTCCAGAATTTTTTAGGATTACAGTTGGGATTGTTAAGTGAGGATTGGTAATAGGTGTTTTTATCAAGATTGATTTATTTCTTAGCTTTGTTTCTAAGTTCCCTGTAATAGATAAGGTTGGAAGAGGTATTATTGCCTTTCCAAGTTTTCCAAGCTTTATCTCTGGTCTTCATGAGTGTAAGGGTAGTTTTAGTTAGCCATGGGGCATATCTGAATTTGATGCGAGTTTTCCTAGTGGGGGCAAGGGAGTTGAGGATGGATAGAAAGGTGTTGTTTAAGTGTAGGACTGCTTCATCAAGAGTGAGATTAGAGAGAAAGGACCAGTTTATATTAGAGAGGAAGTGATTTAGTGAGTCAGGAGAATAGCTAGATAGATCACGGGTCACCTTATATTGTTGTGATTTATGCAGGTGTTCAGAGTTTCTGTGAACTAGTAAAGGTAGGTGGTCACCTAATGTGTCTGGTAGAGTGGTTGGATTATGGTAATGGTGGGGGTGAGATACTAGTATCCAGTCAATAAGTGAACCAGTACAGGAAAATTTATGAAGGTGGGTAGGGGAAGAGATGAGCTGTGTGGATCCATACAGGTTGAGAGAGGTAGAAGGTGATTCTTTATTGATCTGCAGCCAGTCAATATTGACATCTCCTAGTATGATGGTTTCATAATGGATAGTTTTAGATATCCAGGATAGAAAGTGTTCTAAAATGGGGACCAAGTCATCAAACGCATATAAGCACCACTAATAAAAAACAAGAAAATGTACAAAATTATTTTTAAAAAATTGCTAAGAAATAATACACATTTCAGACAACAAAATTAAACTAGATCAAAACAGACTGAAAAAAATATTGGTGCTGTTATTGTTATGTCACAGCTATTGAATGAAAAATCAGTATCGAATGCAAGGAGCGGAAACAGTAAAAACAATACAATCTACAAAATATGACAGAGATATGTTGGCTATGGTGAACTGTAGTAACACTGAATTCTGGATATGTATAATGTATATGTCAGAATGGTAGACATCATTTCCTTATTTTACATTATATTCTAAGGGACTTTAAGTAAATACATAGCACATTCATGATAATTTGTAAAGGCACTTTAGTAGGCCAGTTAAAAAGGCACATGTTTAGAGTTTTATTTATTTTTTTTTTGCCCCTTCTGCATATACACAAGTCCATTATTTAAATGCTATATTAGACCCTCTTAAGGGTAGCTTTGCACTATACAAGACCTTTTTGGGTTACATCAATTTGTTTTTTGTAGCACTGGCCACACTATGCCACTGGCATCATATTTTTGCATATTACTACCTACTCCAGACTGCAGTTTTGCTAACGCAGTGCTTGAATGTGTAGCATTCAGAAACAAGGAAAAGAAAGCAATTTATTTAAGGGCCTAGGATTATTTGACAATATTTTCAATCATAATAGTATTATATTTGTTTGTTTATATGCTCAGTTATGCTTTTTCTCCCTGGTGGCTGCCAGCTCTGAACCCCTTCCAGTGTGCCTTTAGCACAGAGGGACAATTATTCAAGTAGCCATGAAGGATCTTTGCTCCATGGAGCAAAGGGATGGAATCCTTGCTGCAACTCAGGCAACTAGGGGTTTGATTAGTATCCCCTACACTAGAGGACCCAGACAGAGGGGAAGAGGAATAAAGGTGTTTGGCCCATTCACCTCTTTCTTGAGTGGGGCTGTTAGCAGGTATCCGCAGAAATCTGGCTTATTTGGATCTGGTGAAAACTTCAGAATCATCACTTGTGCGATAAATATTCAACTTCAGCAAGTTAAAATTAGAAGATGATAAAACTGTGTGTACCAGGAAATTGTGGCTTTCTCAGTCATTTGGTAGCAATATATATATATATATATATATATATATTTTTTTTTTTTTTTTTTTTTTTTTTTACAAATTACTTTGTGTGTAAAGAGCAAAATACAATAAAAAGGATAGTGTGTTCACTTCCCAGTACCACAAGATCTTTATTCAGTTTTATTATTACTTCATTGCAAATGTACTTCCCTGACTTTGGAAAAAAAATATTCACATTTTTTACTTATAAGTGGGCTATTCAGACTGAAAATGCGGTGCACTATTTCCCTGTCCACCCACCATAACAAGGTCTTCATTCATGCAGAAAGGCCTTGACAGATCCTAACTCTATCCTACCAAAAACACTAAAACCGGTGAATAAAGTGCATTCACAACTCAATCTATATTACAGAGTAAGTAACCTCCTGCCTTTAGAATTGAAATCTGTTGGAGCCAGTAATGTCCTACTCCTTAAACTGGAGTGCTTCCTGCTTAAAGTGGTCATTAATTCTTCTTAAAATACCTTCTTAATTCAATGTGCAATGAATGAGAGATTTAGATTCATATACTTACTTGATCATAGAATGTATTGTTGCCTTTTCCTTGACAAATTTCCTTGGATCCCAGTGATTGCAGGAGCTACACACTTAGTATCCACATTCCTCTTCAAAATAGTTACTCCAAAAATGCGTCCCTCACTCTCTTCCAAATTACTAGTAAAAACTTCTTCCTACACCCTTAGAGACTACAATTATGAAATTATCTCCCTTGCCAGACTCCCTTTTCAAAATTGCCTTTGGCAATAAAGCTTTCTCAGATCTTGCTGTGGCCTGCTTGATCCCCCCCTACTTGCAGAATTCAGAAAGGAACAAACGCTAACTAACCTTGAAAAAAAACACTCTTTTAAAAATAATAATGTGTAAAGTTAAAATGAACATGGTTAATTCTATGCAAAACATTTTCCTCCGTCAACATTTCTCTGCTCAGTGTAATACTTAAAATGTGTATGGAAAATTGTAATTGTAAAAATGGATATAGAAACTGTACACACTTCTTTTAGCTGAGTCATGTTATATTATGCACTTTTCTTATACTATATACTTATTTCATCTTGCTTATATTGCAGTATATACTTGTATGCCTTTCTGTAGCATCATGTTTAATTTCCTGCAGTTCAACTGCATTGTAACTTGCATGCTGTCAAGAGCACCACTCATGGCTGAAAGGGGCCTTTGGGGCAGCCCACCTATGAAAGAAAGAAAGAAAGAAAGAAAGAAAGAAAGAAAGAAAGAAAGAAAGAAAGAAAGAAAGAAAGAAAGAAAGAAAGAAAAGGCCTCTGTTATCTGTTATCCCTCTAGTGACTGGAGGTCTAAAGTACAGTAAGTAAAAGTTTAAAAACTTTTTGAGGAGGCAAATAAGCTGGCAAAACAGTAAAACAACCACAAGCAAATGATGTCATAGTGCCTCATTTATAAGCATCTCCCTGTACTAAGAAAGGAGACATTTTATGGTAAAGTACAGCTAGATACAATGTGAGATAATGTCATTCACCCAACTACCTGTAAGATCAACCTCACTATTACAGACGTTGTCAAGAAGGAAAAATAGTTGGAACACTTTGGGCTCTAACAAAGTGAGCATGGTGGAAGAGAGGTGTATCACTTGAAATGTACTTTTTCTCAGGTTTTATGTTGTGTCTGCTAAGGTTATACCACCAGCAGAGATTACTAGTGTTACCAGAAAACCCTTCATTAGAATCACAGGAAGATGAAAAGAGACTGCATGCGAGAAGGGAGCATCTTATGTTAAGGGGTTCATATATTTTGTGGGCAAAATAAGGGGCTGAAAATAATGAAAGTACAAGGTACCTATGCAATGTCATAACAAATAGGGAAGATTGCAAGTCCGGAAACTCAGTGGAGCAGCTGCAGTGGGTGGAAAGCTTGATGCACTGTCCTTTAGGGACAGATTTTGGTACAAGTGACTGCAAGTCAGTGTAATTCATCATCAAATGACACCAGAACATCAGGCTTTGCAAAAAATGGGACAGTAAGTCAGACATGGTGGTAAAAAGGAGTAGTGGGGATGCCTTAAAACAACCAGCACAGTTGCAGGATACCTTTGTATGAAACAAATGTATAAATTAAAAATAAGGAAAAACAGTGTTTCTTCAAAGACAAAACATGAAAAGATAGAGAAAACGCATCATGCATAAATCATAATGAAACACATTAAAAGAAATGATCAATAGTTACTAAAGTAGAAGGAAACAGGAAAAGATATGTCCAGGTGATCACTATGATGATAAACCAGGTGTTAGCTTTATATTTACCTTTTCAAACACTGACTAAATTCGCCAACACTTCATTAAAGCTGAAGGCTTATTTGATTATCAGCTTACACAAACACAGCTGCAACTTCCAGGTAAAGTAGTTAATACCTAAGGAAGGTGATTACCTGGTACCAATACACCCACATTTGTGTGCATACAAAAACACATCAGTATACACACACACACATATAAACACATACTGAAATGAGCATGCTCCTTGTGATGATTAAAATATTTTCTGTGTAGTTTGATCTGGATACAGTAAGGAATTATGACAGAGTACTGTACCAAACATTTATTTGACAAGACAGCAGTCACTGAACAAAATATCAGGAATCCTAATGAAACATAAGGAACAAACTGCACTCATCAAGAGTTTTAAAAGTAATTTCCTATATGACCATGCTATAACTTCATATCAGACACAGCCTGCTGTACAGCATCCATACATGTCTGTGCACACAGATGTGCACACACACACACACACACACACACACACACACACACACACACACACACACACACACACACACTAATGCCATTCCCCATGTCTTAAGAAGGCATATAAAACTGATCAAGGGTAGTTTTGCTACCAAATATTTTTAAAACACTTTTCTTCAGAGTTGAGATCCAATGAAACTCCCAAATTATTAGAAAAATACATTAAATGCACTTACTTCAGGCTAAAACACCTTCCCAACATCTTAAACACATTTGCAGACTAAAGACAAAGTAGTCCACAGACTTAGTTATAGGGATATTTGCTTTATACATCACAATTCACATTAAATTTGGTAATTCCATACAGTACAATATATTCATCTGTGCATTATTCTTTAATTATGCACTGGAGAAAAAAAATCTGTTATGCTGCTGGTCCATATCCATTTCTGACAGCATACCACATCACAATACTGACAAGCTCTCTAACTTGCACATGGAAAAATATCGACCCTGTCCTATCTGAGAGATTAAAGGGATGCTATTTCATATTAATATATTTTACATTTGCAAGAGCAGAGCTCTTTTTAACTTGCATCTCTGAGTCAGGAAGCAAAACAGAAACAAAAGACACTGGCGTTTCTGCTTCACTTCATGATTCAGCAACACAAGTTCAAAAGATTAGTGCTGTCAGGAAAAGAAAGATACGTTATTTTAAAACATTGTCTCATCACTGACTTACTACAAGATTATGTTTAATGCTGCACTGTTCCCAGGACTAACTTACTTTTAATTCTGTTACATGCAGTATGTATAAAGGTCGTACTATATTTAATTAAAATTCCCATTTTTTCTAGAAAGGAATATTTTTTCAAGAAACAAGAATATGTGTGTGTGTTATAGGGGTGGCTGTGCCCAATACAACCCCTACACACATATTATGCAAGAGACTTCAGACTCTGGCTTCATCTTCCCCAAAAGTACTATTGTTTTCAATGATTAGGGTTTTTGAATAACTGCTTATCTACTTGGGTAAAAATATTATGCTATTTTTAAAGACATTTATTCCAGTCATTGGTAACATATCTTCCTATAGTAAAAGTTACTGTTTTTGAAAAGAAAATACTTGATTGCATAACCTAGAGATGTGACACTAAGTTGATTTTATAACACTGAGTTGTGACATTATTAAAGCAGACTTTTTTAAAAGAACTTAATATTTATCCTGGCACCAGAAACAAAACTAAATAAGGTAATGAAGATTATAGTATAGTAAAAAAATACAACAGTAAAAGCATACATTTACATATCACTTGTCACAATTGCAATATAAAAGAGGACTGAAATGACCATAAGCATTAGGCGGTGTCTCCCGATATGGGAAAGAAAGAGGCATCGGCCATCACCCTCTTATTAAAATTATCTATTTAACACTGCAATATCACATTCCTGAGGGTATGAGCGTGTAAGATACTTGTTCTTGTCTGGTGGCTGAAGCCCCTGTCTGCATCCCTTGTTGCAACTCATAGAAGTAGTTTGTTATTCTAATGTAAGCTCCCCTCAGTAAGGTATGGCTTACTGCTGAGTGAATAAAAACACATTTATCACAAAACAAAACTTCGTCCTGAGCATATTAGGGTGCAAAGGAACATACTGAGTTTTCTGTTTCAGATTTTAAGATAACTGTAGATGATGCTATGCGTCCAGAATCAATTTAATAAGTCAAGGTAAGGAGAAACAACACAAAATAATTTTTGTTTTTCTCATATGTGATATACTACTAGGGTGTCACATTGGCATAGAGTGTAACACTGCCATCTTAAAGCAAGAAGTTCTGCAGTTCAGTTCTTGACTGCAGTACTTCCAATATAGAGTCTGCATGTCCTCCGTTCGTTCATTTGGGGTTTCTCCAGGTTTTCCATCTTCCTCCCACATTTTAAAGACATGCAGTAGACTGGCTACTTTTAAATTATCCATATATGTAGTGTATGTGTGATATGGAAGAAAGGCCTGCAATCTACTTTCTTTCCTCCCTTGCCTAGTAAATTCTATGGATGGCAGTTGATATTCATGGGGGTCACTATAGGAGTCAGTTTAGACTCATAAGTGTGGATGGTTGGATGGATATGCCCTTATCATATGATATACAAAGCTGACAAGACTGATCTTACAACTAATGCCAATGAAATGCTCAAAGAAGTTATTCATTTCTAAACTTAATGACAAGAGGAAGCTAAAATAATAAGCACAAAAAATATATGCAGACAGATCATTAAACAGACAGAGCAAATGCCTCAGTTCAAATTACGGCATATATTATATTATTTTATATCACCATAAACATTATACAGTTTAATTAAAACAAGAATCTCTGAAACTCTGTGTGTCGAATTAAATGGAGTTAAACCACAGATTTACAGAACCTTCCCTCATATATAGAAATAAATGTGTAAGATGGTATTATTCACTTAACCAAGTCTCCTCTTTTCTGTACATCTGCAGAAATGCTTCATGGTACCTAAAGTTTCCATTAGACCTAAGCAGTTATTAAATGTACATCCACTGAGCAGTGAACCAAGAAAATTAAAATCTACTTAAAGAAAGATTTCAAAACTTTGCTTTACTCTTTTGAATCTCATCTTTATATAGTCTTTCATGAGTCCCTAGCACAGGCAACATGTGGTGACTGTCGTTTTGATGGTATCATTCAGAAAACTTCTAAACTGTTAATGACTGATATGTTAAGTGAACAGACTCAGGCCTGCCACTCTCTCACTTTGCTCATCAAGAGTTGGTAAAAAGGGAAACATACACTTACAATGTTAAATTTTCTTATCATTTGAAAAATTACTAGTTTAACAAATAAAATTATTACAAGCTAATTCATTTTAGAATCATAAAATGTACCTTTTATTCAGTCTGTGATACACAGTTCAGCTTAGGCCTTTCGTTTTAAAACCCTTCTTCTGAAAAGGGCATATTTCATATGCATTTACAGTTAGATTTAGGGTTGGGATGGTGAGCAGAATTGGACCAGTATTCTGCAACACTCACTTTGTGGAGGCTGCAGCCCATGGCTAGGGATAGGTAGACACCTTATACCGCAAGTGAGAAGTCTGAGTTAGGTCTGGTTTGACAGTCATGAGGGAATGGAAGATTGCATCAACAAGCACATATATCCCAGAGATGTTCTAAGTGAATTAGTGCATGCATGAATACGCGTGTAGCAGATGTTGTCCTGTATACCCCAATACTAATGAGCTACTAGTTAGTTGTACCTGCATCCCTGATCTGCATAGCTGTGCACTACGTCACCATACTGTTGTTCTGTTGCATCCAAAGACTTGCTAACATGCTGACAAAGTTGAACCTTCTAATGCCTGCTTCTCTGCAAAACATTTCACAGTCTGGTGAAATGTATTATCAATGCCTGATATGATAGTCATGAAACTGTAACAAAGAGGATTATGGTTAGTTTGACAAATGCACTATGATATTTTACACTATCATGTACCATAGTGTCTGATAAAATATGAACTAACAGGTCTAATATAACAAACATGCACACATGCATATTTCAGTTAAGAGCACATCTCAACTAGTAACGGAATGAAAGTTTCAGCTGTTTGTATTCTGGGGCGGGGGTGAATGCTATCACTAGGAGAAGCCTAGCTTTTTTTCTGAATACTGTTACAGACTTTATAGCTACTTTGTGACTTTAACAACAAGGTTACAGCTGATTTTGACAATCAGTAAGAGCCTCTGGTGTGTTTCTTACATAACCCCATTTCTTTGAAATCCTCCCATTCTTAGAAAGAGGAACATCACCTCTCTGGCAGGCTGTTATCAGTTCAGGACATGCCAAGACTGCACATATACACTTATGTTACGGAAATGTGAAGCAGAGAAAAACGTTGCTGCATAGAACAAGGAATAACACAGTAGCTCTCCAGCATCATGAGGCTGACAAGAGCCTTTACTCTGAGCAGATAAGCAAGGCATTCCTGCAGCATAGCAGACAAACAGCCAGAGCTTCTGAAGTGCACTGCACCTAAACCGATTAGCATAACAATCCAGAAACTGTTTTTTTTCCATAGGAAATTAGAATTTGTCAGCAGATAAAAACCAATTGGCCTACCCACTCTGCTCATATCCTTATTGGCTGGATAAACTGCAAGTTCTTTCTCCACTTGAACAGAGTTCTGTATATCCATATGCCCATGGAGACACACACACACACACACACACACACACACACACACACACACACACACACACACACACACACACACACACACACACACACACATTCCCTCAAGGATATGCATGCTAAGTTTCCTTTATCTCTCTCTTCATGTTGTCTTTTTTCCATTCTGCTTGCTTTTTTATCAGTTGCTTATACAGGTGATGATAGTTTCATTTTCATGCTGTTAATATGTTTTTATTTATTTTCTCCCATGCCTTTTCACTTCCAAACCACACTGTTTACTAAATTTAATAGAACTTCTTTTACTACACCTGCATTCCTTTCTTCCTTTTTACAAAATCATTCCACTTGAGCGCGCCCACAGGATTTTTTTGCGGAGGGGGGATGCAAACCCAGAGGCCAGAGCTCCAGGGCATATCTGTTTACGTGTGGATAACCACGAATTCCTGCTATATTCCACACTGTAGTACAGAAACTGACGGCGTCTCTGTGGATTTATAGTGTTATGAAATAAGTCCTCAAAGTAACTGCAATATTGAATTAATTCATGTAAAAATTATAAAATTTCTGGGTAACTGTAATTTTTAAAAAACAAAAGCTGAACATACTATATTGGTGTAAGTTTAGGCCTACGACTTTAAGTTTGAAGCTGGCTCAGTATTTTCACGCATTCTTTTATTTATTTATTTATTTTTTTGATAACCTTTAATCCAGTCAGTCTAGAGTATGGAAAAGCCAGTATCCATCCTAGCATTAACATGTGCTGTGTGGTAAACATGAACCGGCAAGCATAAAACAGACAACCGGTGGGGAAGCCGTCAATCCATCACAGAACATCCCCTCCCCAACTGCACCTCATTATGAACAAAATTCATCATTCACAGTCTTAAAAGATCCACCCTGTTCCACACAGAAAGGGCCTTTACTGTTAATAATCCTAAAGTAATATCAAACCCAGACCCAGATCATGGTTAAACCGGGCCCTAGGCATGATGATGGATCAGGGCCCCCATACACACACACCCCCACCCCACAGCCATTCCAGAGTCCTATTAATTGGCTATTTCTCCCCAGTTACCATAAACACTGTTCAAACCTCTCAGTGTGCATACTGTTTTCCACTGTACTTTTACAATGAATATTTGGATTTAATTTAAAACTTTTATTTCAAATGTTATAACACAGACACTGATAGACATTTGCTAAATAAAACAATACAATCTCACAATGAAAACATACTAAACATTAAAACTTCTCAACTTTTCTGCCCTTGAAACTCACATTCACTGAAACAGCATTGAAACCCACATTCAATGAAAATGCATCTGGCCAATGGTGGATAACGTTTACCTTTAGGCTTTTTTCAAATCATAGGCCCCTTACACACGTGTTAGGGCCATGCATGCTTGCATGTGTTCTTTGATTCACTTTCCTGATCGTATTAAATTATATTCCCTGTATAATACAGCATCATTTGTTAGAGTGTGTTTTAAATTTATAGTTTTGGATATTTTTCCAGTAAGCAATGAAACAAGATGTATGAAACAATAATGACAAAATTGCCCAATTCAGAATGTTTTATCAGTAAAAGTCTAATCAACCTTCTGTCATTACAATCCATCAATATTAGTCAATATGCACAGTCTCTACAGAAGTAAAAATCATCTGAATAATTCCACTTTAAATAGATCTGTAACTAATGAAGATGCTGCTTCTAGCAAACAACTTTAAATTTCAGTGTTTCATCTACAAATTCAGTGCTTGCTGTCCTTGAAGAATAAATTGCCTGTGTTACATTAAAAAATAGTAAGCTGGTAATATTGTAATCAGAAATGGATGGCAAAGTGACAACATGTTCATAGTTACTAGGCATCTCCTCCAAATGAGGACATACTCAGGACTGCAACACCCCCTTAAAGTACAGCACAATATCAGCAATCCATCTACATGCTGTGGGAGTAGAACTCACAGCCTTCTGCATTAAGAGCAAGCATGCTACCTGCTGTGCTACTAACAAAGCTTTTACAGCCTTTGGCACAATAGTTATACCATCTGCTAAACAACAGTTGCACATTGTAAAAGGACTTAGCATGAGCAGCATTAAACCTCTGTTAACCCTGACCCTCTCAATTCCTTATAAAATGCACCTGACACTAAATTATTTGTAAAGTGCAATTGACACTCAACCATACCTCTCAACTTTGTATCACAAGAAATCTGGAGAAAGACAAAATTAATGGGGGTACAAAGGCCCAAAACTAGGGACAAATGTTTAAATATTGCCTGGTTTATTGAGTCCTGACCACAAATATTAAGCCCCCCCAGTTCTCTCTTCTAATTAGCTGTTAGTCTTACTAATGTACATTAACTAACCTTTACTTTCTATTAGTCTCTTTTTACAAAGGTCTATCTGCAGTCTACCTAAAAGTCCTTGTAGATGTCCTTTCTAACTATACAAATTTTCTTTATAATGTGTACAATCAGCCTACCAAAAGAATTGTAATTAGATAAACTAACTGAACTAACCTATGTCTCTGTATTTCTTGGCTGCAAAATTAATGTTGTAAATGAAAATCAACAGCCTATATGACAATAGGGCTACCTTGTAACTTTGTAAGCTATACACCCACATGTAAATATAATGACCACCGTACTTATAATTTGTCAAATGTTTTTACTTTGTGGAGCTTTTCTTCCCGGGCCTCCACTGAAAATGGGTTCCTAGTCCAGTTGGACTTTCCCGGTCAACAAATGTCAAATAAATAATCTTAGAAAATTGCTAGAATAAAAGGTTTTGTGTTATCATGTGTTTTTTTGAAGGATATAAACACTGAAACTTAATTGGCTGTCATTATTTAGTGAATTCAATGCTCACTGATTTAACAGAAAATCACAACTTTTATAAGGAACAGATCTAAAATATGAGGCAAAAATTTGGACAGTTGAGAGCTATGCACTTAACTCTTTGAAACTAATTTTTTTAAAACCGTGATGGTGGCAGTAGAGGATTCAGGCTCTTGTTTCCTGTAAGTAAGGTACAGGGTTTGAGCCTGAACAAATTAACTAACTACCAGTTATCCCCAGATGGGGCATTTGTTTTTGACTGCGAAGTCACTTAACATGCAATGAATATAATGCAGGCTATTATGTTTGACATGTCGACCCATGTTTTGAGCACCCATGACCCTAATGTTCTACACCACTCAGGATTGCCATACTAACAAGCCAGCCCTGCAATTGGTCAGACCCACGAATGGACATGTGGTAAGGGATTCTCTTGCTTTTCATTTTCTCTTACCTTCAAAATGAAAACTGGTATCCTTCAGCCAGCAACATCCTTTAATCCAGTACTCAGTTACAAGGGCTGTTGATTGAACCCAAGTCATCTGCATAATGGAAGATTGCTTTCCACTTGAGAAATTAAATGTACACTGGAAAATATTACAAGTTGATCACTGAAATTATTCTCACTTAGCATGATTAACTGAAAAGTATGGCTGTGTTATAATATGCATATAGGAAATTTCTAAGCACTTAGCTAAATTCCTAAATTAAGTCAAATGCTAGATGTGCATTATTCCTTGTTTGGGCATAACTGTATACAAACAGTTTAATATACTGCTGATTTAATTTTCAAAGGTCAGAGATAGTACCTATTACCCTATACTGTTAACTTTTTAATGAGTACCAATTACCCTATACTGTTAACCCTTTTAATAATATTTTACTGTAAGCCACACTATAAGAATTTTATAAGGCAGCGACTGGAGCCAGCTGAACTAATGTCATGCTTTTGCTGCAAATGATTTAAAGTGAGAAGGATAAGTAAAGTTAAACACAAGTCTTGATTGGATGAAATGAGATAGGACATTTTCATTCAAAAAAATATTAGTAACATTCCATTTTTACCAGAAAAGAACATAAAATAATACGCAAATGAGCTCATAGGTTCAGATCTAGCTATTTATTTTTGATTGTTTCATAATATTTGAGAAATGATTCTTAATGAAATACTCTTATATAAGTAAAAAAAAACTTTCTCATTATGGGGTTACACCACTAACTCTCACTACATTGAAGTACAATATATTTAAGCTAAGCTCTACCAGCAACATATTTTCTTGATCAGTTACATGCAAAGCAGTCCCCAACTGAAAATCACATGCAAAAATACATGTCAACACACACACACACACACACACACACACACACACACACACACACACGCACGCACACACACACACACACACACACACACACAGACACACACAGACACACATGCATGCACATACACACACACGCACACACACACATGCATGCACATACACACACACACACGCACACACACACACACACACACACACACACACACACACACACACACACACACACACATACACACATAGACACACACACGCGCGTGCACATACACACACACACGCGTGCACATACATACACACACACACACACACACACACACACACACACACACACACACACACACACACACACACACACACACACACACATACACACATAGACACACACACACGCGTGCACATACACACACACGCGCGTGCACATACATACACACACACACACACACACACACACACACACACACACACACACACACACACACACACACACACACACTACTACTACTACTACCTTATTTGCTGAAGAAGAATCATTTCACAGAAGCAGCACAAATCTGCCCTGGAGTGTGTCTACAGTCATTCCATGAAAGAAGCAGCAGCATAAGAATGGAAGGAATGGAAGGTTAAATTCTACCCGGAAAGGAAGAGCAAGAGGTATGTGCAATGATGCGCGTACAGGCGCAGGGGTGTGTGACCAGTGTTTTTAAAGGGAACACCCTTAAAAACAAAAACACGTATTTTCTTTTTGTAATTACAAAGTGTGACAGTCCGTCGACAAGCAATCAAAATCCAGGGGGGGGGGGGTGCAAGTGCATCCCCTTGCTCCTGCCTTTGGGCGCCTTTGATTCTACTCCTATTCTGGAGCTTCCATTTGTAGATACCTTAAAATGCATTTCTTAGCATTAAATGTAAGATGGCATGCCTTAAGCAATTCCTGTCATGTTGCTGAATTCTATTTTATTTGTCCCTCTTCAAAAAGAAATGTGACTTTGAAAATAAAACCAGTCCAAGACCGTAAGTGAAGACAAAAATTCGATAAAAAGCAAATCCTTTATTCGGTAGGTAGGTAATAAATCCAAAACTCGTCAAATGGAAAACAGCAGAATCAGACAAGCGCTTTCGCTTGGATAATTCCAAGCTTTATCAAGTCAGAAACAGTTACATTCAGAGAGAACTACCATTTAAATACATGTTCTAATTAATCACATGTTTGATTCAGACGAGATCACGTTTCAGGAAATCTTTTAAACATGTCATAAAAAATATATATGTGCCTGCAAATCTTGCAAATATGCATAAAAAATTGTTGAAATATACACTCCATATAAAATATAAAACCAATAAGCCAAGTTAATGACATAGTGAAAAAATGTTCATGGAAAATCCAAATAAGGGGGTGTAAGGAGGTGAAGATGTGTGTATAAAAACCAAGTGAGTTCTAAATTCAAAGGGAACTGCATGGAATGAGAATGTGTGGGTTGCACATTTACAGTAATGACAGAGTGGTGTTACAATATACCTAAATAACATCTCATCAGTTATTTATGAAAAGTGTGTTGAATGGGGTAGAAGGTGGTAGTGGTGTAACAGGGTATGTTACAGCCTGGCCCTTCTAAGCTTCAGCACTGAACCTATGCTGAGTGTGCCATTCTCCCAATACAGGGAGCTGATTTGGCAGCTTAAGCTGGACGCAGGGAGGCCCCCGGGAATGAATGGCACACTCAGCATAGGTTCAGTGCTGAAGCTTAGAAGGGACAGGCTGTAACATACCCTGTTACACCACTACCACCTTCTACCCCATTCAACACACTTTTCATAAATAACTGATGAGATGTTATTTAGGTATATTGTAACACCACTCTGTCATTACTGTAAATGTGCAACCCACACATTCTCATTCCATGCAGTTCCCTTTGAATTTAGAACTCACTTGGTTTTTATACACACATCTTCACCTCCTTACACCCCCTTATTTGGATTTTCCATGAACATTTTTTCACTATGTCATTAACTTGGCTTATTAGTTTTATATTTTATATGGAGTGTATATTTCAACAATTTTTTATGCATATTTGCAAGATTTGCAGGCACATATATATTTTTTATGACATGTTTAAAAGATTTCCTGAAACGTGATCTCGTCTGAATCAAACATGTGATTAATTAGAACATGTATTTAAATGGTAGTTCTCTCTGAATGTAACTGTTTCTGACTTGATGAAGCTTGGAATTATCCAAGCGGCGTCTGATTCTGCTGTTTTCCATTTGACGAGTTTTGGATTTATTACCTACCTACCGAATAAAGGATTTGCTTTTTATCGAATTTTTGTCTTCACTTACGGTCTTGGACTGGTTTTGTTGATCCCGCTTGGTTTGTACTCAATTTTTCTTGACTTTGAAAATAACTACAGTGTAAGATTTAAGCAACTATACATGATTTGGTGTGGGTATATCAGGATTTATCCACGGATGGTGTGGTTTGATCACAAGTCTTACTTTTGGATTATTTTGGGACTTTACCAGAAGTTGCTGCATTGAGCAATAGCTTCATGTTTCAAATCTCCTGTACCCAACATTGGAGGTATGTATGTCTCAAGGTCAAATGCTACTTTAACTCCAGACTACTTGCATCTTTTTATAACCAAAACATATAGCTGTATAAAAATGGATTGCGAGTAGTTAGGACTGTGTGGTATTATGGCACCAGAAGTGTGTTTCTGAACATTATTACTGAGTTCTCTGTATGTTCATGGCTGGAAGCCAAATTAGTCACAATGGATAATAAGTATGCAGTGAAGCACTACGGTATGCTGAATATCTGATTCTGGAATTTCAGTCATTATCATACCATTAAAAACATTTGTTCTTTCAAAAAGAAATTCCGTGGCTTTGAGAAAATGTTCAGTTATGCTTCAGTCTGGGCACTGTTTTAAGATGTATAATATCATAATATCTTTTTGACCCCAATTATTATATGTAAGAACTGTTACAGGGCCCTTTCCAGAAAAGTATGTTTTTTGTGGAAAGCAGAATTATTTGCACATTTATTTTGCAAGTACCTATTAGAAGAATTCCTATTACTAATCAATAACCTGCAGTTTGACTTATCTCTGCCATCAGACGCTGCTCTAGATCAATAATATGAACTGTTATTTTGCACTAATGTATTCACTGAATATCTGTGCTTAAAAATGTATAACACATTTTGAAAACGACTTCCTTTCTGAACAACCGATCTACATGCCAGGCTTAAGAAGCTATATAATCGTCCCATCAGGCGCACAGTAGACACAGCTCCAAACGGCCATGAGCTGGACAGTAAATGCAGTCCCTGATCAAAATTACCTGAGTTCAGTGCAAGAAAACATTCTCAGGTGACAGTAGCAAAGACACTTGTTATGGCGAATGTCTTGCACAATATACTACTTCATTATCGTCATCCCTGCTAAATGGGAGCCATTATACCTTCACGGAAAACCAAGCCAGAAATCTGCATAGAAATGAGGGGCCCCAAATATTCAACAGTCCTTTCCCCTACAATACCATAACAGCAGCAGTAAAAATACAAGGAAGACAAGCTATCAAGTTCAATGTTATTGGCTGCACTAGGGGATATTCTTCCCCTGAAAAAAAAGGACAAATGCTTGAGAGCAGGTTGTGGTTCAGGATGGAGGGAATATCTTAGCTTTCATCTTCAAAAAAAATCATCCAAATAGGAAGGTCCCTGATTTAGAATACCACATCAAAACATAATGTTTATTCTTAAGCAAGACTGCCTCTACCTCCTAAGTGTAATCCTCAGAACTTTGGACTTGAAGAAACAGGCTGCAAGTCAAACACATTGACAGACATGAGTAAAGTCTAAAATACATATGCCTTCACCTTTTAAAGACAAATCCCAATTATACCAAAAATTTACCACTTGATGTCATTCTAATATTGGAAAGAAAACCTGTAGATACTAATGACTGAATTTTCTCCACAAAAGTGTTCAGCCTTTCTATCCTGACATCAACATGAAGGACAACTCTATTTTGCTCATGTATACCAGGGGATTTATTAATGTCCTTGCTGATGATACATCATATTCAGGCTAGGGTCAGAAGATGCATTTATAACTGTTGGCATTAATACCTTTTATAGTACTATAGAAAACATGGATGGTGTTTTGAACCTTGAGAGGCTACTAAGCTAAGACATTTTTTTCTGATATTTTAGGATTCTGTTGTATTTTTGTCAGAATATATCCTCTTGAATAATACACTTGGGCCTGCTTTAGATATGCCCATGGCATCATCTTATGGTTGTGGATAGCTTGCTTATAACAAAAGGTAGTTGTTGTCTGTCTCTAATGTATTTTATGTATTGAAATATTTTGGATGTTTTACATCTTGTGTGTACTTCATTACAGCATAATGCTACCTTCTCTGTGACAAATCTACTTCCAGCTCAGTTATCTCCGTCCTTCACTATCTCTAAATTATTTCCTCTCTGTCAATGTTATTAAATATATACCCTTCTTTTCCCCTCAGCTCAGTTAAATCAAATAAATATTTGTTCTTTCCACCTGAATACTCACACCATTTATTTATTTATTTATCTATCTATCTATCTATCTATCTATCTATCTATCTATCTATCTGACATTTATTTACCAGGAAAGTCTGACTGGCGTCCTAGGATCCCATTTTTAGCAGAGACACAGGAAGAAAAGCTCCAAGGTACATGGTAATTAATAATACTTTACAATACAGTACTATACAAGTAAAATATACATGGCAAAAATTGCAACGGAAGAGACATGCCAGACACTTACAAAGGTGCAGTCAACATGTTAGTATAAATAAAAAGAGAAGTAGGAGGGAGAGAATGCAGAGAAAGCATAGTGAGGGACAGAGGGTTTTGAGAAGGTAGTCAGAGGTACAAAGGTTGTTGTAAAAGGCTACTGTAAAAGGTAGCTAAAGCAGAGGGATATAGAACTAAGTGGGATTAGAGCAGGAGCAGATATACGCTTTGCTTAAGAATTCTTCCAATGCATATTTATATAAGAAAAAGTTAGAGTTATTACTTATATTTGTTGGAAGATCATTCCAGGCTTTGGTGATGTGATAGGATGGTAGTAGAGGCGTTTTCCAGCATTTTTATTGGGTTTATGAACTGATGGAAGTGGTTTGTCTTTGGATCTTAGAGATCTAGTGGGAAGGTAGTTTGAAATAATGTAGGTTAGAGCAGGCCAGGCAGTGGGTTTATATATAATGTTATGGGCTGTTAAGAGCTGTATGAAGGAGAGACATTGTGGTAGCTGTAGCCATCTTAATGATCAAAGAGAGGTGCAGTGGTGAGTAGAATTGGGAGAAAATGTGGCAAATTTTACAATTTTATTGTAGTAAGCTTCAAGTTTAGATAAAAGGGAGATCTGGAGGTTGGTAAGGATTTTTGCACCATATAGTAGGAAAGGTAATAGGTATGTGTAAGCAAGAGTCCTTCTGGTGGATTGGATAAGAAAAGGAGAATGTCTGTATTTTGGATATAGAGATCAAATTTTAAATTTGCATTGATGATTACACCTAGCAGCTTAGTGTAAGGGCCTGTTTAAATTAGAGTGTTGTTTAAGGAATTAATTTTAAAATGTGTTTCATTTACTTACTTGCCCTTTTGGGAGAAAAAGTGTGAGTTTTGTTTTATTGATGTTATGTAGCAATCAGGAGTTATTTAACCAGACTTCAATAGATGAAAAAGCTTATTGGGTCATGTGTTGTAGGTCATTTAGGTTATTTGATGAGCAAATAATAGTTGAATCATCAGCATATTGGATTAATTTGGATTTCTTAGCAGATTAATGAAGATTATTTATAATGATGTTGAACAGAAGGGGCACAAGGATGGATCCTTGGGGAACCCCGGTGATATTAGGTAGAAAGGGAGAAAGAGAGCCTTGCCAGTTAACTGACTGTTATCTGTCTGTGAGATAACTTTTTAACCATGCAAGGGAAGATGATGTGAGACCAAGAGAGGAAAGTTCATGTAATAGCTTAGCATGAGAGACTGTATCAAATGCCTTATAGAAGTCTAGATACAGTGCAGAAACATGTTGACCAGATTTCCTAGCATAATTTATGGTAGCCATGAAGGATAAGAGAGCAGATGATGTGCTGTGCTGTGATGTGGACTGAAGCCATTCTGTGTTGGCGACAGTAGTGTGTTATGGACAAGATAATTAATGAGTTGTAAATGCATACATTTTCAAGTATTTTGGACAAAGGGGATAGGATTGCAATGGGGCAATAGTCAGATAGATCAGAGGAGTTGCCTCCTATGTGTATAACGTCTTCCAGATGCATGGAACATATGATTCAGCGACTGATCTGTTGATAAAAATACTTACTGGGTAAGCTATGACCTCAGCAGCAAGCTTGCAGTATTCTGCAGGGAGGTTATATGCATACATTGAACTGGGCTTGAGTTTTAATAGAAGTTTCTTTATGAAGTTGGGTGGAGTGTAAAGGTTAAAACAGTAGCAGTGGGACATGGAGTGAAGACAGTATTTATACTTGTTACATGGAATTGATTAAAAGGAGGTACAGCATGGGTATTGTTTCATACAGGGTTGGAGATGCTGTCAATGAAGTGACAGTTAAAGAGTGTGACAGTTTCACTAGGGGATTTATCAGGGTAAGGGTTAGGATTATGTTTTGTGCTAGGTTTGAGAAGTGAATTGATTGATGACCAGAATGTTTTGGGATTATGAGAGGTGTTAGTTTGCAGGTTGGTACAGAATTTTTTATTATCAGTGATAATGAAATGTTTTACTTTATTACAGAGTTGTTTGTAATATAGTAGTTTGTCAAGGGTTTTGGATTTTTGCCATTCATTCCATGCTTTGTTTCTTAGTTATATTAATTGCTTGGTGGCACATGATAGCCATGAGACATGACTGGTTTTGATTATTTTAGTCCGAGTGGGAGCTAAGCTGTTCAGAATGGTTAGGAATTTGGTATTAAAGAGATATACAGCTTTATCGAGAGAAAGAGATTTTAGGGTCAACCAATTAGTGGATTTTAATATGCTCAGAAAGGTCTGTATACTGACATTTATGTTACAGATAGTCTTCTATACATGTGTACTAGGAGTATTTGTGATATTCTAACGGTATAGGATGGCAGGTGATCACTAAAAGTGTTAAGAATGGTACGTGATTGTGTATCCTTACTTGGACTGGATACTAGAATCCAGTCTTAGGCTGATCCTTGTGTGCTGTTTTTTGTTGCTCCTTTTAGGGGTTGCTACTAGTTGAGAAAGTTGTAATAATTTATGGAGGCAGTGGGAGAGGTAGATGTAAGAGCTAGCCAATTTATGTTGACATCACCAAGAACAATTGTTTCATAAGCGATATTTGCAGAATTCCAAGATGGGATGTTTTCAAGTGTTGGGATGTTTTGGCCTAGAGGATGGAAATGACTACTATACACAGGTTCCTTGGGTTGTTTATCTTTAGGATTAGTTCAGCATTAACAAATTTAGGGATATGGCGAGAATAATTAGTAATAGTGAAGAGGCTATTGTAGAGTAAGGCAATCCCACCTCCTTTTTTATGTAATCTGTCTAGTCTGATTAAATTATATCCTGGATGGAATATTTTGACATCTTTTATGTTAGATTTAAGCCAGAGCTAAGAAATCAGGTATATGTATTGCAACCCAAGCATGAAAGTCTGAGATTTTGTTGCAAATGCTTCGAAAATTGAGGGAAATTAATTTCAGATTTTTACTGTGCTATGTGTTTGTAGTGTTAGAGGGGAGGTAAGGGGTAGAGTTTGGGCCTGGAATGGGATAAATATCACCAGAAACATTTAACAGCCTCGGAGTCGCCAATAAGTGTTTCACCACATCCAGCGTTCAGCTAAAGCAAGTTTATTATGACAACCACAAATGTTGTCCAAAAAATAAAATTTGATTAAAAAGGTTAAGCGCTTTCACCCAAACCACCTTGGGCTTCATCAGAACATCTTACAATACAAGGAAACAAGCTAATATACACTTTTTGGCACCATAAATTCAAACTTTGAAGATTTAAAGAGACAGTATACAATAATAGGTATATAAAAAATAATCAACCTTTAAGCCCAAATATGTATGGGAAATTACATATCCTTATATTACATTCGGTACTGACATACATATTCTAAATTAATAAAAATTAAATGTATCCTAAATATACTATATAAGCTCTACATAATAAACCTTATCTAAAACATTACCTTAACAATAAATAGATAAATACTCATCTACTATTGAATTTATTTTCCTGTAAATTCCTATGTAATAAAAACTAGTATATACGTGTCTGATAGCTCTTAGTCATAAATGGATTTAATGTAACTGTATTCTCTACTTAAGGAGTAGTAATAAAATAGTAATAAAAGAATGCTAATATTCATTGACCCTATCTAAATAATAATGAATGCAATATTATTAAAATATTATGGTAATATTTTCAAAATAGGTAGTTGCATCCAAAAATATCTGCCACCATACCTCCTTGTAACTGAATAACATTTTGTGATCACCTCCCCTAGCATCCATATTAATTATGTCTAAGATGGCAAATCTAAATTGATGTACATCTCCTTTCCTCTCAATATGCCTATAAAGTGCATTTGTATTATCTTTAGTTCTTATGCTGTATATGTGATCATAAATCCTCTTTTTAAACCTTCTCTCCGTCTTTCCTATGTAATAACTAGAACATACACTTGGCCATATATACAAGCATTTTGGTGTTACAATTACCTTCCCTAAATCTAACTATAGTCTTAAGTCTATTATCTAAAATAATTGTACCTGATTCCAATATATAACAGCATTGATTACAAGCACCACATTTTCTACTGTGTGTGTTATGTCCTTTCTTAATATTCTTTAGCCCTCCCGAAAGCTGTTCTAAATATTTCTTAAAGTTCCATCCAGTTTTATAAATAAAATTAGGTTTAGTACCCAAGATGTCTAACAATTTAGAATCTCCTGTTATTAGATACCAATATTTATATAAAATATTTTTCATTTCCATGTTTTGCATCATGTCCTGGGGATACCCTCTTTGTTGGAATAAATTTTTTATAAAATTCAATTCCTCCACCATGGAATCATATTCAGATGTCATTCATGCAGCGCGAATGCACTGTGGCTTATTTAGATACTTATATTTACCACCAGGATGGAAGGCTAAAATCTAAAATATATCGGAAAAACACTTTTTCCAACAACTACTTGGAGTATGGTAGTTGTCATCCGGATAAAGTTAAATCTAATGTATTTAAAGGACAGTGCATTCGCGCTGCACAAATGCCATCTGAATATGATTCCATGGTGGAGGAATTGAATTTTATAAAAAAATTATTCCAACAAAGAGGGTATCCCCAGGGCATGATGCAAAACATTACACAATATACTATTCAGGAGTGGGGTATAAAATATAAGCCTCTATTAGGAGCTGAGACAGGAGCAAAACTGTGTCAGGACAGTGCACACAAGAATGTTGTGACTGGTTCATATCAGAGATCTTGTATTATACAATACAACCTAGCAGCTAAGGAAGTGAAAAATATTTTATATAAATATTGGTATGTAATAACAGGAGATTCTAAATTGTTAGACATCCTGGGTACTAAACCTAATTTTATTTATAAAACTGGATGGAACATTAAGAAATATTTAGACAGCATTTTGGAGGGGTAAAGAATATTAAGAGAGGACGTAACACACACAGTAGAAAATGTGGTGCTTGTAATCAATGCTGTTATATATTGGAATCAGGTAAAATTATTTTAGATAATGGACTTAAGACTATAGTTAGATTTAGGGAAGGTAATTGTAACACCAAATGCTTGTATATATGGCCAAGTGCATTGTATGTTCTAGTTATTACATAGGAAATATGGAGAGAAGGTTTAAAAAGAGGATTTATGATCACATATACAGCATAAGAACTAAAGATAATACAAATGCACTTTATAGGCATATTGAGAGGAAAGGAGATGTACATCAATTTAGATTTGCCATCTTAGGCATAATTAATATGGATGCTAGGGGAGGTGATCACAAAATGTTACTGAGTTACAAGGAGGTATGGTGGCAGATATTTTTGGATGCAACTACCCCCCCTGGTCTTAATGATCACATTCCAATCAAACCCATTTTGGATATATTACCATAATATTTTAATAATATTGTATTCATTATTATTTAGATAGGGTCAATGAATATTAGCATTCTTTTATTACTATTTTATTACTACTCCTTAAGTAGAGAATACAGTTACATTAAATCCATTTATGACTAAGAGCTATCAGACGCATATATATTAGTTTTTATTACATAGGAATTTACAGGAAAATAAATTCAATAGTAGATGAGTATTTATCTATTTATTGTTAAGGTAATGTTTCAGATAAAGCTTATTATGTAGAGCTTATATAATATATTTAGGATACATTTAATTTTTATTAAATTAGAATATGTATGTCAGTACCAAATGTAATATAAGGATATGTAATTTCCCATACATATTTGGGCTTAAAGGTTGATTATTTTTTATATACCCATTATTGTATACTGTCTCTTTAAATCTGAAAGTTTGATTTTTTTTGGCACCAAAAAGTGTATATTAGTTTGTTTCCTTGTATTGCAAGATGTTCTGATGAAGCCCAAGGTGGTTTGGGTGAAAGCGCTTAACCTTTTTAATCAAATTTTATTTTTTAGACAACATTTGCAGTTGTCATAATATAATAAACTTGTTTTAGCTGAACGCTGGATGTGGTGAAACACTTATTGTCGACTCCGAGGCTGTTGATTGTTTAGTTGCTCCTTCACTTGGTGGAATAAATATCACAAGAGAGGAAAATTAATGAAATGTAGGTGGACAGTCACTTGAGTATAAATGGGAATTTAATTATATGGTAATGAGGCTTAGTGACTTTGGAATTATATTGTTAAAGGTTTATTTTAGGAGAGGGTAAAGTATAAGTTTGAAGTAGACTAGGTGATATGTTATAGAAACTTTTTGTGTTGTGAGGAATGGCTATGAATGATGTAATGGAAGTTTCATGGGAATGGGTATTGGATGTATTGTAACTTGTTTCTTGGAGTAGGAAAAGAAAATCTAAAAATAGGTATGCTAAGAGTATTAGTGTTGTGGGGGACAAGGTATTTGCTTAGAGTGGGTGTAGTAGGGTTTTGGAAAATTTGTTGTGATTAGAGACAGTAACAATATACAAGGAGGTGGATATAGCTAAGGGTAAAAAGTGGTTTTGGTTATAAACCATAGAGGAAGGATGGAATGTCTTTTGGGGGAGGGGAGGGGTGGTGATATATAGGCCAGAGAATGTTTTAATTGGTTGTTTTGCTTAGATGGAGGAGTTTGAGAGGTATAAGTCTAGAGGTAGTGAGGGTGGCTGAAATTTGGGAGTAGGGTAGGGGAGCAGAGTAGCAAGGGTGAACAGAGTGGGCAGAACCCAGCTGTAAATGCTCAAGTGTCAAGAAAAACAATCAGTAAGGACAAGCTAAATGTTGGTTTAGTAATAACTACTATAACTACTGAACAATTGCATGGGAGAATCTCAGGTATAGATAAGGTAGACTACAAAAAGGATGCCAGTGCAAAAAGGGGTTATTAGGAGTAAATAAGAGCAGAGACCAGATAATACAACAGAGAATAAGCTGGCCTAAGGGAAAAATAATTAACTAGAAAACAGTACAACAAGGTAGAAATCTATGGTGAGCAGTATTGTGCTAGTTACTTGTATAAAAGTAATAAGTTACTATTACTAGTTACTTTTCAGTGAAAGTAATACATTACTATTAATTATTACTTTTCTAAAAAAAAGCTGCATTAGCCAGTTTTATAGATGACCAGAATCTATGTTTATTGATTGGAAGTTTGTTTATTTATTTATTTAGTTAGTCAGTTTATTTTACCTTATCTTTGTTAGCCATGTAGGTTGTCTAATCTGTGGACCATTTTCAGCCCTGACTTGAGGCATAAAGACAAGACAAACAGTTAACAACTGAAGTACACACAGAGCATGCAGGCAGTAGAGTCTCAAGATTTTACAATAAAATCAAAATAATAAAGATTTAACATTAAACAAATATTATACTAAAGGGTTAAATAGTTTAAACACTGAAATGTTAATACTTGTGAAAGCAACAAAAAGTGAAAACAATTATGTATTTACAGTTATGTCTAAAAGAAAACAATGATTGGCAGAAGATAGTAGTCGTTCTTGTCAGTCACAATTCAGGGAGCCTAGAGCACTTTAACCCCTGCATTTTTCCCCTCTATCCTATATCCATATAACAGTTACATTTGTATTTTTGTATAAGATAATCTTTGAGAGCTGTTTTGATAGGTAGGAGTTTATCTAAAGTCCTGATGTCTTTAGGAATATTGTTCCACGTGGTTGGCACTAACTTAAGAGAATGCTCTGTCACAGTAGAAATGGTGAAAGAAGGTCTATGCAGAAGGATATCACTGTTGCTTCTTAGCGATGGTGGCTAGTAGCTTTACTTTAGTAGCTGTTACTTTAGTAGAGTATATGTTAAGGAGATGAGCAGTAGGATGGCTCTGGCAGAAGCACAGAGGCATTCATTGGTGCTAAGAGTTAGACAATGGTGTTCTCTTTTGCTGGAAAGGTTGATAAATCTTAGAATTTTGTTCTCAGTTTGGATGAGAGCAGTGTTCTGTGCCAAGAGGATCGTGATGATGAGAAGCCCATACTCCAGCCTGGGGTAGAGAACACTTATGGCAAAATACTTCTAGCATTGATAGTTAGATGACTAGAAATCTTGTAGGCTGCTTCAAGCTGTTGTAGCAGTTTATTCAGATGAGATTTTGTGTGTAAGTGAAAAGGGAGGTTTTGAGCTAGTGTGATGCTAGTGTTTCTGTAGTTTGTTGAATGCAGAGGGGAATATAGTGGATCTGTAATGTTAAGAGTCTGTAACTAGCTAGCTTTCTTGAGGTTCCAAACAGTACAATATTAGGTTTGTTAAAATTAAGACATCTTAATGCTGACTAACCAGTTCTAAATTGTTATGAATTCATGCTGTAATCCACTGTTGAGCTGCACAGCTTGCTTACTTAATTTCAACACATCAGTGTTCTCTGTGTACATAATATAATTGATATGAGGCAGGTCCCATGGGATGCTGTTAATGTAGAGAGAAAAGAGAAGTGGACCAAGGACTAAACTTGCAGCACGCCTTTGCTTGATGTGCCTTCAAGGGTCAAATTCTATGGGCCAGTAATATGGAATGTTCTTTGGAGAACCCAATGTCATCAAGTTTGTTTAACATTATTCTTTAACATTTTGGCTATCATACAGAGATTATTGACAGGACAGAAGTCAGACAGAGAAGATGGAGAAGGGCATCTAGCTGGTGATATAGCGATTTACATGTTTGAAACTGTATATGAGTAAGATGTTTACAAAGAACATGGCTGGCAAGTTTCAAAAGCTTAGGGTGAATGAGTCAAAGAATTGAACTGTAGCTTGTCTCCAGACTATCAATCACCTTTTTTTTGTCATTCTGATTTGTTAATCTTCTTGAAATAAAATATGGAAGTCTAAAATCTTACTAAACTTTTCAGCAGTTTTGAACTTAGCAGTTGATAGGCTATGAGGGTGAAGACTGAGGAGTTCCAGAACCAATAGTGGAAGACAAAGTGTAGGAGCACCCAATCAGGTAGCTGTTCTTGAGTCTGGCTACTCAATTGACTGATACAGTACTAACAAGACACATAAATGAGCTGCTTAATTTCAAATAACAAAGCTTTAGAATGAAAGTATAAAATAAGAACATCAAATTCTTGTAGCATTTCATATACAGTATCCCAGTGTTCACTATATCAGTGGCATGAATGCTTTTCACTTAAAGCACTCACACAAAGTCTATGTCTAAGTATTGTACAAATATGGAAATGCAGCACATAGATACACATTAAATAGAGTACAATATGAGAAAAAACACATCATAGTCCTCTAATTTATATACTAATATATTTTACTGGAAAAGTAATGGACTGAATTTAAACCTTTAGATGTTATTAACTACTTGAATCTGTTGTTATTCTTCATGCTTACATTTATGCACAGCAACATCAACAGATAAGAAATTGCAAGCCCTTTGGCATATAAATGGTAGGTACATTTGACTATAATAAATGAATTACTGGGATCTTAACTTGAGACACAAGGTAATGAAAGTATTTTTGCAGGAGATGTTATACCTTCTACCTCTCGTATGGGGGACTATGCCTCCACAGCTCTTAAAAAATTACTTTGGGACTCCATATTGTACTGCTTTTGTTTTATAGTATTTACACAATACACAAAATGTAATGTACTTTTCCCTTCTCTGTGATGTGGCCAAGACTGCTGTGTAGCCAGTGATGAAAGTAATCAAGAATGCTAAGGAACAAAAATACTGCATTCCTTTTTACAATATGAACAGAATTCCTATAGTTACATCTATTTTAAAAACAGAACTATACTTCTTTTGCCAGTATTTCAGATGACCTTCATAAATGAACCAATTATTTTCCTTTACAAAAAGTGTCATAGTCATACAATTTCATATAAATAATTTAGCGTTTTAAGAAATGGGTATATCTTGATTGAGCTGGTCTACAGACTAAGTCTTTTCATTAGCCATTTTTCATATGTTCTCATGTCAGCATTTACATACTTCCTTTCTACCACTTTCTATAACTGAACAGAGGCTATTGTTTGTGTTGTGCACTTAACAGGAATAAAACTGGAGCCAAACTCTTTAGATATCTTCTTTGTGTACTGGCTTTGAAGTGTTACATTCCCGCTGTGCCCCCAGACGAGGGTTAATGATCGACTGAACCACAAGGTCATTACAATGTAAATGAATATGAGCATTATGATTGTCCCACTGCAGATTATGATTCATATTGTCTCATAATATCACATGTGAAGTTGCTGCTGCATATAAATCATCCATTTGTTATCTCTGTTAATTGTTATAGTGCAATAAGCATAATTTTTTTTAAATGAAGCTTCTTAAGCGTTGGTGTCAGAGCTCACAGTGTAACAGAAAAGCGAAATGGAAGTACATAGTCAAACTCCGCCCTTAAGAGCAGAGTTTGACTTTGGTACTTGCACTTCAGCTTTAGGTTTCCACGGTGGTACGGCAGTAGCGTTGTTACCTCACAGCAAGAGGTTCTCCCTTTCGATTCTCGGCTTGGCCTGGGAGTGCCTTCTGTGTGGAGTCTGCATGTCCTCCCCGCATTTGGGTAGCGTTCCAAAGACATGCGTGCGTAAATGGGCGTGCCTTCGTTGAAGGTTGGGCATCGAGCTGGAACCTTGGCTTTTTGTAAAAATCTACTGCCAATCATTAGTGGACCGGAGTTCCGCTGTGGTGACCCCTTACTGGGAAAAAGCCGAAAGACAAACTTGTACTTCAGCTTTTCAAACAAATCCCTGGCAGTAACACACATGCACACACACCACACATATACACACACGTGCACACATTTGCAAACACACACACACACACACACACACACACACACACACACACACACACACGCACACACACGCTGAGAGTGAAGAGCGAGAGTGAGTGAGCGATCCCTGGCAGCACACACACACACACACACACACACACACACACACACACACACACACACACACACTGACAGTGAAGAGTGAGAGCAAGCGATCTCTCACACACACACATACACACACACACACACACACACACACACACACACACACACACACACACACACACACACACACACACAAAATGACGCACACTGAGAGAGTGAAGAGTGAGACCGAGCGATCCATGGCAGTAACACACATGCACACACACCGCACATATACACAAACGTGCACACGCGCATGCACACAAACACACACATACATACACACACAGTGAAGAGTGAGAGAGAGAGCGATCTCACACACACACACACACACACACACACACACACACACACACACACACACAAAACACACACACTGACAATGAAGAGTGATAGCAATCAAGTGATCATGCACACACGCACACACACACACACACACACACACACACACACACACACACACACACACACACACACACATACACAGTGAAGAGTGAGAGCGAGTGATCCCTGGGAGCAACACACACACACACACACACACACACACACACACACACACACACACACACACACAACGCACACACACAACACACACACTTACTATCTGTATGGTTTTGAATGGCAAGCATCCATATAAAGTTAAGGAATTCTGAATGGAAAATAATGTTGAAATAAAATCAACACATTATGAACTAGAATCTCTAATGTTTACCTCTTGCCTATTAATTGTTTATTATGTCTAAACTTCCCAAAACACCCTCTAATGTTGGTCGAAAGTTATGAATAGTTCTAAAATTGTGTTTTCCAAGAAAGCAAAAATGCCCTTGAAGGTATTTCAATGAAAAGGTATCCAAAGATGTTTTAACTAATACTGCCCCTCTTTGTTACCTTTATGTTTAGTACTTAGAATTCCATGTCATTAATACATTTTAGACTAACAAGCGGGTAAAATTTATTAGGTGGTTTCTGGTTGATATTTTTAATAACTTATACTGTGGCTTCACTTGCAATGGAGGATATCTCTGACCAGTTTCTATGTTATTAAAACCAACTATTAAACCATATAAGCAATGAAAATGCAGTTGTTGCCCACTATTATCCTGTTAATGAAAATTGTTAGAAAACTACAGATCTTTTTCAGATTTATCATCTGCATGCAATCTGTGCTCATATAGCAAAATGACAGGGCTAAGTTATTTATCTGTCTATCCACTTAACTGTCTATAGTGGGATCCACTCCACGTATCATGGGGAAAATGACCCATAGAATTAAAATAAACCAGTAAATGAAAAAAAAAGAATTGAGTGTTCGTCACATGTGGTAGAAGTGAAACTTCTGTAAGGAAGTGGGAAGGAGCTTATACTGTACTGTACCATTTGATTTCCTTTGCATTTCCTTACAGAATTTTCACTTCTACCGCATGTGCGACCATGCACATATTTTTTGAATAATAACAAACAGGTAAAATTCATTAGGTGGTCTCTGGTTGATATTTTTAACAACTTTTACTCTGGCTTCACTTGCAATGGAGGATATACCTGACCAGTTTTTATTTTATTAAAAGTAAGTAATAAACCTAATAAGCATTGAAAATGCAGTTGTTGCCCACAATTATCCTGTTAATGAAAATTGCTAGAAAACTACAGATCTTTTTCAGATTTATTATCTGGATGCAATCTGTCCTCATATAGCAAAAGGACAGCACTAAGTTATTTATCTGTCTATCCACTTATCTGTTGATAGTGGGATCCACTCCACTTATCTTGGGGAAAACGACCCATAGAATTAAAATAAGCAAGTAAATAAAAAAAGAAAGAATATGCATGGTCGCTATATGTGGTAGAAGTGAAATTTCTGTAAGGAAGTAAGTACTTTTTTTTTTTTAAATACCTCTCAGTCCCCTCATGTCCTATACTGAGTAGGCTGCTGGCTCCACTCGTAGTTTGCCCTGCCGCGTGTACCCTGGGTTCCTGTCTGCTGAAAACACTATCTAAGGGGATGTGTAATTATCTCCCTGTGCTTTACTGGTTCCCCAAGCTTAAACTGAGAACATACAAGAAATACCAAAACAAATTTTTGCCCTGCCGCATGTACCCCGGGTTCCTGTCTGCTGAAAACACTATCTAAGGGAACGTGTAATTATATCCCTGTGCTTTACTGGCTCCCCAAGCTTAAACTGAGAACATACAAGAAATACCAAAACAAAGTTTTGTCCTGCCGCGTGTACCCCAGGTTCCTGTCTGCTGAAAACACTATCTAAGGGAATGTATAATTATCTCCCTGTGCTTTACTGGTTCCCCAAGCTTAAACTGAGAACATACAAGAAATACCAAAACAAAATATATGTACCTTTTTTGTAAACAGTTTGCACTCCCTATAGCTGTATTGTACTCCTGCCTGTGTGCGCTGCCTACTGCAGACCCCACTCAACCTGCTCTTTTTAGTCCATCACCACCCCCCTAAGTCCTTGTGCCCCTCCACCACAGTTTTGGATCTGTCCACTAGATGGCAGCATCTACCTATTTTTGAATTTCCCACTCTAGTTTAAATAAGCTACTTAATATTTGTCTGTCCTAGTTTAGCCCTATTGCCCTTACCTAACCTCTGTCAACCTCCCTGCCTTCCTCCTAGTCTCACTTAGCAAATTAGTGCCTCACCCCTGTGCCTTTCATACCTTGTGCTTGCTATCCATCTTATTGATTGTTCCTCGCTGACTTGCTCTTCCATCTGCTTGGCTCTACCCGCTCTGTTCACCTTGCGGGCTCACTCTGCTCCCCATACCCTGCCCCCATTTCCCACCCGCCCCTAGCACCTCTACTCTTATAGCTAATACACCACACCCAATCAACTAATCCCTAACCTGAATCAAGCTACCTCTCCTACTTCAACACTTTGGTGGGAGGCTGGCATAATGGTTAAGGTGTTTACCTGACAAACACAAGTTGCAGGGTTTGATTTTCACGTGGGGTAATTGGCTAGGCTTAAAATGGCCCACAAGGGGCAATTAGCCTAGTACTAACCTATAACCTATGAACTTTACTATAACTCCACCCCCTTGACACCACCACAAGTATATCCCAAGCTCACCCCTATCTGATACTCAATACAAACACCATGCCCACCAAACCTGCCACATTATTAACTGCACTACTAATACTTATTAGCATATCCTATTTAAACTATCTCACCAGGCCTCTGTATGTCAATCACTCTCATCCATTTCATACTACTACCTCAATCCAAATACAGCATGCACACTCCCAAACTTACATATCCCCTAACCTCTTCTTCCTCAACAATACTATGCTCTTCCCCTATAGACTTGTATCTTACCCCAACAATACCTTTCTCATCAAAAATTCCTCTATCTCAAATCTTATAACCCACAAATGTGGAACTAAGCAACTCAAATACCTACTCTTTCACATTCAACATTTAACCTCTATTCTTCTCTCAGGTGACATGCACCCAAACCCCGGCCTCTCTCCTTCACACAATTCTATCTCCCCATCCCAACCACACTACTTATCAGGTAGGTCTCTCTACCTCACATCTCTTAATGCCCAAAGCATCTGCAACAAAATCCCTGACCTCCACGCCTGGCTTCTCTACAATCAACCAGACTTTCTATCTATTTCTGAAACCTGGTTGAAACCCTACATCAAAGACTCAGAACTTATTCCACCCAACTACTGTATTATTAGAAAAAATAGAACATGTAAGAAAGGGGGAGGTGTCGCTCTCCTTTACTCCTCATCCCTCCTAGTGACCCCCTACTCCAAACCCATCCCTACATTTGGTAATGTAGAAATAATCCCAGCCCTTCTGCACATAAATAAACATAAACTCATCTGTATATTCACTCTCTATATCCCCCCAGGAGATAATGTCCACATCCTTGAGGACATTATCTCCTGGTTCTCTACTAACATTACTAATGAAACTATTATCCTAGGTGATGTTAACATTAACTGGACCACAATTCAATCTCCAAACACCCCACTAGCTATAAATCTATATAACTTCACTCAATGTATTACCTCAACAACTAGACCATCCAAAGATTTCCACCATGGGAGCACCTTAGATTGGATTCTTGTTTCACATCCTCACTATATCACTGACAGTGGCACCCTTTCCGACCCACTAGGTGACCATTTTCCCATTTTTGCCCATCATCTTCCCTCCTCCCTACATCTAATCCATACCTATACCTCTACACAGTGCCTGAAAAACTTCAACCCCAATGAATTCTCAAATGCACTAAAAATAGTAAATTGGAACCCACTAAAATCTTTATCCCTTAATAATGCCATTTCCTACTTCAATACGACCTTCTTAGACTTGCTAAATTCCTTTGCTCCCTGTTAAACAAAACGCACAAAAAGCAACCCTGTCCCATGGTTAACTAAAAATACTTTGCTCATCATGCGACTCTGAGATAAAGCTTGGAAACGCTACCATAAAACTAAAACTACCATCACCCTAAACAAACACAAAATACTTCACACCAAAGTAAAGAAACTTATTATCTCAGACTGCAAATCCTATTTTTCAACACTCCAAACCAACCACAACACTCACTCTAAAAAGTTCTGGGATGGAATCTCCTCTCTCCTTAACCCAGGTAAAAAAGAAAACCCCTGCCATGACCCTAATGCCTCCGACCAAAATTTAGCATCCCAATTTAATTCCTTTTTTAATGACTCCATAGCCAAACTAACATCATCCTTTACTAACAACACCACTTCTCCACTCCCATAACCACACCCATACATTCCTTCTGCCCCTAGTAAGTCCAGCCCCCCAACCTCCTCCCTTCTCCATGAATCCTATCCCCATATGTACTATAAACAAACTACTCCAAAAAATGAAACCATGTTCTAATGCTCCTGACGACATACCCTCCTACTTCCTAAAAGTCACAGCAGAAGCCATTGCCCTTCCTATCTGTATTCTGATCAATAGATCAATTTCTGAATGTTATGTTCTCCAATTGTGGAAAAAGGCCTTTATTATTCCACTCCATAAAGGTGGCAACAACAATGATATCCCAAACTTCAGACCTATCTCTATCTTATCCCCTATTTCTAAACTTCTTGAAAAATGCATCCACCTTCAACTTCTACCCTATCTCTTAGATAACAACCTTCTCACTCCCATGGATTCTGACCAGGCCATAGTACCCCCACTGCCCTTCTCTCCTTCCTAGAGATCATTAACAAGGCCCATGACACTGGTCATACTGTATCTACCCTCCTCTTAGACCTTTCAAAGGCTTTTGACACCATCTCACACAACCTTCTCATTACCAAACTCTCTAAACTAAACCTATCCACCTCCACTATCAATTGGTTCACCAGTTACCTATCAAACAGGCAACAAGCAGTCAAGTGGAAAAAAGCTATTTCACCTTTCCTAGATACTCCCACAGGTGTTCTCCAAGGATCAGTTCTAGGTCCCCTTCTATTCAATATCTTTATAAATGACTTCTATCATGCCATCCCTAACACTAAACTCATCCAATACACTGACGACTCAACAATAATCTGCTCTGCCACCTCTACTTCTTCATTAATAAAATTAACTCAGGTAGCCTTCTCTTCCACTGAACAATGGATGCTAGACAACCATCTGGCACTAAATACTACCAAGACTAAACTAATGATATTTACCCCTTCTAAAACCACCACCTTAGATAAAAACTCATTCTCTTTCACCAGTCAAAATAATATAACTCTCGAAATAGTCTCCACTGCAAAACTTCTAGGAATTCTCCTTGATGATCAGCTAAAGTTTGATAGCCACTTGCAAGTTAATATAAAAAAAACACATAAAAATTTAGGCATGCTTTACCCTCATAACCGTTATATCTCTCCCCCTACTAGGCATGTACTCGCTACTGCTTACCTCATCCCTTTCCTTCTGTATGGTGCCTCTAGCCTTACTGATTTGCAATCTTCCCTCATATCAAAACTCTCCTCCTGTTACTACAAAATTTCTAAATTTGCAACTGGCCATAGATCCACTATCCATCACTGTATTTCCCTACATCAACTGGATTGGCTTGAGCTACCCAACTATCTCACCTATACCCAACTTATCCAAGCACACAAACTTATTTTCAGCCCCTCTATCTGCCCTTCCCTTGCCTCCACCTTCAAAATCCATCTTCCTGACCGATGTCTCAGATCTAACTCCCAGAATCTAATAGAACTCTATAAACCATCCCATCCTCCAGGCAAGCACCTCTTATCCTTCTCACTAGCACACCACTGGAATTCTCTTCCACCTCTCATTCGTACCACTAACAGACTCTCTGCCTTCAAAACCCTACTTCACTCATACCTAACTTCACAATGGGAATGCTCTTGCTCCCATCCTACATAATTTCATTACCTTAACTACTCTCCACAAACTAACATATATGTAAATAGCCCCCTGCAGTCTAACTACTCCTAATAATAACTGTAGGAACTTCCATATTTTACAGGAACTGTAACTCTTTTGTAATGAAATTCAATGCATTACTCTACACTAGCACCTCATGGGAACTTCTTACTTATTTTTTTTCTAAATTCTCTCTTATTCATGTAATTTGTTATCTTGTATACTTGAGACTTCTTGCATTTATATTTATCTTCACATTTCATGTATTATGTTATCGTGTATTCTTATGACTCTTGCATTTATAGTGTATCTTGTACTTCATGTATTTTTCTGGAGCTTTTCTCCCCAGGACTCCATTGAAAACGGGCTTTTCATGGCCCAATTGGACTATCCTGGCAAACAAACTGCAAATAAAATAAATAAATAAATAAATAAATAAATAAATAAGTAGCTTATACTACTGTACCATTTGCATTCCTTTGCACTTCCTTACAGAATTTACACTTCTAACATGCATGGCAACCATGCACATATATTTTTAATAATGACACAGAAAAGCATACATTAATATAATCAAATAAAACAGAAAATTACAAAACAAAAAAAAAAGTCATAGTACATAAATGGATGGAAACTAGAAAGCATTTGCAAGCATGTTATGCTATATACATAGTACTGTCTCCAAAATGGGGCTTTGGGGCTTTGTTTTTGTGCCTAGATCAATTTGTCAGTTAAGTGGCTTGGAATGCTTCTAGTTTAATAGATCAAATCTGAAAAGACAAATAACAGTGTTTTCCCAAAACAAGAGGATGTTCAGTCATACATTTCTCATGGGGGAATGACAAGGCTTCCTACATCCCTAAGAATTAAGGAACTTAACTTCCCACTCCCAATTAGTGTATGTAGTTGATTGTCAATTCAGTGCAATTTGGGTAAACTTAATAACTAATGCCATTCTGCCTATTTAAGCAAAAACTGGCACTAAGATTTCTACTATCCATTTTTTGATAGCCTGAAATATTTATTCTATTTTAGGCTATACCATTTCTACAGTGAATCTCTGTATTTTTGCTATTTTATCTATAAACATGATTAAGGTGTTTTTGCTGGCACATGCATTCATTACATTTTAGTTATGCAGTGTCTTCATCAGGTGCATTGAAATCTAATATACTTTACATATCATCTTGCTTTCTAAATATTTCATAATAATTAAGTACTGCATTATGTTTGTGTATTCATTTTTTTTGTATTTGCTTTTTTTTTTTACTTTGTGCATTGGCTTTGAAGTGTTACATTTCCACTGTGCTTGCCTACAGCAGGATCATTATTGACCAATTGGATCACAAGCTTATTACAATGTTAAAAAATATTGGCATTAGGATTTACCAGTGGATAACTTTGCCGTACTCTACGTTATAATTCATATTAACACAAAATATTATATGCCAAGCTGCTGCAGATAATTTATCTGACACATTTACGTGCCCCTTATTAAACCTTCATGTTAAACAATGACATAGGTGCAAGGTTAAAAGAAAAGAAAACAGACTTAATGCAATAAACTGGCATGCATATCTATTTTACTGCTCCTGGCATGGCAGAATGTGTTGTTTATTACATCTAGTGGTGTCTTATCAGCAAGCAACACCTCACAGCTCTCATCCTACATAATTCACATGATAATATTACTGTAAAGAGGTACACATTTACAGTAGAAGTGCTTTGAAAACCCACAGAAGACCAGATGAGCAACATTCGTATTTCAAATATTTGCATTTAAAAAAGACAGTTAAAATAAGACCTACCCACTAACCACCTGAAAGAAGGAGGACATTTGCAGGTTTGCAGGTGTTCAGCTTTTTAATTTTCTCAAAGCTGAGTATAATATTCAGTGTTATGCCACTAAGATCTCATATTCTTTATACAGATCACATACTGCACCACATTGTGGTATGACTCCATTAGTAATTTTTTTGAGGGCGGCTACATATGGATACATATTTATAGGGCTACCCTTGTTGTAACTTATTTAGAATTATTCAGTATATCTGTAAAGATCACTCGTACAGGTAAGGAAATTCTGGGGAAACAAACTAAGATGTGTTGAATACAGGTTAATTCACACTTGCTCCCATGCTTATGTTTTTGGTCATTTAACCAATTTATTCTTCATTAACCAGTTTAATTAATCAGCTAAGACTCACAAGGCACAAATGTATGTTTAGAGGGATAACAAGAGCAGAGGACTGGTCAATCAGTCACTTGCGCAGAATCATAAAGTAAGAAAATGGAACTTAAAGGATTCAAATGATCATCTGCAAGATATACATGATTCACAGCTGACTGGCTTAGCATATAAGCTATTCTATGAGGGTGAGCTCTCCATTAACATGATGTCTGTTCACATTGTCATTCAAATACAAAAGCCCACTGGTAGCGAATCAATGAGTCTTGACACACAACCAGTAAGCCATGTTCAAGTTACTGTCTCAGGCACAACTGAGCTGGCGAGAGAAGAAACCTTAAGCAGCTAGTGCCTGCTTGGCATTCTTAGGAGGGTCATAGGGAATCCCACACTGACATTACCTGGGAGTCAGGGTGGCTTAGGAAAAACATTCACACCCTCACCTTGTGAGACTCATTTACATAGCAAATACTAGCAGTCACAGTGTCACCTTGTAAGGCTCATTTACATAGCACATACTAGCATTCACACCCTCACCTTGTGAGGCTCATTTACATAGCACATACTAGCATTCACACCGTCACCTTGTGAGGCTCATTTACATAGCACATACCAACATTCAGACCCTCACCTTGTGAGGCTCATTTTCATAGCACATACAGACATTCACACCCTTACCTTGTGAGGCTCATTTACATAGCACATACCGATATTCAGACCCTCACCTTGTGAGGCTCATTTTCATAGCACATACTGATATTCAGACCCTCACCTTGTGAGGCTCATTTACATAGCACATACTGACATTCAGACCCTCACCTTGTGAGGCTCATTTACATAGCACATCCTAGCATTCACACCCTCACCTTGTGAGGCTCATTTACATAGCACATACTAGCATTCACACCCTCACCTTGTGAGGCTCATTTACATAGCACATACCGGCATTCACACCCTCACCTTTTGAGGCTCATTTACATAGCACATACAGGCATTCACACCCTCACATTGTGAGGTTCATTTATATAGCGCATACTAGCATTCACACACTCATCTTGTGAGGCTTATTTACATAGCACATACTAGCATTTTAACTTTCACATTGTGAGGCTCATTTACACAGCACATACTAGTACTCACACCCTCACCTTGTGAGGCTAATTTACATAGCAAATACTAACATTCACACCCTCACCTTGTGAGGCTCATTTACATAGCACATACCGGCATTCACACCCTCACCTTGTGAGGCTCATTTACATAGCACATCCTAGCATTCACACCCTCACCTTGTCAGGCTCATTTACACAGCACATACCGGCATTCACACCCTCACCTTGTGAGGCTCATTTACATAGCACATATTAGCAATCACACCCTCACCTTGTGAAGCTCATTTACGTAGCACATACCAGCATTCACACCTTCACCTTGTGAGGCTCATTTACATAGCACATGCCAGCATTCACACCTTCACCTTGTGAGGCTCATTTACATAGCATAAACTAGCATTCACACCCTCACCTTGTGAGCCTCATTTACATAGCACATACTAGCATTCACACCCTCTCCTTGTGAGGCTCATTTACATAGCACATACTAGCATTCACACCCTCACCTTGTGAGGCTCATTTACATAGCACATACCGGCATTCACACCCTCACCTTATGAGGCTCATTTACATAGCACATACTAGCATTCTCACCTTCACCTTGTGAGCCTCATTTACATAGCACATACTTAGCATTCACACCTTCACCTTGTGAACATAATTTACATAGCACATACTAGCATTCACACCCTCACCTTGTGAGGCTCATTTACATAGCACATATTAGCATTCACACCCTCACCTTGTGAGGCTCATTTACATAGCACATACTGGCATTCACACCCTCACCTTGTGAGGCTCATTTATATAGCACATACTAGCATTTTAACCTTCAGCTTGTGAGGCTCATTTACACAGCACATATTAGCACTCAAACCCTCACCTTGTGAGGCTAATTTGCATAGCACATACTAACATTCACACCCTCACCTTGTGAGGCTCATCTACATAGCACATACTAGCAGTCACACAATCACCTTGTGAGGCTCATTTACATAGCACATACTAGCAGTCACACCCTCACCTTGTGAAGCTCATTTACGTAGCACATACCAGCATTCACACCTTCACCTTGTGAGGCTCATTTACATAGCACATGCATAGCATTCACACCTTCACCTTGTGAGGTTCATTTACATAGCACATACTGGCATTCACACCCTCACCTTGTGAGGCTCATTTACATAACACATACTAGCATTCTCACCTTCATCTTGTGAGCCTCATTTACATAGCACATACCTAGCATTCACACCTTCACCTTGTGAGGGTAATTTACATAGCACATACTAGCATTCACACCCTCACCTTGTGAGGCTCATTTACACAGCACATACTAGCATTCACACCCTCACCTTGTGGGGCTAATTTACATAGCACTTTCTAACATTCACACCCTTACCTTGTGAGGCTCATTTACATAGCACATCCTAGCATTCACACCTTCCCCTTGTGAAGCTCATTTACATAGCACATACCGGCATTCACACCCTCACCTTGTCAGGCTCATTTACATAGCACAAACTAGTATTCTTACCTTCACCTTGTGAGCCTCATTTACACAGCACATACCTAGCATTCACACCTTCACCTTGCAAAGGTAATTTACATAGCACATACTAGCATTCACACCCTCACCTAGTGAGGCTCATTTACATAGCACATGCTAGCATTCACACCATCACCTTGTGAGGCTCATTTACATAGCACATACTAGCATTCACACCGTCACCTTGTGAGGCTCATTTACATAGCACATACTGACATTCTGACCCTCACCTTGTGAGGCTCATTTTCATAGCACACACAGGCATTCACACCCTCACCTTGTGAGGCTCATTTACATTGCACATACCAACATTCAGACCCTCACCTTGTGAGGCTCATTTTCATAGCACATACAGCATTCACACCCTCACCTTGTGAGGCTCATTTACAGAGCACATACTGACATTCAGACCCTCACCTTGTGAGGCTCATTTACATAGCACATCCTAGCATTCACACCCTCACCTTGTGAGGCTCATTTACATAGCACATACCGGCATTCACACCCTCACCTTTTGAGGCTCATTTACATAGTACATACAGGCATTCACACCCTCACCTTGTGAGGTTCATTTATATAGCGCATACTAGCATTCACACTCTCATCTTGTGAGGCTTATTTACATAGCACATACCAGCATTCTAACATTCACCTTGTGAGGCTCATTTATACAGCACATACTAGTACTCACACCCTCACCTTTTGAGGCTAATTTACATAGCACATACTAACATTCACACCCTCACCTTGTGAGGCTCATTTACATAGCACATCCTAGCATTCACACCCTCACCTTGTCAGGCTCATTTACACAGCACATACCGGCATTCACACCCTCACCTTGTGAGGCTCATTTACATAGCACATATTAGCAGTCACACGCTCACCTTGTGAAGCTCATTTATGTAGCACATACCAGCATTCACACCTTCATCTTGTGAGGCTCATTTACATAGCACATACTAGCATTCACACCTTCACCTTGTGAGGCTCATTTACATAGCACAAACTGGCATTCACACCCTCACCTTGTGAGCCTCATTTACATAGCACATACTAGCATTCACACCCTCGCCTTGTGAGGTTCATTTACATAGCACATACTAGCATTCACACCCCCACCTTGTGAGGCTCATTTACATAGCACATACCGGCATTCACACCCTCACCTTATGAGGCTCATTTACATAGCACATACTAGCATTCTCACCTTCACCTTGTGAGCCTCATTTGCATAGCACATACTTAGCATTCACACCTTCACCTTGCGAGCATAATTTACATAGCACATACTAGCATTCACACCCTCACCTTGTGAGGCTCATTTACATAGCACATAGTAGCATTCACACCCTCACCTTGTGAGGCTCATTTACATAGCACATACTGGCATTCACACCCTCACCTTGTGAGGCTCATTTATATAGCACATACTAGCATTTTAACCTTCAGCTTGTGAGGCTCATTTACACAGCACATACTAGCACTCACACCCTCACCTTGTGAGGCTAATTTGCATAGCACATACTAACATTCACACCCTCACCTTGTGAGGCTCATTTACACAGCACATACTAGCAGTCACACAATCACCTTGTGAGGCTCATTTACATAGCACATACTAGCAATCACACCCTCACCTTGTGAAGCTCATTTACGTAGCACATACCAGCATTCACACCTTCACCTTGTGAGGCTCATTTACATAGCACATACCTAGCATTCACACCTTCACCTTGTGAGGGTAATTTACATAGCACATATTAGCATTCACACCCTCACCTTGTGAGGCTCATTTACACAGCACATACTAGCACTCACACCCTCACCTTGTGGGGCTAATTTACATAGCACTTTCTAACATTCATACCCTCACCTTGTGAGGCTCATTTACATAGCACATCCTAGCATTCGCACCCTCACCTTGTGAGGCTCATTTACATAGCACATACTGGCATTCACACCCTCACCTTGTGAGGCTCATTTACATGGCACATACCTAGCATTCACACCTTCTTCTTGTGAAGCTCATTTACATAGCACATACCGGCATTCACACCCTCACCTTGGCAGGCTCATTTACATAGCACAAACTAGTATTCTTACCTTCACCTTGTGAGCCTCATTTACACAGCACATACCTAGCATTCACACCTTCACCTTGCGAAGGTAATTTACATAGCACATACTAGCATTCACACCCTCACCTAGTGAGGCTCATTTACATAGCACATACTAGCATTCACACCCTCACCTTGTGAGGCTCATTTACATAGCACATACTAGCATTCACACCCTCAACTTGTGAGGCTCATTTACACAGCACATACTAGCACTCACTCCCTCACCTTGTGAGGCTAATTTACATAGCACATACTAACATTCACACCCTCACCTTGTGAGGCTCATTTACATAGCACATACCGGCATTCACACCCTCACATTATGAGGCTCATTTACATAGCACATACTAGCATTCTCACCTTCACCTTGTGAGCCTCATTTACATAGCACATACTTAGCATTCACACCTTCACCTTGTGAGGATAATTTACATAGCACATACTAGCATTCACACCCTCACCTTGTGAGGCTCATTTACATAGCACATTCCAGCATTCACACCCTCACCTTGTGAGGGTAATTTACATAGTACATACTAGCATTCACACCCTCACCTTGTGAGGCTCATTTACATAGCACATACTAGCATTCACACCCTCACCTTGTGAGGCTCATTTACATAGCACATACTAGCATTCACACCCTCACCTTGTGAGGCTCATTTACATAGCACATACTAGCATTCACACCCTCATCTTGTGAGGTTCATTTACGTAGCACATACTTACTCATAGAGTGAGATGGTAGGGCGCAAGGACATTTTCATTTAAATTAAATTAGAGTCATCATTTTGCCTTCCTTACTTTCTATCTTTTGACTATTTTTATATAAGGTTAATTATCACCAGTCTTCCATTATGTATTTTAATGTATGTTGTCCATTTTTCCCAAGAAAGCAACAAACACTCTTTTGCCATCTTGACCAGGCTTTATTGGACAGTTACAAACTATCTTGTCAGCACTTATTTACCCATACTTCCAATCAGTTTTCACATTTATTTAAATTCATGTGATTTATTTTATAAGTAAAAAGCGGTAGCAAAGTCAGTCCAAATGATGAATGCACGTATACCAAATAATAAGATAAAATTGAAAAGCAGGTACTAGTGCAATAGAACGAGTATAATGTGGACGTTTCAGAGTTAATGTATATTCAAGCATCCAATTCCGAATCTATTAATGAAAGTACGTTTATTAACAAATAAAAACAAATGAAACACGGATAAGCGCTTTCACTAATGTTAGCTTCTTCAGATCCTGTGGACAGTGAATCAGGACAACATACTTTATAGTGAACATAATTGGATAATTAAAACAATTAAATGAATTAATTAAAAACAGCTTGAGTACAATCACATAAGCAAAGAAGGTTAAAATATAACTAACATATATATACTTCTTAGAAGAAAGAAATATATGCATCACATAAATGAATGTAAAGGTTTAAATCACATAAATATATATAGACAGAATGTAAATACTTTTAGAGATATAATATATATATGTGTGTCAATTCATCTTCATATAAAATTTATACATAAATAAATAAATATATACATGCCAAGACATATGAATTTGTAATACTAATGATATATTAATTGATTGTATGAATAAATAAATAAATAGATTATGTTAATGCTTACTAAAACATTGTAATATTGATAGGTAAAACCATGAATATATTCAGTTATGCATGCTGAAGCTATAAAATAATGTAATGTATGAATATATCTATATTTAATATGTATGTAAAAATTATGAATTAGAAAGAGGTAATTTTATAAATATTATAAATTTTATAAATTTCATAAAATGTATGGTATATATATAAATATAATATAAATATAATATATGATTGGATATTTATATATAATAAAAATGTGAAAAGAAATATGAATATGAATATAAATATGAGTATAAATATAAATATAAATATACATGTATAAATATGTCTAAAAACAGGGTGAATATTGAAATTAAAAAGTATGTGTAATGTTAAAATGGTTGGAGATGAGTGAGTGTAATGATAAAAATAATAATAGGAACAGTTATGGAAGTATATGTTTGAATGCGTCCAAGGACTGATGGATGGTATTGTATAAATTTTGTGTAAATGAATGTATATATCCCTATAAAATGTGTAGTGAAGGGGTATGAAAATGTTAGAAGTGGGCAAGTATATATAAGTGTTTATTTAATATGTCTGCGTTGTTTGAGATAGGGCTTTATAGATGCCCTTTCGTTTAGGCCATGTCCCTTGTCTGCTCTAAGTAGAATGATCCAGCCACTCTCCCTTCCTTCTGTGTGGCATCTTATATTCCCTCCCCTTTCATTTGGTGTTATTACTTCCAACACTCTAAATGTGAACGTATGAGAGTCCCCTACCTGCATTACATGCTTAGCTAGAGCATTGTTAAGATTTTTCTTCCTAATGCTATAACAATGCTCCCTCATTCTATCACGTAGGCATCTATTAGTTTTGCCAACATAGAATGAGGAGCATAGTTTGCATACTGCTAGATATACCACATTGCAGGTCATGCAGTTGGCTTCTACAGTGATATGGAATTCTTTATTCAAATCTGGGTGGGTAAAGATGGGATCAATATTTATTAAAGAGCAAAAATTACAATGTCCGCATGGTCTGGTGTTCCCATCAGATGGTATATCTTTTCTATCCTTATTGTAGCATAGTAGCCTTTTTAAATTTCTTTTATTTTTATATAGGAACAATGGCTTGTCCCCTACTATGCCCTTGATAGCATCATCAGTCATTAAAATGTCCCAATGCTTGTTAATAATATATTTGATTTCATTGTTGTCTCTAGTAAAGAAAGTAGAAAATTTCACTTTATGTGGATTTAAAATAGTAGTATTGTCTTTTGTAATACCTGGTCCAAAATAAGGTGCACCTCTATTTGTACGTGTATCTGCTGTTATCTTTAGGTGTTCTATTATTTCATTTGAACTATATCCCCTTTCTAATAAATTATTTTTCAATTCATTTAAATCGCTTTCTAGACCAGTCTCAGTTGAATTCATTCTTGACATTCTAAGTGCTTGACCCTTCATAATGTTTTTAAAAACATATGTTGGGTGCATGCTTCTTCTAAATAGAAGCATGTTCCGATGGCAATTTTTCCTGTGAATGCCTGTATTGATTATTCCACATGGTAATTTTTCAATAAAAAGGTCTAAGAAATCAATCTTGTTTATATTCCATTTTGCTGTGAATTTTAAGCAAGTGTTCATATTATTCACGGCTATAATGAAGTTGTGTAAATCACTCAATTGACCATCCCATAAAATAAATAAATCATCTACAAAGCGCCTATAAAAACATACATTAGATTTAAATAGTATGTCCTGAAAGCGGACTGCTTCTTCCCATTGGGCCAAAAACATGTTGGCGTAGCTATTGGCACAGGGAGTGCCCATAGCTACGCCATCACATTGTCTATAGATGTCATTGTCAAATATGAACACATTGTTTTCCAGTACTATTTCTAAGAAATGTATTATTAAATCAATTAAAGTGTCAGGGTATTCACTGTGATTTTTCAAATAAGAACTGACAAACGTCTTTCCCAAAGCATTGGGAATTACTGTGAAGAGTGATTGTACATCTAGGGTGACTAGAATTAAATTTTCTATAGATGTACAACCCTTTAAATTGTCGTATAAATCTGTTAAAAACTGCTTAGAATCACGCAACACATATGGATTGGTGTCAAGAATACATCTAAGATGTTTTTCGATGAAAACTGATAAGTGTTCAGTCACCCAACCCCTTCCTGAGACTATAGGTCTCATTGGTGGGTCTAAGGAATTTTTATGAATTTTTGGTAGTCCCTGAATGATTGGAATGGTGGGTGTTTCTATGTATAGATATTCATATAAGTTTCTATTAATTAGGCCACTTTTGTAGATGTCTGTTAAAATATTGTATATATCAATACATTTTTTATTTATAATTTCAATATTTTCCTTAATGTAAAATTTATCTTGAAGCATTAGCTTCATTTTCTGTATATAATGTTCACTATCTAAGATAACTATTCCTGATCCCTTGTCTGCAGGTCTGATAGAAATGTTTGAATCATTTTTTAATTTATTCAAACTGATTCTTTCTTTATGATTCAAATTATCAAATCTTTTCTTATTTCTTTTTTCATAGTGTTTTTTGTCATTAAAAAACTTATGAAGCTCATCCTCAGTAACTTTAAAATATGCTTCTACTAGAGGGTGGTTAGCTGGTGTAAAGTCACTTAGATTTTTAAAAACAAACTGTCTTTTATTACCGTTGGTACTTGTATTATGTGTGATAGCATCATCTTTTGAACCGAACATATGCTTCAACATAATATTGCAACAAAATATTTTTAAGTCTGTGATTGTGTCAGTGATCACACTATTAGTATGAGGTATAAAGTTCAAACCCTTATTTAAAAGTTCCACATCATCATCTGTTAATTCAAAACTGGATAAATTAAAAATTAGCCCTAATGATTTTTGTTCCACATTTTCTTTAAAGTGGTGGGTTGGGGAGCTTCTCCTGATATCTTTCTTTTCTGTCTCCCTCTGCTCATTGATCGGGCCCTTCTTGGCCCTCTGTCTTGACGTATGGCTAAAGGGAAAGATAGTCCAGTTGTTGATTCCATATTGTTAATATTTTCTCTAATCTTTGGTCTTACTACTGGTGTAGATGGTGCTTTATTATTAATGCTAGCATTAGCAATGCTTACTGTGGGGTATAAATTCTGGTTCGTGGTGTCACTCATATGTGTTAAGTGTATAGCGTCTGATGAATCATTACAAATGTTATCTGATTCATTACATAATGTTATATGTCCTTCTGAAAAAGTTGTTGAATGATTTTTGTTCATATGTTTGTCATTAACATCAGTTATATTAGTTGTGCTTGTGTTGGTTTCTATAGCATTCATATTCTCTGGATCATTTAAGATAATAACTTTAGTTTCATTAGATTTCTGTACATTTTTATTAATACTAATGTTAGATTCAACCTGGTCATGCATTATATTATGACCATTGTTTACATGAGGGGTAGTGATACAAGGCCTTTCATTGGTATTCACAATAACTGGTACATTTCTAGCAACATTATTAGTGTTTGGGATATACCTAGGCCAAGTGAAGACATTACCATTTTTAAAATCTCTAAAATCTCTTGCTATTTTTGATTTCTTTTGTTGAAACAATTTATGTTCGTAGGCAGCTACACAGTCCAACATATTTTCAAATAATACATTAACCACACTTTCCGTGAAATTATCAAACAATTCTGTTTGTTTTGTATTTATAGTGTCAATTAGTATTTTTTCTTCTGGCAGAAAAAAGTCTATCAATAATTGTAAGTACTTATGGCTAGTATCAATATTGATACGCTGCCATAGTGCCAGCAATTCGGGATAGTCCTGCCCTTGACTGGGCATTGAAAATACTCGTAGTCCACGTGGTATTATATTGTTTTGTAGGCAGAATTCGAAATGCATTCGTTGAATCTGCAAGCGTTTCAGTTTATAGAAGTCCTTTTCAATGTCACCGAGTAGTCTGTTTAATCTCTCCATGTCAACCAGCGTTTTTTCACCTTCATTCATAGCAGTATTATCTTCTAAAAACCATGATGGAATGGAAGTTCCATTTAAAAATTTCCGGAAGCGTGATTCAAGCGCTTCCTTGCTCCGATGTTCAATCCTGGTGTTCTGCGTGGTGGTAACAGCGTCTGCGCCTCGGTATTCACCTCCTGGCTTACGCATAGTATTAGTAGTGTCTGCGCCTCGGTATTCACCTCCTGGCTTATGTATAATGTTAACAGTATCTGCATCTCGATATTCACCTCCTGATTTGTGCATAATTTTAACGTTGTCTACGCCTCGGTGTTCACCTCCTGGCTTGTAGGCAAGTTCTATGTCTGTCATCATATCTTAGTTAAAAGTTTCCAAAATGAAACACCTCGTTCCTCAAATTGGTCTGGCAGATTTGTATAAGTAAAAAGCGGTAGCAAAGTCAGTCCAAATGATGAATGCACGTATACCAAATAATAAGATAAAATTGAAAAGCAGGTACTAGTGCAATAGAACGAGTATAATGTGGACGTTTCAGAGTTAATGTATATTCAAGCATCCAATTCCGAATCTATTAATGAAAGTACGTTTATTAACAAATAAAAACAAATGAAACACGGATAAGCGCTTTCACTAATGTTAGCTTCTTCAGATCCTGTGGACAGTGAATCAGGACAACATACTTTATAGTGAACATAATTGGATAATTAAAACAATTAAATGAATTAATTAAAAACAGCTTGAGTACAATCACATAAGCAAAGAAGGTTAAAATATAACTAACATATATATACTTCTTAGAAGAAAGAAATATATGCATCACATAAATGAATGTAAAGGTTTAAATCACATAAATATATATAGACAGAATGTAAATACTTTTTATAGTTTATTCATGCATAGCAGATAATCAGATAACGGTACTTACGTATAATCGCAACCAGATTTTTAACGGCAAAAAATGGTTGCTTAACGATCATGACATATGGTCATTAATGTTGTACAAATGTTGTTGTTTACATTATACTACTTTTTGTGGGTAAGACCTTACGTTTGTATGGTGTTGGACATTTATTATAAATAATTTCATGTAATTTCACTGTCACTTGCTGAGGATTGCCAGTGCCGCAACTATTTGATTGGCCCACAAAATTAGAAACAAGTCTGATTGTCGAATAAATAGCTTGCTTTTTTTGTTCTTTTCCATTTTGGGGGGTCATTTCACATTTATGGAGTAGGTATTGGAAAGGGGTAGGTAGAGTGATGTATCATTTGTCGAAACACAGAATAATTCTTATGTTATCTCTGTTTATGGAAAGGCTTTTAGTATGCAACCATGGCATTTTGACAGCATGTGAAAAAGGAATGCTGCTTTCAGGATTGTAATGAATATTTTCCTTAACTTGCACAATAGAAATGGTTTATGGGATTTCAAAACCCTAGCCATACTGCGTCACCTGCAAGGCTTGGATTACTACGGGTACGTTGTTCTATGTTACTATATGGTTGAACTGGCTAAACTGGACCCAACGCTTCTTGATCTGTATGAAAAGTGCACCCCTGCATTCTATTACTACCAAATTAAAACAGTTTACGTTGCGGCACACTTTGGCCTTGCAACTTGCTGAGGAGCAGTGAAACAGATCCATGCCTTTGCAGCATATCAAGCTTATTTAACTTTTTAGTAATAAAACAACCATTTTTCATGATCGTTAAGCAACCGGTATTGCCGTTAAAAATCTGGTTGCGATAATACGTAAGTACCCAGATAACTGCATGCATACCATTCCAGGATTATTAACATCAATTTATTTCAAGTGCCTTCTTATCAACCTGCCAAAGTCATGAAGCTTCCACCTTTTTGCTAAGGGCCTTGCAAATGCAGTTCCACTCTCCTTTTTATGTCATTTGTTCTACCATTCAGACCTACATAATGTTTTCCCACCCAGGCCCCTTCACTCATTCTCTTCACCTTCTCTTCACCTTCATCCAAGGTGAGGCCCGGATGCCTGGCTCTCCCATTTTCTTGAAATATCCTTTCAACTCTAACTCCTCTTTCCATTGCGTCAGCAAAAAGCAAAGGGTTCTTTATATGCACTTCGGCTTTCAGTTTCTTGGAGGGGCATGTTACCTACCTTCCCTTTCCTCCATTGACCTCATCTTAATCTTGCACCTCACTAATGAATGGAAGGGGTAGTGCATAAAAGGACCTCTATATGCCCTATTGGCAATCATTCACAGAGGAATGAGGAAAGACTTGCCTGCCTCACCTATTGAAACAGGATATCTGGCCTCTGATAAAATACAACCTTTCCTGCTGCTTGCCCTTTCCAACCCTGAACACTTACTCCCCCTGCTACTTGATCAAAGTCCCACCCCTCAGCTCAGGTTGAGTTTGATCAGCCACTCAGACTTTAGCTCTACCTAGTCCTGCCTCCTCTCCTGTCAGCAAGGCCTGGAGGTAAAGAAAAAGGAGAAGGAAGCACAGATTACCTCTAAACTCACTTTGTCCCTTCACTTCCTCTCTTCTCATCCCTTAAGAAATCCACAAAAACTTCTTCCATATTGGCCAAGCTTTACTGGACATTTACAAACCATTACATAACCAGTTATTTTTCCATACTTCTAATTATGTTTCACTGTTATTTCATTTCATATGATACATTTCACAGTTCATTCATAAAATGCCTTCAGATAATTAAATGATTTCATACATGCCACTCCAGGATTATTGTTATTAATTCCATGATCCTTCCTACCAATCAAACATAGGTATGGAGTCCCCTCCATCTGAGCAAGGGGCTAAAATCCACCTTATGTTATGGCAGCCCGTCTCGCCCACAGTTTGTTTTTTTCATATATATTCCTGTCTAATCAGTATGAAACTTCGGTTAGTTAGTTACAACCGTTCTTTGCCTGAGCAGCATTCTCCTACCCTCTTGATCACTTCACTAGTCCCCTCATATACTCTTTGCCTCCATCCCAGTGTAGGTTGTACTGCCTGCCACCCCCACCCCTTTTCATACAATACTTCTTCAACTGCAACACCTCTTTCTTTCATGTCAGAAATAAAACTGGACAACTGGACTTTTTTTACAGCTGTCAGGCTGCATTATTTGAACTAAAGGCCATTACCTTAATTTTCCCCAGTCCTTCAATACTTGATACATTTCTTGTTTGATACTGTGTCTCACTCCGTCCCCATGCTCATTTCACACCCTAACTTGGCCCCTTAATCCTAAGCATTAGCCACTATGTTCTGAGAGATTAACTTCAAGTACAAGTTGAAGAGATGCAACTGTGTATTACTCATGTGCTCTCCATCAATCTGCTACCACACTGGGTCTCTATAATTGATTTTTTGTGTTAAAGGACCACAAATCCTGATCCCCCAGCAAACCTAGTCATCTTATGATTAAAGAATTTCCTTTTGCACACCATTGCTTTCTCACTAAAGGACTCACTCCACAATAGTCTTCTAATGAATGCTGACCAGATAATCCTGGCTCCAGAACATCTTTGCTTCAGGCACATTATATCCTTTATCATAATGGAAAATAACTCTACCCTAGTAATACAGCCTAAGTCATTGCCCCAGATGCAATACCACACTATTTAGTTGTCCAGATAGTTTGATCGTGTTATTCAACACCAGATAGAGCTATGGTCATGTCACATCTCTGCATTTTTCCAAAACAATCTCCAAATTCTTGGATTGAGCCCTAATAGGCTACTCTTTGGACATGCCACAGCCCTCTTCTTAGCTTAATAAATATGTGTGATCTACTATAAATATCTTATTAGAATCTGCAAGTAAACAGAAAGCAGATATTAGTTTTATACCAAACTGAAATGCTGGCAGACCCCATTCTCACAGGCACTCTGCTACCTGTGTTTTCCCTTTTATTTGATGTGTCCCAAAAAGCTCCTAGAAGACCAAAACCTACCCTGTTTAATCACCCCTACTGATGTGCCATCTGTCACTAGGTTGGATGCCTAACCAGTGCAGAAGGAATATGTGGAGTGTTTCATCAGGTCAAGGTCCCAGGTTTCCAGGACCCTTTTTAATACATCCACAAACTGCTCCATCTATATGGTCTTAGCAGATGGCAGCTTAAAAACTACCTTCTTCCACTTCCTGAATCACCTAAATGATGAAGAGACTATACACATCTGGTCAGATACAACAATTGCTCCTGTCCCAGCCTACAGAACTACCTGCTGATCCATGTGCATCTGGTCTGTTTTCATTGCCCTCAATCATAGGAGGACCTGAGTGACCATGATTAACGCATCAGTGATGGGTCATACTCAGAGCCTGTCAAGCTTAAAAATAAAAGATCATTGTATCCTAATGGACTTATCAGCTTTCCCAACCACCCACCTGTGTAATAGGTACCTCATGGACAGCACCCTATCCTGGGATGACAAAGACTTAAAAAGTGCTTAAAAAAGGCATATTAGGCCCCTTTGTATGCTCATTTGGTACTGTGACCCACAATTCTCTAATTACCCAGCCTACTTGTGTTCTCCAATTTCCCATATTTTGGGGAATTTCAGCTTGTTCCCTGTTCATTTATAAGTGCAAGATCCAAAAAACTGTGAAAGGGGAGCAGGAAAGACTACCAGATGTTTTGCTATGCTGTCCAGGAGGATAGTGTGCTGAAATGGGCATATTAATCTTGTGTCAGTCACTAGAGGGGATGAACAGTAAAATGGAAGCTCATTCACCAAACAAATGGAAAGTTTTGCAGAATATACTGCACGGTTATGAAGGCCAAACATACCTTCCACTCTGGTAGAGGAGTTCCATAAAATTAATCAGTTGTCATTCCTACACTGGCAAACAAGAAGTGAGAGTCCAATATGCATCCTTGAAGGATGAAATAAAACCTGATTAGAGCACTAAAGTCTAGTCAAGTAGGACACAGAAGCAGCATACCTCTCAACTGTCTAAATTTTTGCAGAATGTCCAGAAATTATTTCTGGATATTTTTGGTCTGTTTCTCATAAAATCTGTGGTTTTCTGGCAAATCACTGGAATGATCTGAGGATTGAAGTCACTAAATAATGACATGCATTTGAGTTTCAGACTTCATATTCTTCGGAAAAATTCATAACAAGACAAATCCTATTATTCATCAACTCTTAAAGTTTATAAGAGCAGAATTTTACATATGTCCTTATTTTTGGGCCTTTGTCCACCTATATGTCAGGCATTGTCCAGACTTCTTGCACTAAGAGGTTGAGAGGTATGTGAAGCAGTCTTCCATTTCCTTTCCATTCACAAAGAAGCATGCATTTGAAATGGACAAGGCAATGCCCATGGTCATGCACTGGCATGAACAACATTCAAGAAACTTAGTACAATATTAAAGTGGATATGGGAATCCAAGTTTGCAAAAGCAGGGCTGTCTACTACTTGGATAATTTCATTACAGTAGGTAACATCAGGCAATATGCAGAGGCAGTGGTTGAGCTGATTCAGAAATTGTGTGGTATGAAAAGGGTACCCCTGATGAAGGATAAGAAAGAGGGCCCAGTAAAGACCCTCACCTTCCTATGGCTGGAAATTAATATTCTCTTACAGACAATCAGGCTGCCATTGGACAAACTGTGGAAACTTAAGATGAAAAATATAGGGGAGCTAAAGCAAGGATTGGTGAGGTCATGACATTGTTGGGGCTCCTTAGATTTGCTTGTAGAGTGATGGCTGCAGAGTGAGCTGTTTTCAGGTCACTACCACACCTGATGAAAGGGTCGAGGCAGAAACACAATAAGGTTCAAGATACAGGGCAAGTCATGCAAAATCTAGCAATATGGAGGCAATTTCCGCTAGCTTGCAGTGTTCTTTTTGGCAAGAGGACTTGATTAGCAGTGCAGACAAATATACATGGACTCAGCAGGTTTGATTAGCAAGGAAGTGTGCTTCAAAGGTTAGTGGTTTGCATGCCAGTGGTCTGGTACTGAAAATAATAAGGCACACGGGGACTTCACATTCCTGAAGTTGATGCCCATGTGGGCAACTTCCATAATATGTTAGAGCTAGTGAACAAAAGGAAAACTTTCCTCTCCAACAGCAGATTTGGAGTAACCTTGCTTCTACCTCACATGCCTCCAGCATATGAGGTAGAAGCAAGATTACCAAATCTGCTGTTGGAGTACCTTTGCTTCTACCTCACATGCCTCCAGCATATCCCTGCCTCCTGGTGACCTGTCTCATACTCTGAAATCCTACTACCCACTCACTTCCTGTGCCTCCTACCTTGGCTTATGCCATTACAGAAAAAACACAGGAGCAAAATAGTAGGCTGTCTCATTACAGCTGCCAGCATTAAAAGTAAACAAGATGTGGACCTTCTTCTCTTCTCTTCTCTTCTCTTCTCTTCTCTTCTCTTCTCATTTGAGACAGGCCAAAACAGACCTTACTGTCTGTACTTCTCAAATAGTTATTAAGTAGAACAACATTGAGAGCAGTTGTTGATGTCCTTTTTCAGTTGTAATCACTGTGAGATAGAAAAACCACAAAACCCAATTATCCCATATTAATTCCCACAGTGCGGATGTCCATTGCTTGTCAGGAGATGCTAAGACCACTGGTAGACCCCTGAAACCCAGGAGATCATTTAGATTATCCTCTGCTACCTGTCAGTGATGAGTAGATCAAATATTTTGATGTCCTCCCCCTTCTAGAGATTATTATTTAATTGATTGTGGTGTGTGGACTGCAATGCACTGACCTAATGTCAGGTATATTTTGGTGTGTCGTCCCCCCCCCACACCGGTGCTCCAGCTTGATTCATCTTTGGGTTCTGTGTCACAGCTGTGACCTGCATCTTTAAGCCTGTCAGTGGCATTATGTCAAGAGAATAGGTCAAGGACCCTTTTGTGACCCTCAAGTGAATACATCTAGGCCTTGTTCATGCATTACTTCCATACTGTCCATAGTTCCACCTCTCCTTCCCTTTGATTCTTGACTTTTTACACCATTTCCTGCAGCCTACTGTGCCCCCAGCCCTAAAAAGTCCAGAAATTCAGTAATATATTCACGCAGGCTGTCCACCTCATCTCGTAACAAAAATGCATCATCTCTGGACTCTGGATTTATCTCCATCTACTGCTGCTATAGGACACACACTTGCTCCTCAGGGTCTTTGTAACTTGGTTGGACTATGGCCTCCTGTTGTTCCTTCCGCTGTCAGGCGTGAGCTGATGACCTTGGCTATCACACTGCTCCTTGTTTCTGCTTGTGTATACTATGTCCTTTGCTTGTCTACTGCCTGGCTTGTGTTGCTCTCCAACTTTTCTCACACAAGACCACTACCTGTAATACTATGGCCTCCCATCTTTGTTGAAAGCCTTTGAGGTTTAGCTTTATGCAGCAAGGACAAAACAAAACAGATTATATATGAAGTTTCTCTACCCTTGAGCTATTAAAACAGGTAGTTAAGGTACTACTTCCCATGCACATATGGCAAGTAATGCTTAGTTATTAGTCTGTATCCACTTATGAACATTTACACTGTCTTTATACTTCTCTAGTTGAGATGGCTACTTTACTGTCTGTGCACTAGGTATAATCTTTCCCTCAACATAAAATAGAGATTTATTTATTTACTTTGATAATGATTTTTGGTTAAAGTTGTTAATAAATGAAATAAAGATGACCAATTGTTGAACATCTAAAATATAAGTTCTGGATATTATTATTATTATTTTTAAGTAGGATCTTCATACTTAAACACTTCTACTGGGATAATTTATTGGCTAAGTACAATGTCCAGCTTTCCCATGTTTCCAGCTGAGAGAGGAATGGTGGACTATGTGGTAAAAAGGGCTTTTCATTGAAATTAGAATCTGCATTTGTATTGACCTGAGAATACATGGCAAGATGTATGCTGATTTCTAGTACAGCACTCACAACCCATTACACCCAATGTTACTGTATATACATTTGATGAAATAGGCTGGTGATCTGCAGCTAAGCACAGGGATGCTATTTTTGTATTGCTTCAGGACACTGTATATAGCAAATGCTCAAGCAAAGTGACAGCAAAAACACAAACAAAATATTTCCACAGATAATTGTACTTGAAAACATCTTACAGGCTTGTGATCACTTTTCTTCTGAATGGGACTACATCAGTCCTCAAGTCTTGATCATAAGAATGGTTATTATTCAACAATATACCCGCACGCTTGCAGGGTGTAATGTAAAACAACTGCTTTCTACTCATCGAATTTCTTGTCTGTTATTCATATTAATTCCAAATAACACAGAAGTTACAATTCTCAGATAACTTCATTCATTTTTTTCTTTTTTTTGAATGAGCAGTCCATATTTCAAAGTTAAAACTGGCTTTGGTTCTTTAATTTTCATTTCACCTGTTCTGCGAACTGACCTATACAATGTGCCAAAAATTTCCTTGGAACAGAAATATTTAAGATACATGAATAATGCTATTATTACCTAAATGTAAGAAAGTATGCGGGCAGCCTATTCCTCCTTCTAGGGTCACTGCCATCTGCCAACTGCCATGTAAAAGATAAAAGTGATGCACCCACTATCCTGACAGTTTCATCAAGGGCAGATCATGCTTACTCAACCTGGTGGACTTCTTTGAGAAGGTCATCAAAGCAATGGATGAAGACAAAATTGTTCACACTACCTAGCTTGACCTGGCCAAAGCATTTGACAAAATATCCCACTCAGGCATTGTTTTAAAACTCAAGAGATTAGATAGAAAACCCATATGTCACCCAGTGTTTAGCCAACTGGCTCACAGACAGGACCCAGGAAGTTAGAACTGGGGAGTCCACCTCTACAAAGAGGCCAGTCACAAGTGGAGTCCCTCAGGGATCAGTCCTTGGACTGTTCCTTTTTGGCATTTACTTCTCAAAAGTCAAGGTCAATGTCAGTGGTCTCTGGCTGACTAACTTTGCAGATGATTGCAAATTAGGAGCTGTCATTGAATCTTACACTGACACAAATGTTCTCCAGGATTGGGCTAACACAGGCAAACAACTGGTGTCAGAGCCATGGACTAAAACTAAATGCCAAGAAATGCATAATAGTATCCTTTGGGAAGTCATCCATCATATTGACAACACACCCCTTAGAGTTGACCCAGTGGTCAGGGACTTAGGGGCACACATAGATAGTAATCTAGACTTTGACCATCATGTGTCTACAGTGGTGAGGAAATCATTATATGTTGCACAACTTATAAACAAAGGTATGGCATCTAAGTTCAAGGAAGTCATTGTTCCAGTGTATTTGTCATTCATCAGATTTATCATTGAGTACAATGCCCCCTTTGGTATGTACCTAACCAGGCATATCCAACAATTGGAACGTCCACAGAGTTTCCTCAATAAAACAATACAAGGTGTGAGTAAAATGTCCTATGCAGACCACCTCAAGGCCCTATCCCTGTATTCTGTCTCCTACAGGCTTTTGAGGGGATATCAATGCCTGGCATACATGGCATTGTCAGGCCCCACTCTGATGGAACTTCTGCACATCCGCAAAACAAACAGCACCAGAATTACCCATTCTAAAGACTTAAATCTTGCTTGTGATATGAATAGGACCTGCTGGAGACATAGGTATGCATCTCAGAGACTACCATGTCTATGGAACAGGCTCCCCATCCATGTGAAGCAGAGTTCCTCCCTAAACCATTTCAAGTACAATTTGGACAACTGGAGGGGTAAACAGAAATTCATTCCTGATTTGGCACCTATGTCTCCAATGGACACAGATAACCTTTTAAATAGTTCATCTCCCAGACCCATGCTTACACTTATCATGGGTATGAAAACTTGTCAAAGATTTGGGATACGTGACTAGGCTTAAAAAGGCCCTTGTGGTTGTTGGCCTAGTAAACACCTATGAACCTATCACTGAACAGGGTGCTCCTACCCTGCTCCCCAATGCCAAGATGTCACAGCCAAGGGTGGCCCCATTGTCCCAGCAATGTCAGCAGCACAATATGGCATCCCCCAGCTTGGAAGTCACATATATCCTGCTCTGGGGTGTATAGAGTAGCCGGTTCAACTAAGCATACCTCCTAGGAGGTAAGAGGAAACCACCATACTTGGAAATATGCACTCAGAGCTATCACCAGCAAGTAAGTTCCACCAAAAGAATTGCTTGTCAGCATTGAACCCTGCATCTTGAAACTGGGAATCACAACCTGAAACTACTGTACCACTAAGCTGCCTGATATACATGGGTCATAGAAATGTTGACATGAACCTACCTCCCCCCCAATAATGGTGCAACAACCACTTGGTTAACAGACGTTTGATTTAAATTTACCCAAGAGGATACACTTGTAAGAGCAACCCTCAGCCTTTCTCCTCTGGGTGCATGGATGCCCTTGCAGTATGCTTGCCAAGCTATGCAGGGCTCACTTGATATGACAAGCTTGATATAATGGCAGCATCAAATGTTATGAATGCATTCTAAAACCACACTACCCATTACCACCAGAGTAATGTACTCCGGTTAGCCCTGCATATTACCTCCAAGGAGCTAGCTGATCTACTTCACCACCATAATTTCAGCTTACAGACATGGCATGTGCCACACTTGTTGATATCCATGCATTTAGAATGTAAGCATCATTGTTTTACACAAACCGCAGACCAGCACATCTACCATACCACCAATAACTGATCATTTTAAGTCTAAACAATTATCCCATTTGGTACATAAAATTAGAATTTAGATTCATCTAACCCTTTATCTATATTTATATATTATTCTAATGATAATTACCATATCATAGCATAGATATTTGGAGGAGACCCACAGTTTGTGATTAAGCTTTTAGGAGCTGCTTCTGTCTATTAGTAGTACTAGAGTAGGGGGGAGTCCTGAGGTAAATTTCCTATTTCCCATCCATTGATCCATGTTGTGCTTGAATGTGGCCAGGAATGAGCTTTGTTTTACATGCTGGGGAGTCTGTTCCATAGCAGTGGTATCCTCTGTGCAATATACCTGTTCCTCCAAACAGTTCTGTTAATATGGTTGAAGAGTATTTCAAGTATTCTGATATCGTTTGATTTGTGAATGTGAAGTAAATCCATCAATATTCTAGTTACAGTCATCTCATAACAGCCAGCCTGTAGGAGACTGAATACAACAATATAGCAATAGGGCTTTGAGGTGGTACATGTACGACTTATTGTTTAGGCCGTGTATTGTTTTTGTAAGGTACCTCTGTGGGCATTCCAGTTGTTGCATGTGCCTGCACAGATACAGACCACAAGAGGGATTATACTCAAGGATTGGCCTAATGAGGGCTAAGTAAAGGTGGACAATGACATACCTGGATCTAGAAGCAACCCCGTTGTTTATGAGCTGCACAGTATAGCAGGACTCACTTACCACATGTTTGTCAAAATTTAGAGCACCGTTTATATCAGTTTCCAGATCCCAAACTACTGGTTCAACTCTTAGAGGTGTGTTGTCAATGTGCTATTTTCTTGGGGGAGTCAACTTTCCAAAGGAGATGATAATGCATTTTTTTGGCATTTTGCTTTAGATCTAGTATCAGTTATTTGGTTGGGACAAGCCTCCATGTAGAATGGGGGAGTCCTTCAGGTATTCAATCACTTTTCATGGCTCGCAGTCATCTGCAGACTCAGTTAGTCAGTGCCTTTTGGGATTGGATTTTACTTCTGAAAAAAAGATGTTAAACAGAAGAGGTCCCAGCACTGAACCCTGTGGGAGTCCACTGGTGACTGGCATTTTGTGGAGTTAGCTTCCCCTCTTTTAATTTCCTGCATCTTATCTTCAAGCCAGTTGGCAGTCCAGTAGGAGACAGAAGGGGTTTATTCCTAGCTTATTAAGCTTTTCTAGTATGACTGAGTTGGGTACTGTGTCAAAAGCCTTGCCAGGTTGAGGTTGGTGGTGTGTCCCATTTTGCCTTTTCAAAAACTAAAGCTGCAACAAATCATAGTTCTCTTGTGACTGACTTACAGCTCAAAGGTCCCAGATAGAGTAAAAATTCAGGATTTTAACTTTTACAATGGTGGCAGGGGAACCTATGGTTACTGTAGCAACCAGGAGATAGCAGCAAGGACAGTATGCAATAGTGAAGGGATGGGGCTATAACAATGCAATAATCAAAGAGCAGGGGAAATCGACAGCACCTGAAACAAACATCAAGCTATGTAAGTGCAGTTTAAACAGGCAAATGATAAACGGAATATCTAATCTTTTCAACAGAATTTGAGTATAAACATTTTGAATGGGAATACATCCTGCAGGGAAACTCACAGCACTGGCACTATTGCAAAATAAAACTATAAGAGTATGGCACAGACCAGGCAAAAATTATAAGTAGATGTAGTTGTGGCAAAAATGCAGTGAAAGTTCTAAAAATATGTAAATATAACAAAACTATGGCACCAGACTAAGCAGAAATTACAAACTTTTTGGTTAAAAACAAATAAAGTATCTTAAAGGTACCCTTTGTCTTTAAGGAAAACACAAATATGAGAAAGAGTCCAGTTTCCATGCTACTTGCTGGTGAGAAAACTATGTGTTGGATAAGATCTTAACGTTCATGGATTTGCCATGATTACACTGCGGTGGTGGTGCTGCAGTAGCATTGTCGCCTCACAGTAAGACGTTGTCCTGTTCGATTCTAAGCTAGAGCATCTTCTGTGTGTAGACGTGCGCAAATGGGCGTACCTTCGTTGAAGGTTGTGGGTCAGGGCTGGCAACTTGGCACATAAAAATTTACTGCCAGTCATTAGTGGACCGGAGTTCCACTGTGACGACCCCTAACCGGGAAAAGCCGAAAGACACAAACAAACTAATTCTGATATGATTGTAGTTTTTGCAAGTATTTAAAATGTGATACTAAGATACTAATAAGGGACTTATTAGAGGTGAAAAGTATTTACACTTCTTCTTCTTTCGGCTTTTCCAGGTTAGGGATCACCACAGCGGATCATCTGTCAGCTCATGATTGGCAGTGGAGTTTTACGGTGTCGAGTTGCCAGCCCGGCACCCAACCTTCCACAGAAGGCCCATACATGCACACACTCACACCTGGGGCCAATTTAGAGTGTCCAATCCACCTACTGCATGTCTTTGGGATGTGGGAGGAAACCGGAGCACCCGGAAGAAACCCACGTGACCACAGGGACTCTGCACAGAAGGCACCCCAGCTGAAAAGTATTTACACTCTGAAAGATTTAGTTATAAATCACAATATGTTGTATATGCTGCTATTTCCCAAACATGTGAAGTGTTCCATATTGGAAGAATGTTCAAGAACTGCATTCTAGAACTTACAAATATTTACATGCTAAGATATGAAAAATGCACTTGTAAGGCATGCTAACTGTTGTAGTAAAGATAATCTCTTTATTGCATCATAATTGATGCCGTTAGTTATGATATACAATTAAATGCAATGGCTATTTTAGATTTCAAAGAGTATATCTGGCAGGAAATTGGATATCTGCAGTAACCCTTTACTGAATGATTTCTGAGAATAAAGAGCCTGAAACACTGATGGTGTGTGTACAAATGACTTGTGTATCATATCACCCTTTAAATGATCTGCTTATGCTTATCATCTAATTTTTGTTCCAAGTGGAGGAGTTGGAGTTGCAATATATATAAAAGACATACACACCTCTAGGCTGGTCAAACAGAATGATGCATATGATGAAATACTCCAGGTGCAGTTAACAATTGACAACACCCCTATTCAAATCATAGCTAGCTACAGGCTTCCAACTCTGGCTCAAGATGCCCACTCCACCTATCTGGACATCTTCAAAACTATCAAGATTCAACCCTTTACCCTGATCCTGGGCAACTTTCACTATCCAACCATAGATTGGAAGAAATACTCATGCCAAAACACAAATGCGTAGAGATTCCTTGATTTTGTCAATGCAAATGCCTTGGACTAGTTGGTTGACACCCCCACAAGAGGTGAACATATCTTGGACTTGGTATTAACCAACATGAGTAACCACTGCAGCATCCCTACAGTGTCATGATCTCTAGTAAGATGCAAGCACAAAGCAGTTACTTTCAAAGTCACCCCCCCCCCCCAGCTAGGTCAAACAAAAAAAACTTCTCCAAAGCTGATTACAACCTCCTGAGGGAAGGTATAAACAGCTTCACAGCCCCCTCCCCTCCACAGAAACTGGCACATATGTCCAAACTTACGCCAAAGTACTATATGGGCATTTCTATAGCTGCATGGAATCAGGAATACCAGACAGGACAAAATCATCCTCCTCAAGGAAGAATAAACCTGTCTGGTGGACATCTACAATAAATAAACTCTATAATAAAAAGGAAAAATTGCTGTCCAGGACCAAAAAGGAGCAGGTGTCTAATTGGAAGCAATCTCTCCTTACAAAACCACGAAAGATAGAACACACAAATAAACTTGAATAAAACACCATGACAATGGACACCAAAAATCAGATTAGCGCTTTTGTTTATGCTGATTAGATAAACTTCATCAGATGTAAACAAAAGGGAAACAGTCATTTATATACATAAGTTTACATGACATCACATCCTGTCAGTACAAAAAAATATAACAGTATTATTAAAAACATACATATATATAAATATTAAATATAAAAATCTATATAAACATTTCCAAATATGTGTATGTATATATATTTATCAATTTATTTAAAATTTATTATGATAACCTAACGAAATAATGCTCTCAACTTCAACAAGCTCATGATGGAAACTGTGTCATTTAGTCCAGGAAAAACAGAAGCATTTAACCTAAGCTGCCACATTAGCTATTTTTCTTCTAAATGTAAGGAAACAGGTCCCCCTCTCCCATTATCCAGAATCCTCTCTATTACTAAAAAATTAAATTTGTGATATGGGAAGGCTGATACATGCCTAGCCAAAGCATTAGTTAAATCTAATTTGGCTATGGCATGTGTATGTTCATAAATCCTACATTTTATCATTCTATCAGTCTTCCCTATGTAATATGCGGGGCATTGATTACATAGGGCTAAATAAACTACCCCTTTGCTATTACAATTGAATTTATCCTTCAAATAAAATCTCAACCCATTAATTTCAAAATGTTCGATGACACATATGTGTTTACACATACTACAAGCCCCACACTTAACCATTCCACAATAATGTCTATAAGTGTCTTTCTGTTTGAATTCCAAAATGTTCTTTAAATTTCTCCCTTTTCTAAAGGTAACATTTGGAATCAAACCTAAAATTTCTTTCAAAGACATATCATCCAATAGAAAAGACCAATTCTTAATAATAATGGTTTTAATATTTAAGGCATTCTGTGAAAATGTGGTAATAAAGTTAGTGCCTATGAAATCCTTACCATATTCATCAATATTTAAAGGGGATGATTCAATAAATATGCTACTTGAAATATTTGAATTACTCACATCCAATCCATTATTCAATGAGTCATTCAATACATCCATACTATATTTTAAAATTGGTAAAAATATTCCCTGCCTTCTTTTAAGTGATACTTCTCTCATTAGATCATTAATGAGAGTAGATGGATATCCCCTATTCAAAAACATTTTATATAAAATTCCACATTCATCTACAAAATCATTCTCCAAAGTAGACATTCTAGCTGCCCTGACTAGCTGACCCTTAATTACTCCACATTTTTGATGTGGTGGATGGCAGCTAGAAAAATGGAGAAATGAATTCGAATATGTTGATTTTCGATATATTCTAGATGTAAATGTATGCAATTCATAGTTTTTGTTTAACATAACATCTAAATAAGCGATAGAATTTTCTTGAAATTCATAGGTAAATTGAAGAAAATTTGTAGAATTATTCATAGCAGAGATGAAAGTTACCACACTTTCCTTATTCCCCTTCCAAAGAATAAATATATCATCTAGATAATGAGTGTACCATACTACATTTTCAATTAAAAGGGGAATTTTGAAAAGAAAATTCTTTTCCCACGCTGCCATGACTGTGTTGGCAAAGGTTCCCCCACAAGGGGAACCCATCGCTGTCCCAGTTTTCTGTAAAAAGATTCTCTTATCAAAGGTGAAGAAATTATTCGTCAGAATTATTTCTAACAAGTAAATCAAAACATCAATGTCATCTCCAGGCATGCCTTTATCCAATAGAAAATCCCTGACCCATTCACATCCGATATCTTGTGGGATACAGGTGTAAAGATCCCGGACATCTATGGTTAAAAAATGATATTCAATATTAAATTGAACTTTACTAATAGCTTCCAAAAATGCCCAGGAATCTTTACAAATCTGTTTTTCATTTTCTAAAAGTATGATTACACTAATAGAATATTAGATCTACTAGACTCCCCAGCTTATCTAGAGGTTTCATTAAATGAAATTAATGGTGCCTACCAGAGATTGAATGGTTACATCAGTGATCTGTTCATGGAAAATATAATTGATGGGGACTTATTTAATTATTTGAAGATGACCTACCCCTTGATTCCAAGACTTTTTGGACTGCCAAAAATACATAAATGTTTGGATATGCCACCTTGGAGACCAATTATTGATGGCAGGCAGTCCATTACTTGTGGCTGTGCCAAATATATTGATTATAAACTTAAACAATTTTTAGAAAATGAAAAACAGATTTGTAAAGATTCCTGGGCATTTTTGGAAGCTATTAGTAAAGTTCAATTTAATATTGAATATAATTTTTTAACCATAGATGTCCTGGATCTTTACACCTGTATCCCACAAGATATCGGATGTGAATGGGTCAGGGATTTTCTATTGGATAAAGGCATGCCTGGAGATGACATTGATGTTTTGATTTACTTGTTAGAAATAATTCTGATGAACAATTTCTTCACCTTTGATAAGAGATTCTTTTTACAGAAAACTGGGATAGCGATGGGTTCCCCTTGTGGGGGAACCTTCGCCAACACAGTAATGGCAGCGTGGGAAAAGAATTTTCTTTTCAAAATTCCCCTTTTCGTTGAAAATGTAGTATGGTACACTCATTACCTAGATGATATATTTATTCTTTGGAAGGGGAATAAGGAAAGTGTTGTAACTTTCATCTCTGCTATGAATAATTCTACAAATTTTCTTCAATTTACCTATGAATTTCAAGAAAATTCTATCGCTTATTTAGATGTTATGTTAAACAAAAACTATGAATTGCATACATTTACATCTAGAATATATCGAAAATCAACATATTCAAATTCATTTCTCCATTTTTCTAGCTGCCATCCACTACATCAAAAACGTGGAGTAATTAAGGGTCAGCTAGTCAGGGCAGCTAGAATGTCTACTTTGGAGAATGATTTTGTAGATGAATGTGGAATTTTTTATAACATGTTTTGAATAGGGGATATCCATCTACTCTCATTAATGATCTAACGAGAGAAGTATCACTTAAAAGAAGGCAGGGAATATTTTTACCAATTTTAAAATATAGTATAGATGTATTGAATGACTCATTGAATAATGGATTGGATGTGAGTAATTCAAATATTTCAAGAAGCATATTTATTGAATCATCCCCTTTAAATATTGATGAATATGGTAAGGATTTCATAGGCATTAACTTTATTACTACATTTTCACAGAATGCCTTAAATATTAAAACCATTATTAAGAATTGGTCTTTTCTATTGGATGATATGTCTTTGAAAGAAATTTTAGGTTTGATTCCAAATGTTACCTTTAGAAAAGGGAGAAATTTAAAGAACATTTTGGAATTCAAACAGAAAGACACTTATAGACATTATTGTGGAATGGTTAAGTGTGGGGCTTGTAGTATGTGTAAACACATATGTGTCACCGAACATTTTGAAATTAATGGGTCGATATTTTATTTGAAGGATAAATTCAATTGTAATAGCAAAGGGGTAGTTTATTTAGCCCTATATAATCAATGCCCCGCATATTACATAGGGAAGACTGATAGAATGATAAAATGTAGGATTTATGAACATACACATGCCATAGCCAAATTAAATTTAACTAATGCTTTGGCTAGGCATGTATCAGCCTTCCCATATCACGAATTTAAATTTTTAGTAATAGAGAGGATTCTGGATAATGGGAGAGGGGGACCTGTTTCCTTACATTTAGAAGAAAAAGAGCTAATGTGGCAGCTTAGGTTAAATGCTTCTGTTTTTCCTGGACTAAATGACACAGTTTCCATCATGAGCTTGTTGAAGTTGAGAGAATTATTTTGTTAGGTTATCATAATAAATTTTAAATAAATTGATAAATATATATACATACACATATTTGGAAATGTTTATATAGATTTTTATATTTAATATTTATATATATGTATGTTTTTAATAATACTGTTATATTTTTTGTACTGACAGGATGTGATGTCATGTAAACTTATGTATATAAATGACTGTTTCCCTTTTGTTTACATCTGATGAAGTTTATCTAATCAGCATAAACGAAAGCGCTAATCTGATTTTTGGTGTCCATTGTCGTGGTGTTTTATTCAAGCAATCTCTCCTTAGCTTGAAGAAGCAAATAAGAGCACTAGTGAAACCCTCTAAAGCAAACTTTCAGTCCAAACTGGCCACATCTGCTAAAGACAATCATAAGTTTTTCTTCACATATATCTGCAATCTCAAGGTAGCACCCAAATCTGCTCAGAACTAATGGTTAAGGACACCACATACACAAACCCTGTAGATATAGCAAACCTGCTTGCAGACAGCTTCAGTGAAAACTTCACTCCTCTGTCCCATCCATCAGTAAAACAGGACATCCCCCAGTGCCTGCCCCCTCCCTTTATCTCTAGGAAACAAGTCATCACTGCCCTCTCAAAGGCAAAAAATATAGCCTACATGGGACCCAGTAACATCACAGGCCGCACCATACATGAACTCAGGCAGGAACTTGCAGCACCGTTAAGCACCCTATTCAACCAAATCCTGAGTATCGGCTTCATCCCAGCTAAGTGAAGGACAGCTACTGCCATCCCTTTGCACAAAGGTGGAGCATCTACTGATCCAGGAAATTATAGACCCATCAGCCTAACTAACCTGATCTGCAAGGCCATGGAGAAGATTATCATGGACCTCATTAACAAGGACATTGGCAACCTCCAGACACTTGATCCCACACAGTTTGGTTTTGTCAAGGGGAGATCATGCCTGTTAAATTTGGTTGACTTCTTTGAAACAGTCACCAAGGCCATAGACGAGGGGAAGATGGTGCACACTGCCTACCTTGACATGCCAAGGCCTTCGACACTATTCCCCACTCAGGTATAATAGATAAACTCTCTCAGCTAGGCATAAATCCATATGTTATCAGATGGGTAGCAAACTGGCTCACTGATAGAACCCACCCAGTCAAAATAGGGGAAGCCACCTCAAGTAATAGACCGTTAAACAGCAGTGTACCCCAGGGATCAGTTTTAGGGCCTCTGCTGTTTGGGATATACTTCTCAGAGGTGCAGGTCAAATCTAGTGGGCTATGGCTGACCAAGTTTGCAGATGACTGCAAGCTGGATGCTGTCATCAATTCCCCTAGTGATGTGGACATCCTCCAAGAGGTTCTCACCCAAACAAATGACTCTTGCCAGAAACATGGCCTCAAACTGAATGCCAAAAATGCATCATCATCATCCCTTTTGGGGAGAATGATGTCCCCACAAATGATCACACTGATAATAAGGCACAAAACACGCAATCAGTGGTGAAGGACTTGGGAACCCAGGTTGATAGCAAACTGACATTTGACCACCATATAGCCTCTGTTGTACAGAAAGCTTTCAAAAATGGCCCACCTCAATAGTAAGTGTATCTCATCCAGGGACAAGGTGGTCATAACATCCCTGTATTCTTCCTTTATAAGACCAATTATTTAATACAATGCCCCTTTTGGCATGTACCTTGCAAAGCACATGCAGCAGCTGGATAGACTACAGAAATTCCTCATCCAGAGAATCCAGGGCCACAAACATCTACCCTACACAGATAGGCTAAAAGCCTTGTCCCTCTACTCAGTCTCCTACAGACTCCTCAGAGGTGACCTCTGTCTGGCATACGAAGCAATCTCAGACCCTGCCCTGATGTGAATGCTGCATATCCGCAAGTCAAGTTCCACTCGAGTAACCCACATGAGAGACCTCAACCTGGTCTGTGACATCAATAGGACTTGTTGGTGGGAGAGATTTGTGTCCCAGAGACTCTCCTTTTGTGGAATAGATGACCTCTCCACGTAAAGTTGAGTACCTCATTAAACCTTTTTAAGTGCAACCTGGATAACTGGATGGGGAACAGAAAATACATCTCTGGGATTCCACCTATGTCCCAACGGACAGTGGCATAGGGTGCTGACTTGTTGGAACATAGGCTAAATTCTTGGCTAGGCTTGTAAGGGCCTCAGGGCCAATAGCCTAGTAACTTCCTATAATCCTATGCTCCAATGTCTGTATTTGCTGCTCCATCTGATGAAGTCTTGTTTTAGATACAATAGCACTGAGACAATATTTTTTTTATTTGTCAGTGATTTTTATTTTTATTGTATTTATTAGGGTAGTTACTGCTTGACCATTTTTATTGGTAAATTTTGTTTTGTCTTTGTAGAATTGATGGTTGATCCCAACAGTCAGAATAATATGCTTATTATTTAATAAGAGGCTTTGATTTTTTTTGTTTTTTGCCATCTGGGTTTACTTTGCATGACACCCCTTGAAGCCCAATTTTGGATAGTAGGGAAGGAGTGGGAAGCAATATTTCCAATATTGTTGCAATCCTTTAAGGTATGGTACACAGAGGTAACCCTCATTTCTAGTGTCCCACCTCCACAATGTTGCAGCAGGATCTGCTTGTTAGTCTAGGGTAGTATTGAAGTACAACATGCTCCCCAGACACAGTCAAACACACACACACACACATATGGACACACTCACCCATTCACCCATACAGACACTCACAGACATCCAGAAGCATAGTCACACACACTCTCACATACATACTCTACCTATCCCCTAACTAACCCAAATACTGGTACCTCCAAGGCAGACACACATTAACATACACAACTTTATAACACTCATACCTCTACATATACTCATACAAGCAGACACAAACATAAAGACCACCTGTCCACTAAACCTTCTGGCACTTATCTCAAGTATGATTGGGTGAACATGAGCTTTTGGCCTTGTTTATTAACATGAGTGGCTGAGAAAAATTATGCAGATGAATGATTCTCTGAATTGCTCAACTGACTAAATGCCTTACAACACGCATTTCCAAGGAGAGCACATGGCTAATTAGCATAGGCCACTCCTTTAGAATGCTACATTAGCATTTGCAGTAGACCTCTGAGACAGCCCACTGTGCTGCTGTGCCTTTTTGTGTTGTAGCACCATGGTAAGGATGTCTCTGAATCAGAAATGGTTACTTCAAGGTGTACACTAGGCTTAAATCATGCAGTAACCTTTCTAAATGTCTGTATTCATAAATGTTTCTGATGAAAACACTTTGATATGTGTCTGTAAATCTCAGGGCGAATTTGACCAGGGACATTAGCTTTTTGGATTTAGAATCAACACATACAAATATAATGTCTTATTCCATTATTTAAAATATTTCTACCTTTTCCATACTGCTGCAAACAACATATGTTATTGACTGTCATCTGACCGTGCCAGAAAGTCTGCTCTTCAAATTTTCCCTTAAAACTAGCTGGTTTCTCAGTAGTAGCACTAAAATCTGAACCCCAGCACTTTCTCTAGAACCTGCTGTAAAGCACTAGGAAGCCTGAAACTGATACAAGCACTCAACTCTCCTTGTCAATAAGGGGAAATTAATCATAGGCACTAAACAGCCTACAATTGCAAAGTACCTTGCAAAGGTAAGGAAAAACAGCTCTTAAACCTTACAAAAAAGCACCTAAACAGGCATGTCCAAGGGTCAGCTTCCAGTGGTTTCTCCTGTCCACCTGGTGAATCTGGGCATACTGGAGCAATGCGGCAACCGCCTCATGTACACAGACAATCCTCTCCTCCTACCACCCAACACTACAAGCTGCGAGAGATGCACTTACATAACCAAACTGGAAGCAAAGCTCTCTCCAGTCAAGACTGTGCTAGACAGTCAAGAGGAGAAGGCTAACACCTGCATTACACCTCTAGCAACTCATAGCCCTTCAAAACCCACACCATCTACTCCCACACATAGCAACACTAAACCCACATATGCAGAGGCCCTTAACATTAACCTGCCCAAGCAACAAGGACCTCCGAAGACTAAACGCAAACAAACACCAGTCACAACCAAAGTGACACATAGCTCACAACACCAGTGTTGAGTTTCTCAAGCGTTAATATTCTATCTGTTGCATTATTAAATATTCGAACCTTCAACTGCAGCTTTATTTCCTCATAGTGCTGTTACAGTGGTTTCACAACACCAGTGTGCCACCCAACAACAGCCCCTAAGGCAAGACAATGTACCCAACACTTTAGTCATAGGTGACTCTATAGTCAGGCACACTGATGTCCCACTTACCAGGCTGAACAAGGAGAAAATTACAGTCAGCTGCCTGTCGGGTGCCAGGATTCGCCACATAACGCATGCACTCAAGTCACTCCACAACAAGTACAAATACGACTCTGTCATTGTCCATGCTGGAGTAAATGACTTGAGACATACCTCCCTGGACTACATGAAAAGAGACATGGAAGAGCTCTTGGATCATGTGACCCAAGCAGATATGACCCTAGTCCTGAGTAGCATCTTGCTTTCGCCCAGAATGATACCACAGTATAAGGACAAAATGATTGACTTCAACAATTGGCTAAGCTTCTGGTGTCATTCAAAGAGGATCCAGTATTTGTCTGCCTGGGAAGACATGATCAACAAACCATGATGCTTTGCCAGAGATGGTCTGCACCTGTCACCCCTGGGATTCAGGTTACTGGCTAAAGCTCTTGCCACCCCTATAGTGCCTTTTTTAGACAATGTTCAAAGGATAAAACCACCACCGTAACAGATACAAGCATGCAAAATCTGAAGGTAATGCTACTCAATGCTAGAAGTCTAAATCTCAAAATGCACTCTCTCGAGGCACTCCTAAAAATGGAGAACATCGATATCTGTGCAGTGACTGAGACCTGGTTCAAGGCTCCAGAGAGCACCCCTGCAATACCAGGCTACAATTCTTACCACACTTTTCGGCCACAAAACAAAGACCGAAACACTAAAGGTGGAAAAGTGTCCATATTCACCAAGGATATTCACACCTCCAGGCTAGTTGCCCAACACAATGCATCTGAAATTCTCCAGGTGCAACTAACACTAGGTAAGACTGCAATCCAAATTGTAGCTTGCTACAGATCCCCCACCATACCCCAAGATTCTCACTACACCTTCCTAAACATACTGGAAAGTATTAAGATACAACCAAACACCCTAATACTAGGTGATTTCAACTACCCTGCCATTAATTGGGAAAACTACTCAGGTACCAACTCCTTTTCCCAACGGTTCTTGTAATTCATAAGTTCCAACGCCCTGGATCAACTAATCCATTGTCCCACCAGAGGCTCCAATATCCTAGACCTGGTCATTACCAACATGGGAGATAGATGCTCCACACCAGTGGTCACCACCTCATTGGTCAGGTCTGACCATAAGCAAATCACCCTTGACATCCACATCCCACGCCCACCCCCCAGTAAGGAAACCTCCTTAAAAAAACTTCTCCAAAGTCAACTTCATGCTACTGAAGTCAGAAGTGACAAACTTCACAACACCCACGCAGACGGGATCTGGAAGTTCGACTGCAGAATCCTACACTAAGGCAATGTACGAGCACATCCACTCGTGCATGAATCGTGACATCCCAAATAGAACCAAGATGCTCTTCTCCAAAAAAAGGAAGCCAATCTGGTGGTCCCCTGCTATAAACAAACTATACAACAGAAGGAAGAAACTGTTGCAGAAAAGAGGAAAATCCCAGGATGCAAAAAACTCCCTCACCAGCCTCAGTAAGAAGATGAGATCTCTCATAAAATCCTAAAAAGCTAGTTACGAAAATAAAATCACCAAATATTCCAAAGACAACCACAAGGCATTCTATAGTTATGTCAAGAATCTAAATGGCAATGCTCAGATCTGCTCTAAGCTACAACAGAATGGCATTAAATATACTGATCCCAAGGATATTGCCAATATCCTGGCAGATCAATTTAGTGCCAACTTCACTCCCCTCTTACCCCCTAAAGGGCCCATCTCAATACCAAAAGATTGCCAAATTCCGATAATCACAGCCACACAGGTAGAAACAGCACTCTCCAAAGCTAAGAATACAGCATCCATGGGACCAGATGACATCCCAGGCTGTGTACTACATGAACTACAAAATGAAGTGGCACCCCACCTAAGTGTTTAATCATAGCCTCACCTCAGGCTTCATGCCCACTGAGTGGCGCACAGCTACAGTTATCCCAATCCACAAGGGAGGATCCACCTTGGATCCTGGGAACTACCGTTCCATCAGTCTGACAAGCCTGATCTGCAAGGGCATGGAACGCATTATCATGGAACTTATAAACAAAGACATTGGCAACCACCAGACACTGGACCCCACCCAGTTTGGGTTTGTGAAGGGCCGATCTTTCTCCTGAATCTGATTGACTTCTTTGAATCGGTCTCCAGAGCTGTGAACGAGGGTAAGGAGGTCCACACAGCCTATCTGGACCTCGCCAAAGCCTTCGACACCATCCCCCACTCTGGAATCATAGATAAACTTACTAAGCTGGGCATAAATCCCTATGTCACTCGATGGGTTGCCAACTGGCTTACTGACAGAACCCAGACTGTAAAAGTAGCCGACTCCAAATCCAGCTCCAGACAAGTGACAAGTGGAGTACCTCAAGGTTCAGTCTTGGGACCACTCTTGTTTGGCATCTACTTCTCTGAAGTACAGGCCAAAACTAAGGGACTCTGTCTAGCAAAGTTTGCAGATGACTGCAAACTGGGAGCCATTACTGAATCCCCAAATGATGTGGATATTCTACAAAAGGGCCGTACAGAAACAGATGCCTGGTGTCAGAGCCATGGGCTCAAGCTTAATGCCAAGAAATGTATAGTCATCCCCTTTGGAAAAAAACATGTACCCATGAACTACCACATAGGTGGCAGGACACTAAACATTGAAAGTGTGATGAGAGACTTAGGGACACAAGTGGACAGTGGTCTCACTTTCGACAACCACATCACCAAAACAGTCAGGGAATCCTTCTACGTGGCACACCTCATCACTAAGGACTTTTCATCCAGAAAAAAGGAGGTCATTGTCCCACTGTATTCATCCCTCATTAGACCCATTATAGAGTATAATGCCCCATTTGGTATGTACCTCACAAGACATCTGCAACAGCTAGAAAGGCCACAGAAATACCTCACTAAAAGAATCACAGGCCTAAAACAGATGCCATATGCTGACCGTCTAAAAAAAATCCAGCTATACTCTGTGGCTTATCGTCTACTCAGAGGCGATCTCTGCTTAACATACAAGGCCATGTCAAACCCTGAGCTGTTGAACATGCTCCACTTAAGGAAATCCCAATCCCTCAGAGCCACACGCTCCAGGGATCTAAACCTTATCATCACAATGAACAAAACATGCTGGAGGGATAGGTTCCTGACCCAGGGACTCCCCATACTCTGGAATAGACTGCCCATACATGTCAAGCAGAGCACCTCATTGGCCCTCTTCAAAAGGAACCTTGATGACTGGATGGGAGATAGGAAATTCACCCCGGGGATCATGTCAGTCACCCTGCTAGACAGGGGCCCAGAGAAGTAAATATTGTGGGAAAAAATTTCCAGGGAATTGTTATGGCTAGGCTTGCATAGGCCTTAGGGCTGATAGCCTAGTACCAACCAATGAACCTATGAACCTATATAAAGTTTTATTCCAGTCATTGCATTATAATTGGCTATGCCACTGACAAATATCCAAAAGTCTGCTATATTTGTTTCCTGTAATTTATAACATATGCTTCCAGTTATTTGTGTAATTATCATGTATGTGACAAAGTAAAATTATGAACATGCTGCTTTTGACAAAGTGAACTTCAATCCCTTTGCAATAAAAGGGGAAATAAGTAGAAGTGTTTGATAGGAACACCACGCAGGCAAGGCAGAGCATTTTAAATGCTAAATCTGAGCAGCCTGCACATCGTACCTTTTACAAAGTGGCAGAAGTCAATACTTTGGGAAAGACTGTACATGTAGTGGCACCGATAAGATGTCCTACAAGTAACCATTGTATGTGTATTCCTGACTGTGAGAAATGTTGTAAATCAGTGCCACTCATAACTGTGTGCTTCTCATTCACATTATTAGGTTTTTAATGTACATTTATATTGTTAGGAGATCACTTTATGTCAGGATATAAGACAGCTGGCTTACTCAACATGATATCGCCCCCTTAACCACAGAGAGTGATATGTTTAATATAACTAAGTCTGAGGATGTCAGACCTCTAGTTAAGTTAAAAGAGTCTTGTAGAGTTGTATGTTTGGTCATCTAGTTTCAGCCAAGTAGACTTTACTCAGTCAGCCCTTGACAGACTAGATGACACTAGTGGTCCATCTGGATTGCTAATGTCAGAGGGCAAAAGCCATCTCTTCTCTTCCTTTTGGGCAGTCCATCTTTGGTCGAGACTGAGGGGCTTGCAGTAGGCAAACTCTGCAATTAGGTGTGCCTGGTAATGCATATATGAACTAATGCTGTGACAAAACCACACATTAGGAGTTGGTGAACAGGGGAGCTAGAATGGAGAGATACACTAAAAAAGCCTGAGCCTACTTTGTGATGGTTTCATGAGTTCATCATCATATCTTCACCTGTAAAATAAGACTGTATGTAATAGATGAGCCCTCAGGGCTTGAGGTCAACAGAGGCAAACATTAAGCTCTAGTAAAATATTAAAAAATATAGGAACAGAAATACACTTCTGGAAATAATGTATGCTACAGACAAATGGAGAGAATATAAATGGTAAATATGAGATTGGTAGGACATTGGAAGGTTGCGTGAACTAATGAAAATTGTAGAGCCACAGATTAATAAGTAATGTTCACAAAAACACAGCCACAGAGTAATAAGTAATGTTCACAAAAGTACAGCCACAGAGTAATAAGTAATGTTCACAAAAGTACAGCCACAGAGTAATAAGTAATGTTCACAAATGTACAACCACAGAGTAATAAGTAATGTTCACAAAAGTACAACCACAGAGTAATAAGTAATGTTCACAAATGTACAGCCACAGAGTAATAAGTTGTTGTTGTGCCTTTCGGCTTTTCCTGGTTAGGGGTCGCCACAGCGGAACTCCGGTCCGCTAATGATTGGCAGTTGATTTTTACATGCTGAGTTGCCAGCCCTAACGCACAACCTTCAACGAAGGTACGCCCATTTACGCATGTCTCCACGCAGAAGACGCTCTGTCTGAGAGTCGAACGGTCAGCATCTTACTGTGAGGCGACAATGCTACTGCGGCACCACCACCGCAGATTAGCCACAGAGTAATAAGTAATGTTCACAAAAGTACAGCCACAGAGTAATAAGTAATGTTCACAATGTCAAGTATACAGAGGAAAAGCTATATAATCCAGAGACATTATTGGAGTAAACGGTGGAGGGAAAGAATGTTCAACCAGTAAAAACATACACTAGGAGCCAAGATGTTACAGCAGAATTAATGTAGTCAAGAAATTGACTTAACAACATGTACACAAACATAGACAATGGTATGTAGACACACACACACACACACACACACACACACACACACACACACACACACACACACACACACACACACATTTACAAGACATAAGACTCATTTCTGCACCTAAAAAATGGAGGGTGTTGCAAAATGTAGTGTACTATCAACATTATTGCACAGAACTGCTTAACTATGAATATCTTTCCTCTGTGTTTCAGTTTGGATGAATCATATTGGTTTGCAGCAGTTAATATTTTGCATTAGAAACATGCTGAAGGTGGTGCAGTGAATATATTCATTAACACTTGCTAGAATGTTTCCATGCTGCTAGGCTTTCTCTCACTCGCTGTATTATAAAATGTGCCAGTTAATAGATGACTGCTTCTCTTCTGACTCAGCTCAGATTGTCACTTGTAAGCATATTAGGTAATGTTGCTATATAACTCACTTCCTCTGAGAGTTTAGAGAGTCATGTTACTTGAGATTACCCAACAGCATTATTTAATTGACTCTTTAACTTTTCCACTGTAAATAGAAATAAACATATAGATGCTACGATGTGTAAATTGTAACATTAGATACAAGTGCTGTGGGGAAACAGAAAGCTCAAACTGCAAAATGAAATCATATGCACAATTATGTGTTTGTGCACAACACAAGCAATAAAGAAAACTTCATTCATTCATTCATTCAATTTACAACAATATAGAATAAGATTATTTGTTATAGTTTAAGCTACATGTTTTAACTCATTTAACTCTGTCATTCACAAAATAATGATAGGTAAACTGTGCAACTTGAAGTAGGTGAAAACAGTTAACTAAATGAGTTGAAATGTGTCTGGATAGCAGGAATCAAAGAATGGTAGTAAGGGAACAACCTACTGGAAGAAAAATAATTAGAGTTGTGCAGGATTTGATACTTGGACCTCTTTGGCCTCTGTGCCTCAGACATAAAGGGGTGGTGCCAAGAACAAGGTCAACGTATTTGTAAATGACACTAAGACAAAAGAGACAGCCTTCAGAGGATCTTATGGAGAGTGGCAGAGTGTATAACACAGGAAGTAGTATAACATGCCAAAGTGAAATGCATTAGTGTGGTAGAAAAAGCAGAAATGGGCCATCAACTGCAAACTGATAAAGCTATGGTCAAGGCCAGTAAGATGCTGGGCTGTACCTTCAGGGGAAAAGAATCTAAAATTGGAGAGTTTATAGTACCCCCCAAGATAGCCATGGTTAGGGTGCAGAATAAGTAATGCATTCATTTCTGGTGCCAGTACAACTACTAGGATATCCAGCTGGTCAACAAGTAGACTACAATGGTAATAAAGGCAATGGAGAACAAGAGGGTATGAAGAAGTTATCCGGGTGAAATCTACTCTTTTAAACAGGCATAAGACAGTTATGAAATAGCATGATAGCATAAAAACTCAAGCAGAAAAACAAAGAGAAAGTAGCATGGCTACAGAATTAAGACTAAAAAGTTTAGCCTGGACATTAGAATATCATTTTCTGATAAGAGTAATGGATAACCTGCAATATGTTACATGAGCAGCTACTAAACTGTAAGACTTAAATCCATTAAAGAAGGCCTGGAGCTAAGGGAATGGATATACATAAAACTCAATAGACAATTTGTCTTTTTCTGATATTACACATATGTTTCATAATGCTTATGTGAATATTGCAAGAGATCACATGCACAAAAAATTCTGTTATCTCTAGATGTCATTTTCAACTCACTATGAGAGAGGCTGTGATGCTGTAACAAATTACATTTCAAACCACTGTAGTCACTTCATTTATGTGTAGTAAATTAAGCATTTTACTCACTGATCAGAAGAAGCTGTCTCTAATCTTCATTGTGAGAGGCATCATCATTATGATTTTCTAAACCATATGGTAGTACCAAGATGAGAAAGGCAGAGCATAATTCTATATCCCTAACAACAGCTAGCAGTTCATCATGTTGGGGATTCCAGATGTTCCAGACAAGCTAAGGGATATGATCTGCTCTGGGGTCTCCTTCCAGTAAACTGTGACTGGTAGACCCCAGAAAAGGTACCCAGTGACATCCTCAGAAGGTCCCAAATCCATGTCATCTCTCAACACAGAGCAGGATTGGCCATACTTCAAGATTCCCTTAGATTGCCAAGCTCTTCATTCTGTTGCAGTGAGTAATTCTAGCTATCATGTCAAAGAATTTAATTTCTTCTACCTGTATCCTTAATCTCATTCTTTTGGTCACACAGAAAGCTCCTGACCATAGGTGTGTATGGTGACACAGTTCTTAGAGCTTCATCCTGAGGCTCAGTTCTCACGTCCTTCCCACAGTCAGGTACAAGCCTGTAGTACTACAGCAATGTGTTGGTCAGACTTCCGATTCATCCTTCCGCCATTTTTATACAAGAGTCCAAAACACAAAACTTCTCCATTTGAGATAATTACTCCTCCCCCCACACCTGAAGAGAGCGCACACTCTGAGTATGACTACACTAGTAAGAAAGTCTTCAACCACAGGCAATATTGCTAAAGTTTTAGAAACATTAACAGAAATTAGCTATCAGGGACAGAAAACCATGAGAAATCACCCATTAGATGCAGTATCTACAGGTTCTTTATGGAATGATCCATAAAAAATGTAATATCACAAAGATGAGTATAATAAAACTAAATGTAAAAAATACTGTCTACTGCATGACCCTAATAAACAATAAGTCTGGCATCTTGTGGGTGGGGGGCAAAGGAGTGTCCACTATTACAGTACTAAATATTATCATTCCCTAATGCTTCACACAATACATTTTAGGACAACTCTCTTTTCTTTACTTCTTGAATGACTACAAATACATTCCAATTACATTTTCTTTAGAATAATGAGAAGGCCATTCACCACTAGGTAGATCCACATACATAACGGAAGCAAAGTTATTATTTTGTTAAATGACCAGTCACTAGCACAGCCACCTTTTTATAGCTGTGGCCATCTTTTTATAGCCACATCAACCACCATATGAAGTGCAGTGGAAGAGGACACTGTTGGTTTTATATACCTTCTTTTCTACATTGCCACCTTTTTTTTAACATATGGCCTTTTAACATCAGGTTCTCGGCTCCTCCTCTGGTTTGCCTGCCACTTCAGCATCACTTTTTGTTACTTCCTTCCCTAATTTTCCTTGAAATCACATGGAAAATAATCACATATTTATTAAAAAAATATTATCAAGAAAAACAAATGCGCAAAACTATACAATACAGATAGTTTATGAAATGTGAAAAAAATATTAAAATCATTCTTCTTTAAAAGCTCTAATAAATGTTCCTCATTAGGAAAAATTACCAAAAAACTCATGGCTTCAGTGATCTGAAACCTGTTGTTTGAATGTTGTCTGATGAATGTTTATATATCAAAATCTTGATCTAAAATTTAAAAAATTTTGAGTTGTCAATTCTATGAATGTATGTGCAACAATTGGGATATACAGCAATATAAGGACAACGGCATGTGGTTCATTTACCAAACTGAGTATTTGTTTTCTTTTTTCTGCAAGACTATATGACCTCAAAATTAATACATTTAAATATGAAAGGAGTGTGTGGAGTGAAGTCAATACAATGCCCTATTTATTATATTTTTTTTCAGTAAATTACATTTTGTTAGTTGAATTTTGAAGAATTCCTGTTTAGTGAATTGAAAATCTTACAAAAGTATAACATAGGTTTTCATATATCTTCAAAACACTGATAAAGCTGCATTCATGAAAATATCTTTCTCTGATACATTACTGTACTCTTGGGCATCCCCATACATTGATACATTCCTGTGCTATATGCATTCAAGATTAGAGTCTCTGACTGGGATAATACAATGCCATTCCAGTTGTTTTGTCTTCTGCTTGCAAACAAACTGTTCTGCCTTCATTCTCTACCTTAATTTTCATAAATACTGAATAGCATTTTAAGCCTTTCTTCTGTTCATGGGTCTCAACATTTCTTGATTCTATAACAGCAGTCAAACCCTCACTAATATCCTTCTTGTTTACTGTAGAGCAGAAATTAACTTATCAATATAGCTTTAGTCCATAATGCCTCTTCACTCCCTACTTCATTCCCATGTTTCTATGTCCATCCCCATTTAGCTTATACTGTTTCTTGAAATACTGACCAGCCTTTGTTACCTTAATCTTTTTGTCCTATGAATTCCAGACTTATTTACTTTTTGCACTGCATTTAATGCCTGTTGTAATCATACTATTTTACTCTGCATTCACTAAGTCCGGTCACTTCTCCAGTGTGAATATGATACCACAGTATGCAGCCATTAAACTAGTTTATTACAAGACATTCCATAATCCACTGTTTTGTAGTTCTGCGCTAGTCTTCCTACAAACATATTCAGACAACAGAAACCACTAGAAAACTTTCCTGTGATATGCATTCTAAGAAAAGCCTAATTTGTAAGCTGCAGTAAGAGGCTGACAAGGTGCCCTGTATAAGCAGTCCATTTTCATCCTGCTGCCTACTGACCATCAGCTCTTCCATGACCTGATTGCACCATTTATTCTCACAGGTCAAGAATTGATCATGAGAGCTATCATTCAGACATCCATCAAGATTTTGTAGCTAAGCCATATTCTTCAATCTCTAATAGCTCACATGTCCCACCTACAAAACCAGTATCCTAGATTTGTGCACTATCTTGCATGCCTTAATCCTGCTATAGAGTGCACACTTTGGTCTGCATTCCCCTATAGAGCCAAATTGCACTGTCACACGCACAATTCACTGTGTCTCCAATGGATATCAGAATAGCAATAAGCCTAGCTTTCTCACTCCCCCAGGATGGGAAAATTGGCATTGGACACTCAGTCCCATTTGCTCTCTTTGGCTCCTCCAGAGCCTAAGTCACTAATCAGTCCATGATCATCTAGGTTACAGTCAGCTCTTCTGTGAAACACAATTCACACTCAGTGATGCATTTCTCATCACAGGTTAATTTGCTACTATATTTGTTCTAAATGTGTAATACTAGTGCCCAAATACTGTCACACTGGCAAAACCTTTTCCCTTTTTACTTCAACTATTAAATACAGTAAATGCTTGCGCGTGTGTGTGTGTGTGTGTGTGTGTGTGTGTGTGTGTGTGTGTGTGTGTGTGTGTGCGTGCATGTGTGTGTGTGTGTGTGTGTGTGTGTGTGTGTGTGTGTGTGTGTGTGTGTGTGTGTGTGTGTCTATATGGCTTCCTTTTACTTGCTCGATCTCTCAAACCTGATACATATTTGCTCAAGCATGCCAGCTAAAGCTGACATTTTCTGAGTTTTGCTGCTCATGTCTCTGTAAAGTGAAATATAAATATTCACTTATTAAAGAATTCTAAGTGGTCAGGCATTAAGATACCTTAGATAATAACAAATGACTACATAGCCTGCCAGCAATCATACCTTCTGTGTGGTGGAGCAGTCTCAGAGTATGAATAATAAACTTTGGGATATGGAGGTCTTAACCCCTGCCATAGAAGTCTAATTTTATCATAGGATAATAGGATCATAGGAAGTTACTAGGCTATTGGCCCTGAGGCCCTTATAAGCCTAGCCAAGATTTTAGTCCATGTTTAGACAAGTCAGCACCCAAAGCCCCTGTCCAGCAGGGACACAGGTGGAATCCCAGGGGTGTATTTTCTGTTTCCCATCCAGTTATCCAGGTTGAGCTTGAAAAGGGATAATGAGGTACTCTGCTTTACGTGGAGAGGGAGTCTATTCCACAGATGTGGATTCTCTGGGATACAAATCTGTCCTGCCAACAAGTTCTATTGATATCACAGACCAGGTTGAGGTTGGGCATGTGGGTTACTCGAGTGGAGCTTGACTTGCGGATATGTAGCAGTCCCATCAAGGCAGGGGCTGAGATTGCTTCGTATGCCAGACAGAGGTCACATCTGAAGAGTCTGTATGAAACTGAGTAGAGGGACAGGGCTTTTAGCCTTTCTATGTAGGGTAGATGTTTAAGGCCCTGGATTCTCCTGGTGAGGAACTTCTGTGATCTCTCCAGCTGCTGCATGTGCTTTGTGAGGTACATGTCGAAGGGGGCTTTGTACTCAATAACTGGCCTTAAAAGGCAGAATACAGAGATGTTATGACCGCTCTGTCCCTGGATGAGACACCCTTACTTATGAGCTGGGCCATGTAGAAAGCTTTCCGTACAATGGAAGCAACATGGTGGTCAAAAGTCAGGTTGTTATCAGCCTGGGTGCCCAAATCCCTCACAACTGATTGTGTACTTAGGAAGTTGTTACTAATGTGATAATATGTGGGGACATCACTCTCCCCAAAAGGGATGATGATGCATTTTTTGGCATTCAGCTTGAGGTCATGTTTCTGGCACCAGTCATTTGTTTGTGTGAGACCCTCTTGGACGATGTTCACATCACTTGGGGAAGTGATGACCATGCCAAACTTGCAGTCATCTGCTAACTTGGTCAGCCATAGCCCAGTGGTTTTGGCCTGCACCTCAGAGAAGTATATACCGAATAACACAGGCCCCAAGACCAATCCCTGGGGTATGCCATTTCTTACAGGTCTACTGCTTTAGGTGAACCAGTTTGCTACCCATCAGGTAACATATGAATTGATGCCTAGTTGAGAGAGTTTATCTATTATGCTCGAGTGGGGAATAGCGTCAAAGATTTTGGCAAGATCAAGGATTGGTGGTGTGCACCGTCTTCCCTCGTCCTAAATCTGTCAGCCAGTAGATTGGCTATATCTGTGTATGTGGTGTCCTTGACCACCAGTTCTGAACAGATCTGGGTGCTTCCTTTGAGATTGCAGACATATGTGAAGAAGGCCTTATGATTGTCACACTTGCTTATAACCTGAGCAGTCTGAGTACACACATTCTGAAAATTAGTGCATTCATATTGCAATGTATGTGCTGTTGTGACTGGACAAGTGTGATGCCAATTTAAGTTATTAGGTCTCTCACTATAACTCATCATATTATATCTGTACAAGGTTTCTACCAGACAAAAAATGGTTATAACTTTGTCTGGATTAAAAACACAAAATAAAGCAATTTGCAAGGGGTTAGGCCCTGTACCCTCAATGTGACAGACAAGCTCCCCACACCACTCATATTTATGTATGGCATCTTCATGGTCACACTAGTGAAGAAGTAATCTCCCAAAAGAAATTAATCAATGCCCTTGCATACCAGTAGTGATTTCCAATGTAAAACAATGACTGGGGGAGGTTTAAGTTTGCCAAGATGAAGTCAACCAGATGACAAGGTTTAGGAAAGGGTTTACTATCCAAATTTAGATTGGCATTTACGCTAAGCTGGAAAGGTCAAAAGGCTGTTTTCAAGTTTTCATAATGCTAATCAGGAAAATGTTCGACTCTACATTAGTGAACAGTGGTGTGCATTCGCTAATGTGGAATCTACATTCCGATAAAAGATTGCACTACAGTGGGGATCGGGAAATATACTCTTTACTCACTGTTATACAATCTCAGAGTTGGAATATATAATGTGCAGGGGGTGTGGGGGGGTGCAGCCTCCCACATGGGGGGGGTGTAGGGGGTCTTGCCCCTTTGCAAAAACGTTACTGGTAACACAGACATTTGACACTGGAACTTCTGGTGTTCAAATGTTGATTCTTTGTTACCATTTCTGAAATTTTGGTAATTCATTATTACCAATTTCGACAAACCGGTTTGATCAAAAGGTGGAAAATTATTTTGCTTTTCCACATTTTGATAGCAAACCTTAGGAAAGATGTAATTAAGTCTATAAAGTGCTTAGGAGATCCACTTACTTGTGTGCATGTGTGTGCTTGTGAAGGGGTAGCTCCCTGACAAATATTCATCTCATTTGTGATCGCCTTGTACAAGTATCCTCACGGGGTTCCAAAATTATGGTCGTCTGATACACACCCTCTCCTCATGGCTCTCCATCCAGTAAATGGTTTATATACTTAATTTAGTGAATTCTTGACTACAAACTACATCCTGTCAAATCTAAACCCTTGGAGAATAATCTGTTCACTGAAGCTTACATCTTCGCTGGGGATTATCGTTATAAATTTACTTTAGTATTCTACAGCAAGGGAATAGTGATCCTACACGTGGATATTAGAGGCCTGATACTCTCAGCACCACAGTTACTGACAGCTCCCTCCAGGTTCCCTTCTCAAAGATGCAGAAGGAAAACGAAAATATGGGCACTCAAACCACAAAAGCCAAATTCTCTTCCATCGCAAACTCACCGGAAAAGGAGGCAAAAAGACTTAGATCTGCTAAATGCTCTCAAGATCCAATAAAAATTCAAGTGAAACAGAAAGGTGAAGGAAATCTTTCAATTGATGAGCTGAAAAGCGCACTTCACCAACTACACGCAGCAATCCAAGAGCTGTCAGAAAAAATGTCCTCTTTCGGTCTCACAATAAATAAAATAGCTGATCGCCTGGACCTAGTGGAAAATAAATCTAAAGCAAATGAAATAGAGATCGATCATCTAAAAACTGAAATCCAACTTAGAGATAAAACAATATCTGACATTCAAGCTAAGATTACAGACCTCGAGGCTAGAAGTAGAAGAAATAATTTGATCATCAGAGGTCTATCTGAAAAATATGAGTCTCACCAATTAATTGACACTATCACTCAAATTTTTAATAATCTCCTCCAAGTAAATAACTCCCCTACCAAATACACCATCGAGAGAGCGCACAGAGCCTTACGGAGGCAACAGGCTTCTGCTTCTCCAAGGCCCATCTACGTAAGAATACTTAACTACCAAGATGCGCACAATATCCTTGCAACCTTTAAAAAGTCAAATAACTTTACTTGGAACAACCAGAAAATCTATATTTCACAAGATTTACCTAATGAAATTAGAGAGAAGCGTCGCAAACTCTCCCCTTACTGCTCGGATCTCATCACCCGGAAAATAAAGTTTCAAATGAGATTTCCACACTCACTATCTTTTACTTTTAAAGAAATGAAACTGACTATGTCTAATCCGAAGGAAGCGGATATAATCTTCATGAAATGTTTTGGCTCAACGCCTTCTATTTAGTAACATACCTGGTGCCCTATGTCGGCAGATTTGAGCCGTCCTGATGCTCTTAGTGCTCCTTCGGGCATCAGTTTCTTTTGCATCAGGCTGATATCAGTAAATTGTTAAAATTTTTAATTGCCAGGTTTTCTTTTTTACTGTTGTCTAGCTGGGTCCTTTTATACTGCTTGCAGTTGCCCTGGGGATCATTAATCCAGGAACATTGAGGAAGATCTAGAAAGTAACTCTCCTATAACCGGAAATACCGGAAATAAACTTCCTCTCTCTGTTCGAGGCGGTTCCAACATCTTTAGCCTTGGAACTACATATTAGCTCACCTCGCTGTTTGTATGAGCAACAGACTCCATGAAAATGCTTCGTTTAAACTGAGGAGTGAGGTCCTTTACTTCCGAGCGCCGTTTTATGTATACAAAGCCTGTAGTTTTGTCTGCGCTTGCTGGTAAACTGAACTTCGAAATGCTGGTCCTGCTTTCAAACTGCTCTAACAACAGGCAATTAAACAAACAATACTGTATCTCGCTGATCTTGGAAATCAACACGTCTCTTTTTTTTTTTTTTTTTTTGTCCTGGATTAGAGCTGGTCTTTTTAATTACATGTGTTCATCCTTTCTAGTTAGGATATGGTTCTCTTCTGTTGACTTCATTAGTGCTGCTCGAATATTGTCTATCTAGTTTAGATATGTCTTTGTTTATAATAGTTAAAGGCTAAACATGATCATTAAATTACTATGAATAACTGGTATGAGTTGAAGTATTCTGGGAATTACAGTGTCTTTTTCTGCATCTCATTAGTCAGGTATAATAGAGGTGCTTTTTTTAAATTTAATTCCTTGTGTCATTTCAACAATATAGTCTCCTAAAGGTTTGTATCCAAGGTTTTTAGATTTAACTGAATTCCATACTCTATGATACTCATCTTATAATATTCCATCCCCCTTAGTATACCCTTCAGCAATGGGAAGCTATGAGGATTTGGTAAGAAGGGTATTTAGATGGCTTGTGGGGGAATCTTTTTGATGTTGTATTATAAATGTAAATATTGTTGATATCTTTGTGCATTTCATTTCATCTACTTTTTAATTAATCTGCTCTCTGTTATTGTATATAGTTCTTCTCCCCTCTCAATGGTAGGAATTATGTGGCTAGGCACGGGGATAGTTTTGAGAGAGGTATGTGCCAATACCTTATGTATTTATACTCACTACAGTTTCACTAATTACCTTTTTTTTTTCATCGATCCTACACTTCAATTACCTATATATTTTCATTCAGTCTCTACTAAATAATGGTTAATTATTGGAATATTACATCCTGGAATGTTAGGGGGCTTCAAATGAAGAGTAAGAGGAATTTGGTTTTACATTTACTATATAAATCCCAAGCTGACCTGTGTCTTATACAAGAAACACATATGAAAGATGATGAATGGGGGAAGGAGACTAATAGAAAATGGATTAAAGAAATTATAACGTCGGGTAACTCAAATAACTCTAGAGGAGTTGCTATTATTATCAACAAGTCTTTTAAACCTATGATTATTGACGGTGGGATGGATCAAGAGGGTAGATGGTGTTATTTTGTATGTTTGTCCCAGGAATTAAGTAAACCTACCCTATTTCTGAATGTGTACAGCCCTTGTACGGGTCAACAAGATTTTATTATGGAGATATACAACCTTCTTCTTAAATTCCCGAACCATATGTTTATTTTGGGGGGTGATTGGAACATGGTTATTGACCCTAATATAGATAGATCGGGTAAACCATCAAGCTTGAACCTACAGGATTCTCTAGTCTTAAAAGAGCTGATCGTTGACTTTGATCTAACTGATCCCTTCTCATTTGAATGTGCCCCAGGGAATAATAACTGCTTTACTTACTACTCAAAATGTCACCATTCTTGGTCACGTATAGACTTCTTCCTGATATCCAACTTTCTTACTAATGAACGAGTCAAATTTCGAACGGAACCTAGATTTTTATCTGACCACTCTAAAATAATCCTGGAGATAGACTTTAATGATAACCCATCCCCTGTTTATAAAAATTATAATTGGACACTGAATAGTAATTTACTCAAAGAACAATCAATAAAGGAGGAAATTGTCTATACTTTTAAAGAACTCTTCTCCCCCTCGCGAGATAGGGACATTCCTTTTGATGTTCGATGGGCTGCTTGTAAAACAGTATTGAGAGGGATTCTCATTAAGAAAGCTACCTATTTTAAAAAACTCAACAAAGCTCGGGAGGAGGAATTAAGATCTGAAATAAAGACCCTGGACGATAAGCTTCTAGAGAGTTTCTCCCCTGAGTTAGAAAAACAGTTATGTATTGAACAAAAAGATCTGCTGGAAATCCAACATTCCAATTTTTCACTTCTGGAACTCAGATATATTGCCAAATATTCTGAATCCTTACAAACACCATCCAAAGCTCTTGCTAGGCTGATAAATTGTTCGCCCAAAACCCCAAGAATTACACTTATAAGACATGATAATACTCTTTATAACTCAAATAGACTAATCATTCAACTATTTCATCAAACCTATAGAGAGTTGTATGCTTCTAATATCTCATCATCTTCCCAAAGTGAAATGAGGGAATTTCTATCCACCCTTTCTTTCCCTAAACTATCCAAAACTCAGGAAACTGTCCTCTCAACTCCAATTAAGATTTCAGAGATCCACGAGGCCATTGACAGTCTTAAACTAGGCAAAGCCCCGGGCCCTGATGGGTTTACCTCTGAGTTCTATAAATCTTTTAAAACTAATTTGGCCCCCATCTTACTTCAACTTTACCAGCATATTATACTAAATGGAATCTCTGACAAGTATATTAATCACTCGAAAACTATTTTTATTCCTAAGAATTCCCTAGACACCTCTAATCTAAACAACTACAGACCAATCTCTATCATGAACATGGATATGAAAATCATTGCTACTATCATGGCAAATAGACTTAAACAGATGATGAAAACTCTAATCTCCCCAGAACAGTCAGGATTCACACCTGACAGACATACTTGGGATAACTCTCTAACTCTAGAGTCTATGTTAAATATTACTAGAAAGGAAGGAAACCCTATCTATGCCTGGGTAATAGACACTAGCAAAGCCTTTGATAGGGTCAATTGGGATTTCCTATTCTTGGTATTATCATTTTTTAACATTCCCTCTGATTTTATCAAGACTATTAAAACTCTATATCACAGCGCATACACAAGGCTATGTATTAACGGCCAATACTCTCAACCCATAAAAATTGCAAATGGCACCAGGCAGGGGTGTCCTCTCTCTCCTCTTTTATTTAACCTATATCTTGAACCGCTCTTTCTACTTCTATCCCAACAAACACATCACTCTATCCCTATATTTTATAAAACCAAGATTAGCCTGACTGCTTTTGCCGATGACTTGAATCTTTACTTTGAACACCCAATGTCTGACATGGGAAAACTAGAAAGATCCTTGAACTCCTTTGCTAATATAGCAGGATATCAAATTAACAAAAATAAATCCTTTATCTTCCCGATCAACCCCAGCGCTCATAGAAACTATCTATTCCCTGATACGACCTGCCGTGTAGAGTACTCCATTAAATATTTAGGAATTTGCTACGACCACACTTCTACATCTATTCTTCAATACAATTTATTTCGTTTATGGTCCTCTGTCTCCCAGGATATCTTAAGATGGCAAAAACTGAACCTTCCTATGCTTGCTAAAACTTCTATCATCAAAATGAACGTCTTTCCTAAACGTCTTTACCTACTAAATTCCTCGCTATCTTCCTCCCCCTCCTCGTTTTTTAACAAAATTCATAAAGCTTTTGCCAAATTTATATGGCATCCTAAATCTGTTAGAGTCTCCTATCAAAGGCTTTCTTTACCGAAAAAAATGGGGGGTTTGGCTATGCCCAACCTTCTCTTATATCATAAAATCATTCAAGCAAACAGAATTTACACAATTGCTAATTATCAACCAAATCCCTCTAATTGGTCTCCTTTATGGGTTAAACTATGGTATAATTACTCCTACGCCAATACTCTTAACCCTAAAGCATTACCTTTTGTGGATAAATCTTATCTTAAAAAATTAAAACTACACCCTATCCTGAAGGGACTAATAAAAACCTTTCAAGATCTGTTCCGAGACATTAAACTAGGGAATGCCCTTCTCCTATTTCAGCCGTTCCATCTTAATCCTAATATAACCTTGTGTAATAAAATGATTAAGCTGGGTAATCTTCCTTTAATCAAAAACCTTACCCTATGGGATATACAGAAACATAACCCTCTATCCTTAACTGATCTAAGAACGGCCTTAGGTCTTCCTAAAAAATATGTCTCTATTTTAAGACAAATTAGAGAAATAACCCAGTCCATTATTAATAAATTCCCAAGTACAGATGAGGAACAGAATCGAGTAAACTCCTTACTTAAAGTTTTATTATACAAAAAAAACATGACCTCATTAGCCTATAAAGCTTTTTCTAACTTCATCAATCAAGGGAAAATAGCTTTTGCGGAATACTGGGATTTCCGGGGTATTGACCTCGCAAGGAATCAGAAGTACCAGGCCATTAAACATACTCTTATGTTCTCGCCTTATAAAAAACTCCTGTATACACAATTCATGATTGTAAATAACTTATACCTTACCCCTGTCCATTTAAACAAATGTGATCCTAACCATTCTACCGCTTGTGCCTGTTGCTCTTACCTACATGCTGATATTATACATATTATGTGGTTTTGTAAATACGCCCACAACATCTGGTGCTCACTTAAAGTCCGCCTAGGAAAATGGGATACCATAAATCCACACTCTCTTGGGAAACGGCCCTTCTACATATTACTGATACTCACTTGCCCAAAATTAAACTACATGCTCTGATTATTATCTGTCTCCTGATTAAATTCTATATAACTAAACATTGGCTGGATCGTACTAAACTTAGGTGGAAAGATTTTAAGGCAATAGCTATCCAGTACATAAGATCCCATAAATTGCTAATAATTAATCCTCACAAGCGGATCTACTTTCAGAAATTGTGGGACTCTATCTTTTTACTCTTATCAGATGACTAGTAATCTCTCTGCACTAATTACTCACTTTATCCCCCTAATACCCGTAAATATGAAGTTATGAACAGTGTAGGTGAATCTGTAGTATATCTAGTACTTTTTCTTCTTTTTATTTGGTTTCTTTATGGACATGATTTATCTGACTCTCGAAAGTCTGGCACATTGTATATTAGTTTAGTTGCATTTGTACCTCCTATATTTTCTCTGTGGGATTTTTACATTCAAATGTTGTATATTTTCTTGTATATGTTGCCTGATTTTGATATGAATAAATAAAACTGTGTTTTAAAAAAAAAAAAAAAAAAAAAGTGTCCTCACAAAAAAAAAAAAATTCAAAGAAAGTTTTTTGCAGAAAAGCGAGCCCTTCTGCACCCCCCAAACACACACATATCACCACTACTTATATAAACAAGCTGTGTGTATGTGTGCTGGCATGTGTATGTGCGTGTTTATGTATATGTGTGTGTGGGTGTGAGTGTGGATGTGGGTGTGTGTTTATGTATGTGTGTGCGCACGTAAACTATCAAATGAATGAAATTTATTTTATACCAGAATTAGGATACAAGTTTCATAATACATGGTGTGAGTTCTTGGACCAATTTTTATTCTCTTCTTTCTCTTTCATTGTTTTCCCTGTTTTATTGCTTGTATTGTTGCATTTTAAGGACTGAATCCCCAGGAAAGTGTCAATTGTGCAACTAGAGTACTTAAATGCTTGTTGATACTAGTAGGGTGGAGACAAAATATCTCATATTCTAGCTCCAGCATGTGTTTATCACAACCCTTTATTATTGCTAGGATAAATAAGTATTTGTTCTTCTTCTAGCTTTTCCCGGTTAGGGGTCGCCACAGTGGAACTCCGGTCCACTAATGATTGGCAGTAGATTTTTACAGTGCCGAGGTGCCAGCCCAACACCCAACCAAGGCACTCCCATTCACTCATGTCTTTCAAACACCACTTGACCATGGGGAGGACATGCAGACTTTACACAGAAGGCACTCCAGCTGAGAATCGAACAGGTGAACCTCTTACTGTGAGGTGACAATGCTACTGCTGTACCACCATGGCTTCAGGATAAATAAGTATAAGTACATTTCTAAATAGCTATATTTATCTGCAAGTTTGCTTCAGGGTTTGAGACTTTTCTAATTACTTTTAATTAGGTGTAGTAATTTATGTCTAGAGCAGAGTAATGATAAAGGGTCAAATTCAGAAAGGTTACCACAAGGTGCGTACATACTATATACCTTGTAGTAATGATTTTTTTAATTCAGAGACAGCCCTACTACAAATGTTAATGAGGTAGTCTGAGGAAGCAACCTATGGTAAGTAGTCATGTGCTCTCCCAAGAAATGCCTGCAGTAAAGGCATCTATGCAGTCAAGTAATTCATAGAATTGCTCAGCTGTGTAGGGTACATCAGTTGCCCGTGTTAATGAACACAGCCAGACACTTGTGTTCTCCCATCATATGGAGTTTAGTGGACAGGTAGTGCTGGGGATGTGTGTGAGCATGTATGTGTGGGGCTGCATTTGTGAGTTTATGTGTGAGTGTTTGTCTGCCAGGGATGTTGCAGTTGTGGGGGTTATTTAGGTGTGTGTGTGTGTGTGTGTGTGTGTGTGTGTGTGTGTGTGTGTGTGTGTGTGTGTGTGTGTGTGTGTGTGTATGTGTGTGTGTGTGTGTGTGTGTGTGTGTGTGTGTGTGTGTGTGTGTGTGTGTGTGTATATACATGAATGTGTATATTGGGAGGGCTGCCATTCCTCCATACTTCCCTATGCTAATGTATGAGCAAATCCTGCACTGGTGAGTGGAAGACTAGACACTAGAGATAAATCTTTTTATTTATTTACTACTTGTTCATGGGGAAAGTGAACTGGTCATCATGACCCAAGAATGCCTTACAAAATTGCCTTAAAGGCACTTAAAAAAATAAAAGAACAATGTTTTACATTATGAAAGATGTGGGGTAGGAGAAACTCTAGACACTGGGGATAACTATTTACAATGTGTCATAAAGGCACTTAAAAATGAAATTGCAATGTTATGCAGTACAAAAGACATGTGGCAGAGGAATACTAGACACAAGGGACAGTTCTCTATAGTGTGCATTAAAGGGAATAAAAAATATTCAGATCCTGTACTCTTGCATTTTACATGGAAGATAGCATCCCTCTGTACCACTACTAGACACCAAGTACACTGGGAAATATTTCTTAAGTCTTTTATAAAAAATATCATGTAAAGTAAAACCGGGTGGCCTTTGAACCTTACATCGTTCAAAGCAGTAGCAGCAGCAGCATTCACTAACAGATCGGTTAGTATACCAATATTGTTTTAATAATAACGTGGAACTGTAATCTGCGATGTTATTTAATTACTATAACAGCTCATGAGTTACAAGGGATGCAGCACCATTAAGAAGCAACAGCAAGTGTATCCTATAAACTGAGAGGCAAATAGTTGAGAAGTATGGGTGTGTCTGTGTGCATGTAGCTTCAGGAAAAAGCCTGGAGGAGCACTAGATGACACCAGAGAATTTTTTTTTAAATATGAATCAGTTATTTATATAGTTAAGAGAACAACACGTCTAGCATCACAATGCACTTTACAAAAACTAAGGAGAATAAAACTCTAATGCCTGGCATGACTAACTGACTGTAAAGATCTGTGATTTATATGGGCAGGAGTAAAAAAACAAAGAAGAGACATCAGGAAAGTTCTGCCAACTCAGGGAGAGGTAATAGGTATGTCAATGCACGTGTGTGTTTCAAATTGTGCATGTGTCTTGGAGAGTGCCAACACAGTGTAGAGGCTGCCAGTATTTATCACAGGAAAGTACCAATTTGTACTTTTGCTAGTTAAGGGTGATTCAGAGACATGCAAATTAAGTGATAATGAGGACGTCATTCTTTATTCTGGTAAATGTGTCTCTCATTCTAATTTTTCCACATTGTGTAAACAGCCTCTGTTGGCTGCAGCTTTTACTGCAGATGGTGAGGGTTCTTTTTGAATCCCCAGGAAGGTATCAATGATGCAACCAGAGTACTAAATGTTTGATGATACTAGTAGGTTCGAGAAAAATATGTTGTATTCAGACTCTAGCATGTGTTTATCACAAACCTTTATTATTTCTAGGATAAATAAGTAACATTTCTAAATAGCTATGTTTGTCTTCAAGTTTGCCTCAGGGTTTCAGACTCTATGCTGTTAGTCCTCGATAATGAGCAGTCTTAGGTTTAATTCCTTCAGTGTTCATTTGCTTACTGTGTGACTAGGAATTGATCACTTAGTAAGACATTGCTCCTTTCTTCCCTCTGTAGCATATGTCATATCTGTAGTGCAGTTTATGACTTTCAGTGAAAACTTTCATAACTTTAAACTTCCCTGGTTGCTTGTTTGGTTTGGGCTAAAATATATTAGCTGCTAATACTCACACAGATAAATCATATATGCTTTTTTAGACCACTGAAACATATACAAGCTGTGTGGGTGAGGTTATATGTTATTACTCTTCTTCTCACATGTTAATGAATGTCTACTTATCCAATACATACTTCAGTGTTCAGCATTGTTTCTTTATTTATAGTGGCACTCCCATTTTTGATTTTACTACATATTCTGTCAAAAATGCCACACATATTAATATAACTAAAACACAAATAAGACAAATTAGTGCTTTGTTTGACTTTCATTTGCTGTCATGACTTATTGCATGTTACACAATGATCTTCCAGATATGACTCAAGGGGTGAGTTATTTTTTAATTTCTTTGTAAGTCATGGACTATCTACAGTAAACACTGTGTTCAAAAACAAGAAGTCTCATAAATGTACTGGCTACCACAGCACATTGTGTTAAAGGTCCATATCTTACAGACCAATTTCAGTTCCTAACTATCATTATAAATTAGTTATGGCAATTTTACCTAATTGATTGCCTCTGTTTCTGCCTCACTTAATTCACCCTGGTCCAACAGGGCTTATCCTATGCTACTCTACATTTGATAACTTAACCAAGACTGTCCTATCGGCTCAGCATATTCCTCTTATAACACTTTTCCACTAGGTAGCCTTAATGCGTTGAAAACATTTGATACAGTATCAATGCCAGTTTTATTTGAAGTTCTTAAAACTATGCGGATCCTGCCTAACATAGTAGACCTTACTCAATCACTATACCAAAGTTCTACCATATTTATTAAGACAAGAGCCAGACTCTTCTATCCATTAACTTTGTTTAGAGGTAACAGACAGGTGCCCCTATATTATTTTCTGTTTATACAGAACCAGTGGGATCTAAGCTTAAACATTCTCAACTTAGTGGATATCTTCTAGATGGTCTCTATTTGAAGCCTTCCCTTTACACAGATGACATTTTGTTATAAACACACTTGAAAAAAAACAAGCAATAACTGAAATAAGGTTTTAGTGCTTTCATTCCATAATTGTGAAACAAACTAACTGTGGATGAATCAGAAACTCTAGATTGTTTAAATAAGAAGTGTTGTAAAATGTCACATGATGACTCAGCTGTACTGAGTTTAAAGGTTAAACATTAAAAGTTAATAACATGTATAATAAACCAAATTAATAAATACTAATAAATGAGTTAAAAATAAATTACAATTTCTGCACCATTAATAAACATCTAATGTTGGTACTCTCATTAAGACCTGGCAGTTGATCTGTCGCAAAAAATAGCTTCCACTTAACTTCTTTAAATTCAAGCAAAGTGTTTGGATCTCCTGAAAATAAAGAGACATCAATGTGATTAATAAAAAAAACCCCTACATTTCTTGAAGTTATAGCACAACAAAAAATGTTTAGCTTAGGCATTATATTCCTCTCTGTTTTTTATAGTTAGTCTATGTTCTCTCATTCTATGTGGGAGCTTTCTAGTGGTTTTAACCACATAGAAACTCTCATAGCAACCACACGTGGCATGGTAGTCTACATATTCAATGTTGCAGTCATATCTAGCAACACTAAGTATCTCTTTACCTATGTGTTTTAGAATTACACTATGCCCCTGGGTTAATAATTCTGCATAATTTGCAGTCTGATTTAGCTGTAGTCTATCTTGCCACATGTTTGAAGTTTTGGAACAGCTCTTGGTGGAAGATGGAGTGGTTTCATGGCTAGATTTTACAGAATGGTTTGAAACCCCATTGCTAGACAAAAATGTATACAACTTTTTAGTTGCAAGGTTAAACAGCAGAAAGGTAGACTCCTTGGCCAGTCTAACTGCAATGGTGGGTAAGTTTGGAAGAGAATCTTGTACATACTGAGAGGGTAATATCAAAACTTTATAGATTAATAAACACCAAGTTTTTGAAAATTAATAAATTTAGGTTAATATGGTAAAGAGACCTTAGCTTACCAATAACTCTACAGATTTGGGTGAAGATATTAACGTTCACTCATTATGACAGAAAGTCCAGCAGGCAATACTTGCTTAAGTCTTTATATATTACCTGCAGGCTTTCACATATTTTTCCTGGCCACTCTTTAAATTTCTGGAGATATAATACAAGGTCTATTGGAAACTGGATGCATCAGTTTGGGTACTATTCAAGCTTAGTTCTGCTTAAGTCTATGCTGAAGAATTATTGATATTTATTATGGCCATGAATGATACTCTGACTCCCTCTTTGTTTTTTGATTGGCTTTGACCCTTCTGATTTAGATTCATATCAGAAGTGGTTGCTGATTACTGTGATGCTGGTTGGTTGGTGATAACAACAGCTTGGAAAAAGAAGGGGCCTCTCTGATCTTTATGATTGTGAAATGAACATGTATGACACAGAACTAAGAGAAAAAATAATTATGAATTAGTCTTCCTGGTTGTATTATATAGATGATCTGGAATAAATAAGTGTACTCAGCCTTAATATAGTTTAACAGTTTCTTTACTGGATTTTTGCTGTAGCCATTTATTTTTCTTACATGTGTTTCTTATATCCCATGTGAATGTTTTGCAGTTTATTGTTCATACTTACTGAGATTTTTTAAATGTTTATAAGTTTCTCTGTTTCTTATTGTGATTTAGTAAAGTTGCTGTGATGAAAAAAAGGCAGAGCATAGCTATCCAGTGTTGGCACATGCCAGAGTAGAAAGAGACCTTCAACCACTAGCTTTAGAATTAAAAGGCAATGGATACAGGGGAGATTAGGCATAAGCCAAATACATAAGAAGAAGAAGATGAGAAGATTGCTATTCTCTTAGCCAATAATACAATATAGTCATATAAAAGTATAAAAAATATATATATACCAATGATATACTGAAATAAAAATACAAAAAAACTTATAATGAATTATGACAGCGAGTGAGAGCAGGCTTAATGATAAATAGTAAAACAGTTTCCCTGAGAGAAGAGTTATTTAGAAAAAAAAAAAGCTTGTCTTGATTAGGGATGTTATATTCCCAAAAATCTCATTTTAAAAGATTTGCAGAGCTTACTAAAAACTAAAGAAATACAGGACCATGAAGTCCTAAACAAAATAAAAAATAAATTAGACAAATTTTATTAGAATGAAAAAGAAGGCTATTTATAAATGGGATGTGATACGTCATGCCAAAAATAGTAATGATAAACAAATAAAGCACATAATGGCAGCTGGTACCAGGGTATGTCATCCTCTGGAAATTATTGAAATTATTGAATCAGTAGTATAGAGTGTCTGCTGTATTTTAAAAGGAAACTTCAAATATTAAACTATTGCGAAGCAAAAAAAGTATATAAATGCAGGGAAGAAATTTAGGGCATTTTTCTGTAGAGAGAATTGAGAACTTATTGAGGAAACTGAAGACGAATAAGGCACCTGTACTGGAGGGTATAATAAATGGGGTGTAAGGTGATCTATTAAAAGACGTTTCTTCAACTGCTGATAGATTCAATAAATTATGTGGAAACACCTTTTAGCAGCAGTGGAGTTTTCCCTTTTCTCCACTGTTGTGAGATCTAAGACCTGATATATATAATGTTGGAGGCAGTGGGGGGCTTGCCCTCCCTGCAAAAAAAAAAATGTTTTTGTAATTTACCAAAAGGTGTCGCGGCATAATTTTTTCAGTCTATCAGCAGTTGAAGAAATGGCTGTTGATAAATCAGCATGTATCAATAAATGAATCATATAAGAATTTTAAAATGAAATTATAACATCTTTTTCTATAAAAAGATACATATATTGCTGAGACAAACATATATATATATATATATATATATATATATATATATATATATATATATATATATATATATATATATATTCATTTGGCCAAAGTTGTTTTCTTCCCTTTATCTGAATCTGAGAAAATAATATAACACATGAAAAATCAATAGTAGACATGGTCATGTTAGAGACTCACTCAATTATCGAAAAGTAATTGTTAAAAGTTATTCTAAAATAGAAAGAAATATGAAAAATGTTGTGTGGTAATAATAAAACAGTCTAGAAGAAGAAAGATGTAAAATAGAAGAACCTAAAACATGAGTGAATGTACTCAAAAATAATTTAATATAAAAAAATATGAATATAAACCGTAATGAGCACTTTCATCTCCAATGAATCACACATGGGAAAAAATCTTCATCAGACTGATACATAAAATGCCATAGTCTCCTTAAATATCCAGTTAAAACCATATTTTCACATCACGACCATAAACTTTAATCTTCTTTATCCTTTAGACACGACTATTTTTTTTCAGAACATGAATTTACATGCATCTAATTTTAGCTGCCATTGATAATCTAAATATTCAAGGAGATTTCTTTTCTACTGCCTGCATTTATGTTAATAGAGAAAAGATTGAAAAAAATACATTTTAAACCATTACAGCTGTTTGCTATGCATATGTGTTAAAATTCTTAATATTAATTGCATAATATTGCTCATAAATTCTGTATTTCATATAAACCACAAACTCTGAGGTAGGTAACGTTGAAATAGCCTGGATAAACATAAAACTTTATAGTGTTGTAACAACAAACACTGGGACCCTCATTGAAAAACTTGCACACTTTCACATAAAGAGAAAAAAAAAACTGTGATTTTTTTACATATCTTATAAGGATAACCTCTAGTCAGTTCCTACTGGAGTTGTGCTAGGTATGGTACACTGAGAGGAAGCACAGAGCAGACCTTGGATATTGTGGAGGGATTATGTCTCTCATCTGGTCTAGGATCAATAAGGAATCCCATAAAATCAGCTGCAATCTGTGAGTCTTACCAAGAAAAGCAGAAGGTTAAGTGAATCTTATGGTGAGAGGATGACTATCATGTGTATTGCCCCAAGTGTCCATAAAGCTGCACCTTTGATAAACTGGTAGGGGAACTACTGTTATGAAGTATTTTTTTAGAATTCACATTCCTTAGATTGCTGCAGGTATTAAAAATAACTCATTAAAAGCTGCAAATAATTTCCCTTATTAGTAGGGTGAATAATTAGCTTTGAGAAAGGTGCAGGCTTTGTTCACTAGATTTTTGAATTAGGATACATGCCTTCTACCAAAATCTTTGGGAGGGGGCTCATTACAGACATTCCTTATCACATGATTAAAGTGATGTTCCTTAAATAACATTTCTTGGCACGTAAACTAATTTCAGCATTATTTTCCCTGAGTAGTAGACCGAGGTGACTCCACAGAACAATCGTGCCAAATACTTCAAATAAAGAGCAGTGATTGTTCAGTCTGAGTTTTTATGGTGAGCTCTATAAATATAATCTGACTCTTTTACTCTCATGCATATCTGTTGAATGACAGTCATCCTAGATAAGGCCTAACAGGAGTTTTTTAAACTGATATCTTTACACTTATATTTCCTAATCCCAATTTTGCTCCACAAATACCATATCTGATCCTGAAAATATTCTGCATGGTTTGCAGCATTTAATATTATTGGTCATTTCAGTCTTCACCAGTTTTCCATCGTAATAGTATATGAAATAGTATAATTTGTTTAGTGTTTGACTGAAGAGTTACATCACCACAAAGTCAACGCCATGTTCTCCTTTAAACTGGTTCATTCTTACATCCTGTGCTGTCTGATGTGCTTTGAGACACATATAATCTCAGCCAGGTATGCATCATGCATATCTGTAGGCAATTATATTGCCATAATAGTTTACAGATAATAAAAAACTGCTAATTGACAAATAAGCCCAAAGTGGTACAACTAGATATTAATAATTGTCCAATCAAAATATATGCTGTAGTCTAATTTTTTTTATTTTGAGAGACCTCTTGCTGGCAACAGTAACAAGATGTACATCAAAGTTATCTTCCAGTATAATGATATTTGATAGCTTATTTGTAATTGCTCAACTGGAATTTACTACAGATAATACAACTGTCTTATTTTTTAAGCATTTTATTTGGTGTATTTTGCCAGTACAGACATTTGATGTGTTGCTTTTACCTTTGTGATCTTATAGTCATTGTCCACGCCTTTACAAACTGAAGAACTGAAACACTAAAACCAACAAAGCGAGAAGAAACACTCCAAGACAACTGAATGAGGTTAGCGCTTTCATTTACTAAAGTAAGCAAACTTCATCAGACAAATCCATACAGAAAGAAAAGGTATTAAATACTGTTAATTGCTTACATCACACAATTAACATAACAAGTACCCTGTCCACAGTTAAACACAAAGCCCCACAAATATATATATATATATATATATATATATATATATATATATATATATATATATATATAAACATGGGAAAGTATTAAAAACATCAAATAAACAGTAAAACATCTTCAAAGAAATATATATATATATATATATATATATATATATATATATATATATATATATATACATACACACACACTATAAATACAAATACCTATCCACCATAAATAAAAAGCATTATCTACTGTGTGATTTCAACTTCAAAATACATTTAATTGAAAGACTGTCATTAAGCCCAGGAGGGGCTTGTGCATTGAGTCTTAGCTGCCAAGACAGTTCCTTCTCATCCAATCTTAATGACACAGGTGCCCCTCTAATATCCTCACCCATTTGGTCGATGATGCAAAACAAAAAGGAGTGTGTGGGGAAGGAATTAATGTGCCTAGCTAGTGCATTATTCATACTGAGTTTACTTATGTTATAAATATGTTTGTAAATTCTCTGCTTCAGACACCTCTCCATCTTTCCAAAATAGAAAGTGGGACAAGACTGACACAAAGCTAGGTAAACAACACCCCTAGAATCACAATTGAATTTCCCCCTAATCGGTAACATTTGTTACAAATAATGATCATATTAGGCACTTTTACAAGTGGCACCTACCACATTTCAACATGCCAAGATGGGACGGAGGTTTTTTAGTATTACTTTCCAGAAAAGATTTAAAATTCCTACCCCTTCTGAAAATCACTTTAGGTTGATCCCCCTCCTTTGTATTAATAGAAGTATCCTCCTTAAGGAAACACCAATTCTTATATAATATAGATCTCAACAGACATGCATCTGATGAATAGGTAGTAATGAAACCAATATTAAAGGCTTCATTATACTGGGGTGGTCACTTCTCAACACATCTCCAACTGACACAGGATGCGAGCCCTCACAAGAAATGTGTAATGAGGTGACAGCTTCAAAAGGGACATCACTGTACACATCCTTACATAATAAAGGTTTAAAAACTACTTTGGTCAATTGGTTAATTAAGTGTAAAGGGTAACCCCTTTTAATAAGCATATTTTTAAGTAGATTACACTCATCCAAAAACTCAGAGTCAAGAGAGATCATTCTAGCGGCCCTCACTAGTTGGCCTTTAACAACGTCTCTCTTCTGATGGTAAGGGTGACAGCTCGTAAAATGTAAAAAAGCATTTGAATAAGTGGATTTTCTAAAAATTTTGGATGTAAATCTGTTGTTATCTATGTCCTTAAATAAATCCACATCCAAATAGGAAATATGATCTGTCTTGAACTCAAAGGTGAATTTCAAGAAATTAGTGAAACTAGTGATATGCTCCATAAAAGATGTTGCCATTCCTGAATCCCCCTTCCAGATGATAAAAATATCATCCAGGTGATGGGTGTACCAGATTACCCTTTGTTTAAAAATATCGTCCCTAAATAGGTAGTTCTTTTCCCAGTGGGTCATGACCATGTTTGCAAAAGTCACACCACAGGGTGACCCCATAGCCACACCTGTTTTTTGTAATAGAATTCCTTATTAAATATAAAATAGTTAGTACTAATTCAATAAGTATTCAATAAGGTCAGTTTCCTTGCTTTCCACTGGTTTTTCCTGAAGGAATTCTCTCACCCAGTTCATACCCACTTCTTGGGGGATAACGGTATACAGATGTTGAACATCGATAGTTAAAAAATTATATTCCCCACTAAAAGGAAGCCCATTAATAGATTCAAGAAAGGCCCAAGAATCACGACAAATGTGTGATTCATCCAAAAGGTAATGTTTCAGTTTATTATCCACAAATTTTGCACAACTGAAAGTAATAGACTGCCTAACATCTACTATGGGTCGTAGTGGGAGATTCTCTAAATCTTTGTGGATTTTGGGCAGACCAAAAATAACAGCTATTACTGGACATGTACTATTTAAATAATTATATAAATCAATATCAACAGAAGTATCAATAAAAAGGTCATTGATCAAACTTCTAATACGCTGATAGGCACCATTAAGTGCATTTTTAGACACCTTTTCATAGGCTTCACTAGCTGAAAGTGTACACATCCTTGCAATATAGTCAGTCTCATCCATGAAAATGAGCCCACCACTTTTATCAGGTTTAATTGTCCAGATACCAGCAAAATTCAATTTATTCAAAGCATCCTTTTCTATATCTAACAAATTTGCTGTATTAGTAAACCCATTCAAATTACTTAAAAGGCATCTAATATCATTTTCACAGACCTTCTCGAACAATAGAATGGAAGTATGATAAGGGGGATTAAATACACTTGCAAATCTAAAATCATTCATTAAATTACCTTGGTTACCCAGTAATACATTTAGGTTTATTTTACGGGTAAAGCATTTCAAATCAAGCAAGGTTTTAGCCAAGTCGGCATGAGCAGTCAGCACAAATGTAAATCCTTTAGCTAAAGTTTCAACCAAGGTATCAGAAGGTAAAAACCTAGAATAGTTAAAGATTTTAAAATCACCTGTACTGTTAGTAAGAATCCAAACCAGACAGTTCAAATCCAAACCAGGTTGAATACTTTCACCAGATGAGCAAAAAATTACTTCCTCCTCCATTTGTTCTGTTTTTTCTTCCATTGACTCCAAAAAGGTCCGCCCGACGATTCAACTGGTTCTTGCCAAAGGCCATGTGAAAATCCTGCGAAAAGGATTGGTGGTTAGCTGCATCAGTCAAACCGGATGAATTAGACTGATCCTGTCAGTTCACATAGGCCCATCTCAATTCTAAACCACAATTTTAAAGTGTTTTTGTCTATAATGGCTAAAATAATGGCAAAAGTGATGCCAAAATTGATAGATATGGACCAATGTGGTTTTGTGGAGGGGAGGCAAACATCTGACAACATTAATAGAACAATGATGATCCAGAGGGAAGCAGAAAATAAGTAAATACCACTGTTATTGCTAGGTCTTGATGCAGAGAAAGCATTCTACAGAGTAAACTGGGATTTTATAAGAAGGGCAGTGGAAGCATTTGCATTTCCTGATATAATAATAACATTAATTAGAAGGGTACATGAGGGATCAGAGGCAAAAATCAAAGTGGGAATGCTCCTCTCTGATAAGTTATGTCTGAAGAGAGGATCCAGCCAGGGGTGTCCTCTTTCCCCTTTGTTATTTGCTTTATAAATAGAAATGTTGGCAAAGTAAATAAGGGACTCAGAAATTCAAGGATACAATTGATATAGTGTTCATGAAAAGTTGTCATTATTTCCAGATGATGTTATTTTGTACCTGATATAACCAGAAAAGGACAGTTCAGTGTTGTGGAAAATTCTGAGACAGTTCTGGGTTTTTTTCGAGACATAAAAAAATTAATGAAGATAAAACAAAGGTTATAGCTATAAATTATGTACCCACACATGAACTGGCCCAGCAGTACCCATTTTTATGGGGACATGATAAAATGAAGTATTTAGGAGTATGGATTAAAAAGGATTTGATTATGGTAACTAAGGATATGTGGGAAGAGACTAAACAAAAGATAATACAAAACATGTTTTTAGTCCCTTTAGTTTTATATACAAGCCAGGGATATGTTTAGCAAATAGAGGAGAAGTTGTGGACAGTAATTAATAAAGAGTTGCAGGATTTTTATTTGGGAGGAGAAATGGTCAAGAGTTAATTAAGATAAGATAATCCCCCCAACAGAACAAGGACATTTAAAATTACCTGATTTAAAGGGATATTTCAGAGCTACACAGTTAAGTCTCTTTTAAATAACACAAGCAAAAAGCTACAATTCAAAGTAGAAAAGGATGATTATGAAGCAGGGGGGTAATTCAAGAAACCTTAAGTGAAATAACAACAGTCATGCAGAATATTATATGTTAGGTAATCTCACCTTCATTTTTACGTATGGGTTCGGAGCCGATCCTCGGCTCCAACTCGGCCGATTTTCAAGCTCGAAGACTTCTGGTTGGCTCGTGGCTAAGCAGGTATCCCATGGCGCACCAGTGCAATCCCCAGATCATGTTTGCCGCGTCAACGAGTTTGGATGTGCTTCTCTTGGCTCTGGCTAAGTTTTTTGCATTTTTCATTAACTAGTGTTTTTTTGCATATTTACTGAATATATATATATATATATATATATATATATATATATATATATATATAGGGCTTTATCTTTTTGCCTAGATCGTTAGTTTTGGCGGTTTCACCATTTTTCTGTTATTTACTGGAAAGTATACATATAGGGCTTTACCTTAATTGCCTTGTGGTCTTGTGTGACCAGTAGTAGTAGTCTTCTGTGTATCAGTAGTTAGGTGCAGTTGCGCTTTATTGTCTAGACAGTTAGTTTTGGCGGTTTCGCCATTCTTAATCAATAGGGGCTCCTATTGATTACTTTCCTGTCAATCGATTATTGTTGACTGGTGGTCTTTGGCGGGGATCCGCTAAAGTCTTAATTACTTTACAGTTGCAATTTTTTTTCCTACCTTTTGAGTGTGTGTGTGTGTGTGTGTGTGTGTGTGTGTGTGTGTGTGTGTGTGTGTGTGTGTGTGTGTGTGTGTGTGTGTGTGTGTGTGTTGTGGTATACTTGGTCTGTTTTGAATTAGAAGATCCAGTTCTTCATAGGCTAGGCCCATTTAACTTAGAGGACCTAGTCCTCGTATTTCTACTCCACTGCATTTTTATTTGAAAATATTTCCTGTGTTACTGAATATCTGTCTGTTGTTTTAGAGAAAGACCTAGTTTTTTTCTTACACAAGGCTAGGCCCGTTTAACTTAGAGGACCTAGTCCTCGTGTAATTCTTCTGCAGGGCTAGACCCATTTTAGTTAGAGGACCTAGTCCTCAGTCATTCTCTTTCTCTTTTCTCCTATGGTTGCTTGTGTGTTGCAATGTCTAAGGATGGCAAGGAGCACAAACCCTCTAGGTTCAAAAAATGTAAGAAGTGCTCCCAGAAAATGTCTTTGATGGATGGCCACAATAGCTGTGTCTACTGCTTGGGAGCCATCCTTTTGCAAGAATCATGTTTGTTCTGTCATGCTTTCTCTCCTAGTGTTGCAGGAGAGAAAGAACAAACTGATGCTCAGGGGTCTTCTGAAGCCAACCTTCGAAGAAGCTTTATCTGGTTCTTCGGCTTCTTCGTCTAAGTCTTCAAAGTCAAAATCTGACTCAAAATCAAAAGGTTCAAAAAGGCCTTCTCCGGCACCGGCTGGTGTTTCGGAGCCGCCTGCCAAACTAACAAAATCTGCCTCCTTGACTCCTCAGTCTTTTGAGCCAAAGGAGAGCACCGTGGTTTCAGAGTCGGTCACAGGTGCTTCGGTGCCGACTGCTGAACCCATGGAAATAGTTGACTCTGCTTCTCGGAGCTGGTCTGTAGAGTCCCTACCGGTCTCCTTGATGGTAAAATCTCCAGTGCCTGCTAGGTCGAGATCTCCAGCTTTATCTTCTAGATCTTCCAGGAGTCTTTCAGAAGATGTGGAGAGGGTAGTACTGAGACTCCAGAAGTTGTCTCATCTGCCTAAATTTTTGTTGGCTCTGACTCAATCGGCTCCTGAGCCACTCAAACCAGTTTTGTCCTCATCCGTAATTCCTCCTCCGAGCCATGTTGGCTTTTTGGAGCCGGAGTGCTTGTTACCAATGGAGGAACCCTCGGTTCCAGCTCCCCTTGCTGCTGCATTGGAGCCAAGTTCAGCTCCGACACACTCGGCTCCGTCCGTTGTGTCCAGGGACTGAAGCTCTTCTGTCGGTGCCGAGGGGGAGGGTTTAAATTGATCTTCATCAGTTCCAAGCCTTCCTCTCGGTGCTTCCGCCAGGGTGAGCTTGGACCCTGCATTTATCTCGGAGCCGATGACTCAGGTTCCGGCACCGTCTTTTGTCTCTTCAGAGCAGTGACGGTCTTCAGAGCCAGAGAGGTCTGCTTTTGAGGTGATGAGGAGTGTGCTGTCACAATCTACAGCCCCTGCCAGTGGTACAAGCACTCTTCCCCCCAGGGCTCCCACTTCGGTCTCAGTACCTACTCTCTCTCCAGAGACAGCAGAGACCTGCAGCCTCAGGAAACACCGGCTGGTGGCCTCCACTCTTCCGGGGCCTCCCCAGAAGGTCCTTTTGAGGAGCCCCCTCAGAAGAGAGTATACATGAGGAAGCATATTGACTCCCAGGATGAGTTTCTGACATCGGACACTGACCTCGAGGAGTCGGAGGGGTCCCCTAAATCATCCTTAGATGATGTCTCCTTTGTGGACATTCTAGAGATCCTTAAACAGAGGTGCGACTGGCCCACTGTCAACCCTTCTGATGAGGAGACAGTGTACCTGAAGCCTTTTGGGTCTCAACCCTCTGCCTCTTGGGTGTCTCCACCTTTCGATGAGCTAATGGATCTGGTTAGTCGGAAGGTGTGGGATGCTCCCGATGCCATGGAGCCAGTTCCTAGAAGACCAAATAAGTTCCTGTCTACCCCTCCTGGAAAAGAATTCTTGTCTAAGGGCATTCCCGTAGATGCCATGGTGGTGGCGGCGGCCATAAAGAAGGAGTTGGCAGAGACTTCTTCCTCTGTTCATCCACCAAACAAGGAGTCTCGACAGATGGACAGATTTGGGAAGCGTGTATTTAGTTCAGCGGCTTTTACACTTCTAGCTCTGAACTATCTTACCCATTTCACAAGGTTGCAAAGGGATCTCCTCAAGGAGTTAGGAGATTCCATACAGGGTGCTTGTCCTGAGGGAGCCCCTGATAGGATCTCTGCTCAGTTGTCCACCCTAAATTCGGTAGTTAACTCCTCCATGCAGCTTATCTCTCATGCGGCTGATGGAGCGAGCAGAGCAGTGGGTTCAGGAGTTGCCCTTAGGCGCCACTCCTGGATGCACTTGTGTAACTTTGTGGAGCCTTTTAAGTCCACCTTCACCAATGCCCCGTTTGATGGTTCCTCCTTGTTTGGTTCCAAGGTGAAAGAAACACTCACTCGGTGTGAGCAGGAAGGAAAGACTCTCTCTGCCGTGAGAGTTTTACCGTCCCTTCTCAACCATACCCCAAAGGTCAAAGGGGAGGTAAAATGTGGCTCAAAAAGTCCCAGAGGTCCTTTCCAGACACACAGAGTGAATCCTCCTTCAGAGGCAGAGGAGGAGGAAATGGTAGATGTCACCCTAGAGGCAGGGGCGGTCCGCAATACTAGCAAGGCCGTGGTTCCTTTCGAGGGTGGCCTTATCAGTGCCCCTGATGTGGGGCCCGACTGCATTTCTCTGGGGTCAGTCGGGGGTCGCATCTCTTTGTATTCAGAAGCCTGGCTAAATATAACCCAAGACAAGTGGGTACAAAGAGTTGTTACCAGAGGCTATATCATACCCTTTTCCCTTCCACCATTTGTTCCCAAGAAGATCTTAGATGTTCCACCCAATCACAGGGATCAGGCAACTGTGGAGATCAACAAGTTGCTCTCAAAAAAGAGTCATCCAGCCCGTCCCAGCAGACCAGACAGGATCCAGAACTTACTCCAGGTTCTTTTTAGTCCCAAAATGAACCAGAGACTGGAGGCCAATATTGGACCTCAGCAGATTAAACAAATCCATGAAAAAGGACAAGTTTCAGGTTGTCACACTGCAGTCGATACTCCTGTTGTTAGGGAAAGACTATTGGATGTGCTCTCTGGATCTCCAAGATGCCTACTACCATATAAAAATGGACAAAGTGTCAAGGAGGTATCTGCACTTCCGGCTGGGAGACAGCCATTATCAGTTTCGTGCTCTGCCCTTTGGTCTCACCACAGCCCCCAGGGGTGTTCACCAAATACATGGCAGTAGTGACAGCTCACCTGAGACATCAGGGATTCCAGGGGTTTCTGTATCTGGATGACTGGCTCCTGATCATCCCCACCAGGCATCTACTTCTCCAAAACAGGGACGCCACCATCCAGCTTTGTGCTCAACTATGGATCTCCATAAATTGGGAAAAAGCTGCATTACTGCCCTCACAATCTGTGATTTTTATAGGCTCAAAGGTAGACACAGTGGATACAACAGTTCGTCTTCCTGCCAAAAGAGCACAAAACCTCATCTCACAAGTTCAGCATCTTTTTCCACTTTGGAAGGTCAAAGCAAAATGGATTCTTCAACTTCCTGGAATGATGGCCTCAATCATTCTGTTAATACCTTTATCCAGTTTACACATGATAATCCTTCAATGGCTCCTGTTCTCCCAGTGGTCATTCCAATATCTACCACTTAAATCACCCTATTCTGCTAAAAGAATCATGCAAAAAGGTACTTCATTGGTGGATAGCCCCCAACAACTTGTTCACGGGAGTTCCCTTTGTTCCTACCCAACCCGTTGCTACTGTGACCACGGATGCCTCCCAGATCGGGTAGGGGGGTCATTATCTTGGCAGGACTGTCCACGGCACATGGCAAGAACACGAGGCTCATCTGCATATCAACGTTCTGGAGATGAGAGCAGTGCTTCTGGCATTGCCAGCACTTCAGGACCTTCTTCCTCCTGGGACAATTGTGATGCAATCGGACAACATGTCGGTTGTGTGGTATATCAACAAAGAGGGCGGTACCAGATCTTACCCACTCTGTTGAGAGGCCATGAGAGTTTGGGAATGGGTGAGTTCTTCCCATCGCTTTCTGGTGGCAATGCACATTCCGGAGACAACCAACATGATAGCCGACAAGCTGAGCCAGGCAATCTTGCCGCCCCACAAGTGGTCTCTGAAACGGGAAATAGTGGAACAGATTTAACGAAAATGAGGACAACCTTGCTGCGACCTTTTTGCCAGTCCAGTCAATGCCAAGTGCAGCAGTTATTTTTCCCTAATTCCCCCTCTGGAGGAAACTCCCAGAGATGCTCTGGTCCATGATTGGCCCACTGGACTTCTCTATGCTTTTCCTCCATTCCCTCTTATCCTCAAAGTGATACAGAAAGCCATCCAACTGGGAAGCAAGTTGATCCTCATTGCTCCTTACTGGCCTCATCAGGTCTGGTTCCACTTCCTCGAGCCGCTTCTCCTGGATGATCCTTGGATTCTGGACCCAGTTCCAGATCTATTGACCCACATATCGGGTTCCCTACACCCCTCTCTCCACACCCTCAAATTGACAGCTTGGCTGCTCCAGTTCCATCTCTAGTCAGGCTTCATGATGTTTCATCATCACTGTCGCATAAACCATCAACCAGGAGGCTGTATGACAGTAAATGGAAAAGGTTCTCTATTCGGGCACAGAAAATTAAAGTGAATCCTTACACTGCTCCCTTCCTGTGATTCTGGAATTCCTTTTAGAGCTTTTTCAGCAGGGATCTGCCATGGCCACCATCAAAATACAATTGACGGCTATCTCACATTTTTATTTAGGGTCTCCAAATGTCAACTTTATGTCTCATAAGTTATGCAAGGCTTTCTTGACAGGAGCCACTTTACTGAGACCACCATTACAAGAACCTGTGGCTTCTTGGGACTTAAATTTGGTGTTGTCCAAACTAACATCCCCTCCCTTTGAACCACCTCATTCATCTTCCTTAAAGTATTTGTCTTGGAAGACTGTGTTTTTAGTGGCTATTACATCAGCCAGACATGTTTCTGAGCTACATGCCCTGTCTATTAAGCCACCTTATTTAGACTTTCATAAAGACAGGGTTTCTTTACGTACCAATCCTTCATTTATTCCCAAAGTTTGTTCTTCTGCCACATTGAACCAGTCCATTGAGCTTCCAGTTTTCTTTCCCAATCATAGCAATGCAGCTGAATATCATTTCCACCAGCTGGGATGTTCACAGACAGCTACGTTTTTATTTGCAAACGACCAAAGAATTTCGGAGGTCAAACCAGTTGTTCGTTTCTTTTTCTGATTCCATATTGGGCTTACCAGTTTCTAAGGTGACATTGTCTAACTGGATTTCTAGTTGCATAGCTTTCATTTACAGTTCGAAAGGCAGACCTTTACCCCACAGGATCAATGCTCACTCTACCAGGTCTCTGTCTACCTCTGCAGCCTTTCAAGCCAGGGTACCAATTGATCATATCTGTGCAGCAGCTACGTGGGCTACCCCTCACACCTTCATTACTCATTATAAGTTGGATTTGGCTTCTAGGGGTAGAGCATCCTTTGGCACCATGGTGCTCAGGAGTATCTTCCAATGAGCCACCCAAGAATAAGGCGCTAGGGACGCTGTCCCATATGTAAAAATGAAGGTGAGATTGGACTACCCAACATAAAGAAGTTATGTACTCACCATAACGTTCCATGTTGGTAGTCCATCTCACCCTTCATTTTTACCAACCTGCCCTCCTGCCCCCATCCTGGAAGATCTGGAGGTAATACTTTAAATTTCTTGGTTGGTGACCCTTTAGTATTGGTTTGTTGGTTAGGGGTTTCTTTCTATTTCTAGTGAGAAGCAAACAAGATCTATGGATTGCACTGGTGCACCATGGGATACCTGCTTAGCCATGAGCCAACCAGAAGTCTTCGAGCTTGAAAATCGGCCGAGTCAGAGATGAGGATCGGCTCTGAACCCATATGTAAAAATGAAGGGTGAGATGGACTACCAACATGGAATGTTATGGTGAGTACATAATTTCTTTCTTCGTAAAGTAACAGAAAGTATACTAAGAACTAAGCCAACATAGGAATGGAGAAAAGAGATTCTGCTGATAGGGATGACTCCAATTAGGTGTACAGAGAATAGACAAGAGATGCTTGGAATTTGCTGGGGAAAGCTGGTAAAGAAACCAAGGTATTGGGAAAAAATAATTAGAGAGTGCTCAATATCTGAGTTGTTTGGCTTCTGCTACATACCTACAATCAACTGAATTACTAGCTGAGTTGAGTACAAACTTGCAGTGTTAAAGATTGTACTGCATTTTATTTTTCTGTCTGTTTAATTGTTTCATTGAATATTGTGGTCTTTGCCTCTCGACAGTTATATATTTTTCTATTTAATTGTTTTGTAGAATACTGTGGTCTCTCTCTGTCTCTGCAGTAATTGGGGGCTACTGTGTTTCACTTCATTGATATTCAGTGTTAAACTCTTAGCCAAGAGGGTTTTTCTGTATTTATAAATATTAGTCACACATCTTTGAATTTATTACTGCTCAATATCTGAGTTGTTTGGCTTCTGCTACATACCTACAATCAACTGCATTACTAGATGAGTTAAGTACAAACTTGCAGTGTTAAAGATTGTACTACATTTTATTTTTCTGCCTATTTAATTATTTCATAGAATACTGTGGTCTTTCTCTGTCTCTGCAGTTAGTTTACCACCCGCCCTCCCTGTTCTTGTTGTGGTATTAATCTTGGTAGTTTTGGAAATGCCCGCCCCTCCTGTAAATCTGTGTTTGAACACTCCTCCTGGGTCTATCTCATTTGCTCACTCAACCGAGTACCATGAGATCATATTTTGACTTCAGACACTCCTACCGGTCCCATCTGTTCAGCTCTATAGCTCTATTCCAGTCTAGTGTTACTAGCTCATTCTACTTAATACAGAGAGAACATTTGTGAAGGGCAAGCCACTTAGGTCCTTAATTTTGAATTATCTTCTGTTTCTCCTTTCTCCCTTTCCACTTTCCAAAAAAATGTCTAAGCTTGTTTCCTACCTTTCCTGAAACTAGTCTAGTCCAGATACAGATTTGCTGTAACCAGGACTGTTTGTAAGCGTCTGAGCCCCAAATCCTTTCTGTGTTGGAGGGAAGCCTTCTAGCTTATCAGTGGGAGTGGTAAGCACTAGGTAACCTATCTACCACAAGAGTGGTTTCTGGCCTGGAAATTGTAGTTTATTGGCCATTTGGGCAGTTTTTCCATCTCTTTCAACTTTCTGGTTTAAAAGCCTGCGTTTGCGCTTGTTTCCCACCTTTCCTGTAACTAGTTTAGTCCAGAAACAGATTTGCTGTATCCAGGACTGTTTGTAAGCTTCTGAGCCCCCAAGCCTTTCTGTGTTCGAGGGAAGCCTTCTCGCTTATCATTGGGATTGGTAAGCACCAGGTAGTCTATCTACCACAAGAGTAATTTCTGGCCCAGAAATTGTAGTTTATTGGCCATTTGGCAGTTTTTCCATCTCTTTCAACTTTCTGGTTGAAAAGCCCATGCTTGCACTTATTTCCCACCTTTCCTGTAACTAGTCTAGTCCAGATACATATTTGCTGTATCCAGGACTGTTTGTAAGCTTCTGAGCCTCCCCAAGCCTTTCTGCATTGGGGGAAAGCCTTCTAGCTTCTCAGTGGGAGTGGTAAGCATTAGGTAGCCTATCTATGACAAGAGTGGTTTCTGGCCCAGAAATTGTAGTTTATTGGCTGTTTGGCAGTTTTTCCACCTCTTTCAACTTACTGGTTTAAAAGCCCGTGTTTGCGCTTGTTTCCCATCTTTCCTGTAACTAGTCTAGTCCAGATACAGATTTGCTGTATCCAGGGCTGTTTGTAAGCTTCTGAGCCCCCCAAGCCTTTCTGTGTTGGAGGGCAGCCTTCTAGCTTATCAGTGGGAGTGGTAAGCACTAGGTAGCCTATCTACCACAGGAGTGGTTTCTGGCCCAGAAATTGTAGTTTATTGGCCGTTTGGGAAATTTTTCCATCTCTTTCAACCTTCTGGTTTAAAAGCCCGTATTTGCGCTTGTTTCCCACCTTTCCTGTAACTAGTCTAGTCCAAATACAGATTTGCTGTATCCAGGACTGTTTATAAGCTTCTGAACCCCCCCCCAAGCCTTTCTGTGTTGGAGGGAAGCATTCTAGCTTATCAGTGGGAATGGTAAGCACTAGGTAGCCTATCTACCACAAGAACCACATACAGACTCTTAGTTTTAGCACTTGAATTTGCTTATTCGTGATCAGCACTTGTTCAGAACTTGTTGTTAGCACTAAATAAGCAACAAATTAGTACAGCACTCAACCTTCCTCTTTACCTAGAGAAGACAGTTTTTGTACTTACTTTCCTCACTTGCTTAGAGAAAAACAGCTCTTATACTCACTTTCCTCACTTGTCTAGAGGAAAGTAGTTTTTTATTCAGACATGTCCAAGGGTCAGCTCCCAGTGTTCTCTCCTGTCTATCTGATGAATCTGGGCATCTTGGGGCAATGTAGCAATTGCCTCATGTACACAGACAACCCTCTCTTCCTACCACCCAACACCACAACCTGTGAGAGATGTAGTTATCTAGCCAAACTGGAGGTAAAGCTCTCTCCAACCAAGACTGAACTTGACAGTCAAGAGGAGAAGGTAAACACTTGCACCACACCACACTCATCACATAGTCCCACTAAACCTACACCACCAAAATCCACACATAGAAACACAAAACATTCACAGAGGCTCTCAATAATAATTTGCTCAAGCAACAGAGACCTCCAAAGCAGAAACGCAAGCAACCTCTACCCCCCAATACAACCCAAATGACACATAGCCCACAGACTCAGTGTGCCAATAAACCACAGCCTATAAGGCAAAGCAATGCACCCAACACACTAGTCATAGGTGACTCTATAATCAGGCACACTGATGTCCCACTCACCAGGCTAAACAAGGAGAAGGTCACAATCAGCTGCCTGCCGGGTGCCAGGATCCGTCACATAACCCACGCACTCAGGTCACTCCACAACAAGTATAAATATGACTCTGTCATTGTCCATGTTGGTGTGAATGACATGAGATGTACCTCCCTGGACTACATGAAAAGAGACATGGAAGAGCTCTCTGATCTTGTAGCTCAGGCAGGTATGACCCTAGACCTGAGTAGCATCCTGCCATTGCCCAGAATAATGCCGCAGTACAAGGACAAAATGATTGACCTCAACAATTGGCTAAGCTTCTGGTGTCATTCTAAGGGGATACAGTATCTGTCTACCTGGACGACATGGTCGACAGACCACGATGCTTTGCCAGAGATGGCCTGCACCTGTCGGCCCTTGGATTCCGGATACTGGCTAAGGGTCTTGCCGGCCCTATAGTGCCTTTTTTAGGCAAGGTTCAAATGACAAATTCACCACCATAACAGGAACAGGCAAGCCAAAAAGTGAGGGTAATGCTACTCAATGCTAGAAGTCTAAATCTCAAAATGCACTCACTCGAGGCACTCCTTAAAATGGA
>NC_056739.1:349683125-349793161 GCF_019279795.1 Protopterus annectens
TTCATATATGAAGGTGTACATATAGTTTGTCAAAAAACACAATTTATTTATTTATATACTATATATGCATCTTTAAGGGATTGCTTTTGACTGTAATCATCTGTATTTATATACTTATATACATGGAGATATATTTCTCATTTTATATTTTGCATTTCTGCATATATATGATGTTTTAGTGTATATTTGTATGTTTGTTATTAATCTAAGGAACAGTGCTTTGATTGCATTTATATACTTCTATATGTATTTTTTATATTTTATATGATGTTTTAGAGAATAATTGTATGTCTGTTGCTAACATAAGCACAGTAACATTTATTTGTTTGTAGGCAAAAATATAGAGGTATATGTTAATGTATCTTTAAGTATGTACACACATACACACACACACACACACACACACACACACACACACACACACACACACACACAGAGCTACTATTCTCTGCCTATGGTTGGAGCCTTGGTCCTGCTCAGACATTGCCTTGCAAGCATCACTAAATCACTATCTGCCCAGTTCAAGCCACACAACCTCTATCAGAGTAAGGGGCTCTTAGGCAATGCAAAAGTATATACCCTTCAACAGTTGGTCATCCTGAACACAGGACCTCCCCACATGTCCTATTAAGGCCCTGTTTGTACTTACCCTGCAGGACAAACACAGCTCATTGTTTTCCTGGAGAGAAACACTCCCTTGTCACTGTAGTACGGTTTGACACCAGCTTATAGTGAAAAATCTGAATATCTGAAAACTGTCATTGTTGGCTGATCACTTATTAAGACAGTACGTATTAGAAAGGCTTCAGCATAGCAGACGATGACTAAGTGACTACATCAATACAAAAAATGTCCAAGTGAAAAAAACCTGTATACTTTATCCTACAAAGTTTGCATACTCCTACATCCTTGTGCTAATCAATCTAATTTGCACTTTTTAAAAGAAAAAATAATAAGAAACAAATTGCATCCTACTCAGCAATTTTCATAAAGTGTAATCAATAAATGAAAAAGTACCATCCTATTCAGCTATGTTCATAAACTGTAATGAATAAATTATATACTTGTGTATGTGTGTGTGTGTGTGTGTGTGTGTGTGTGTGTGTGTGTGTGTGTGTGTGTGTGTGTGTGTGTGTGTCTGTGTGTGTCTGTGTGTGTTTGTCTATAACTACAAGAAAGACCCATCAAGGCTAGAGTATTCACTGTACAAAACTTTAAAGCTGCTGTACTGGAGGTCCATGGACTATATTTATTTTTCTGGGAACTAACTTTGGGCGGCATGATGCCAGTGAATCTTCTTGGGCTAGGCTTAAATAGGCTCCAGGGCCGTTAGCCTAGTACATACCTATGAACCTATGAACATACTGGTGTTTCAGCTACATGACTTCTGAATACCCATGACTTTATGTATTTATCTATCTCTCTCTCTCTATATATATATATATATATATATATATATATATATATATATATATATACACATATATGTGGATGAACAAAACATCAAATAATGAAAAAAATCACATTTTTCCATGGGGGGCAAACCTTCCTGCACCTCCACCCCTTCTAATTATATATGCCAACTCTAAGCTCGCACAGAGGGAAGGAAAGGACAAATTCCCTCTCCCTGCTGCCCTGTAACCTCCCACAAACTAATGCTGGCAGAAGTGATCAAATGGGTTTTCCATCATTTCTGCAGCTAGTAAAAACATTCTGCATTACAAACGTTTGTATATGTATATATATATATATATATATATATATATGTGTGTGTGTGTGTGTGTGTGTGTGTGTGTGTGTGTGTGTGTGTGTGATTAAAAACAAGGTAAACAGAGACTGTGACTGCTAATGGTTGGTACTGGAACATATAAGTAAATCCAATAAAACAAAGAAACAAAGTACCAAAACCACCATGATGTAAAGCATACATGATTCGCTTTAAAAAAATATATTACAAACGATATATAAAAGTAAAAGCGCTTTCAAGTAAAACTCTTCATCAGACCTATTAAACTACAAACTCTAAAACTATTAAATTCATTCTTATCCAATCAATTTAGAAATGTAAGTGAAGGATATGATGTGAAGCAATATATATATATATATATATATATATATATATATATATATATATATATATACATAGATATTAACACACACACACAGTAGTTCAAACTGTTTTGAGTCATGTTAACCTCTGAACATTTTAGAAGTAATCTCATTAGGATTCCTTACTTGCTTAAGCATCTGGATATTTCAGGGTGACCTGTTGATTTTATGTATTTAACCTAATGACTGTTATATATGCAAAAATGCAACTGCCTGTCTTAGTCAGTTAATCAAATATATTTCCATTTCCTAAGAGTGTAATTCACCGTTCAGTAAATTTCCTTTCATGTGTACAAATACTGTCCTTTATATAGTGGGCTATTAGTAATTCCTTCCATATCACTTACTTTGAAGAGAGGTTACCTTTTACATGTTTGCACAAGTGGAGTTTCAAAGAACACATCAGTACTTGTTAGAAGCTTTACGTCAAATTCGTATAAGAGTGTGTTTGCACCAAAGTTCTTTCCATTACCTGACTTCATTGGAGTAAGTACAGATAGCCTGTGAAGGGCTAACTGATTCTAGAAACAGTACATGAAATGCTTTGGTAAACCACTGCACTTTAATTTACATAATATTTACATGATACAAGAAGGGAAAAAAAACTTGTTTTGTCTTTAAGGGCATTTTACAGCTCTTACTCTCTTATCTCCCAGAATTAAGGACAAAGCCAAAAATACTCAGGAACAAAGGTCCTAAAATTAGTAACAATTTTAAATGCTGACACTGCAAAGTTATACAGTGAATATAAAACGTGTACACACCCCTGTTAAAATGCCAGGTTTTTGTGATGCAAAAAAATGAGACCATAATAAATCATTTCAAAACTTTTTCCACCTTTAATGTGACCTATAACCTGCACAGTTCAAATGAAAAACAAACAAATCTGTTAGGGGGAAAAAACGGAAAGCTAAACTGTTCTGCCCACTATTTTAAAGACTGCTAAGGTTTATATCTTATACGTACTTTATGTGTGCTCTTTGTAAATTAACTAAACTTGGTCCATAGCACTCCTAGCTAGCCCCTTGAGTCCCATAAAAGCTAAGACACTCTGCTACAAATTGGCAAACTAACAGTCGCTGGAGGAAAATATTTCTAGTGGCTAAACACAAGTAATTTCTACCTTCAACTTGTACTCTATCCCAGCAGTTTAATGCTAAAGAAACAAGTCATTTTTATACATTAAAGTACTTACATTGCATGTACAGCTTTCAGGTAACTTGTGGTTTGGTTAAGCCCCGCTCCGCTTGCCCTCACTGCGCTCGGGCTCGCTCCATAGCCCACCCTGCCCCCAAATTACACCCGCCCCCAGTAGTGCTAAATTTATAGTTATATAACCACTCCCCTCTTTTAGAATCAATCAACTATAACCACCCAATTAAGAGCACTCCCCCTACCTGCTGCAAACTTCCTAATCTTCTTAATACATTCCTGCTTAAATACTTCTTCTTTTTTCGGCTTTTCACGGTTAGGGGTTGCCACAGCGGATCACCTGTCTGCTCATGATTGGCACTGGAGTTTTTACGGTGTCAAGTTGCCAGCCTGGCGCCCAACCTTCCACTGAAGGCACACACACATATGCACGCACTCATGCCTAGGGCCAGTTTAGAGTATCCAATCCACCTACAGTATGTCTTTGGGATGTGGGAGGAAACCGGAGCACCAGGAGGAAACCCACATGGCCACAGGGAGGACATGCAGACTCTGCACAGAAGGCACCCCAGCCAAGGATCGAACTGGAGAACCTCTTGCTGTGAGACAGCAACGCTAACCTCTGCACCACCGTGGCTGCCCACATTCCTGCTTAAATACTATACCACCAAAATGTCACAGCTATTGACAACATTATTTATGTATTTATTTATTTATTTTATTTTACATTTGTTGACTGGGATAATCCAGCTGGATATATGTCCATTTTCAGTGGAAGCCTGAGAAGAAAAGCTCCAGATAGCACAGATAGAACATAACAGATATGAGTCAAACATATTTACAAAGACCTCTAGTAGGTACTCACAATATACACAGTGTGTAATAGTATACAAAAAAAACAGGTTGCAGCAAGCTATTATGAGCAAGATATGCGTACAATATTAATTTAAATAAGGCATAGAATAAGTAGTGATTAATCAGGGTTAGTACAGGGACAAAGCCAGTGCTCTTTAAAATACTGTTTGAGGCCTTTTTTGAAGAGACTTAAAGAAGGTTCGAAGGTAAGTTTAGATGGAAGTGAATTCCAAGTTTTACCAACAACGCTGGCAAACAGGGAGTCACCGGCTGAGTTAATGGCTTTGTGGGGTTGGACCAACAGTTTATTGAATGATCATAGTTGCCTTGAATTACTGTATGGCTTTATGATATTTTTGAGTGCCGGAGTATTTTCAGGGTGGTACAGAATTTTGTGTGATACTATAAGCTGATTGAACAGAAGTAGGCTAGGCAGTTCTAGCCACCTGAGAAGACTGAGGTTTTGACAGTGATGTGTCCTATATGTTGAGCCTATGGCAAATCTGGCAATATGGTTGTAACAGTGAGAGAGCTTACTAAGTTCAGTTTTGTTCAAATTGGAGCATATGGGGGGGCATATAGAAGGGTAGAGAGTAGGTGTGAGCGGGCAATTGCAGTCCTACCTAATGGAGTTAGAAAAGGTTTGCTTCTATATAATGAGACAAGCTTCTTATAGTTTTATTGCTATGCAGATCAAATTTGAGATTATTGAACACTATTAACCAAAACCAAAGCTGTTACTCTGTCTCCTACATTTACTGCTCATTTCATATCTCCTCACCATCTATGAAAATCAACAGTACCGAGGATTCTACTACCCAAAGACCCAAACTATCACCCCAATAGTATCAAACACAGAAAACTTCACAATTCTCCTCACAACTAAATCCTTAACCCCTAAAAACTACCAACCTATTAGAGCCAGATATATCAGCCCTAAAACCAAACACTATCAAAAGCTGATAATCAAAATCCTAAAATTCATAGTTAGCTTGCAACATAACCTCACAATGGATGGAGACATCCACCCTAACCCTGGCCCATCCTCACCTGCTGACTTTAGCTCCCAAACTATTAATTCCCCTAATATAATACCTTCACATAGATCCCCTAATTCATTCCTGGTCTGCCACTTAAATATTAGAAGCATAAATAATAAGGTCCATAACATGCATGCTCTCTTGGCAGTTCACTCTCCTGACATATTATGTCTAACAGAAACTTGGCTAAAACTGACAGCTACAGACAGTGAGGTATTACCACCAGGGTACAACATACTCAGATTAGACCGTCCTACTAGGAGAGGTGGTGGGGTAGCTATACTTTATAAAACTACACTGAATGTTACTAAGGACTCCTTACAACCACCCCAGGTTAATAATGCAGAAAATCTTATAACCAAACTGCAAATTAACAAAAACAAATATATAAACATAATCTGTGGCTACATTTCCCCAGGTAATAACACAAACACACTAGAAGCCATCCTCCATTGGTTATCCAGTACCTATCCCCAAGAAACCATTGTTCTCGAGGACTTCAACATTGACTGGCACATCTGTTGGGTTTACACAGATCATATCCTCCCCCACCAGAAATGGAAAACCCAATAAAAAAGAAAGTATTCTAGACTAGATACTTATCAATAATCATCGCCATGTACAAGTCTGGGACCTTCCCTGAAGACCTAAGTGACCAATTTCTTACCTATATAATTAAGTACAAGGCTGATAACTCCCACCAGCCCATCTACAAAACAATAAGAAACAACAGGAACCTTAACCTCACCAATTTCCAAAATGAACTCAAATTATGCAATTGGTCAGTCCTAAAGCAATTACCATTGGATGAAGCTGTAGCATACTTTAATACCAATTTCCTTGCCATCCAGGACTCTCACGTTCCTGCTTACTCTATTAGAACCAAAGCAAAAATTGCACTGTGGCTTTCAAAAGATACCAAACAAAAACGTATACTTAGAAACAAGGCATGAGCCACTTGGCGTGCCACAAAAAAACCACTAGATCAACTAAGATATCAGCAATTACGAAATGATGCAAAGAAATCTATTACGTTAGGCAAAAAAAAATTTTTACTGCCATCTTCAACAGAAACATCAAAATAAACCTCAAACATTCCGGGCTGGATTAAAGAAACTTCTTTACCCAGGTCAAACCTCCACTCCAACCCCTTCATCTTCCAACCATAAAACCCCATGTTGCCAACACCTTTAATAGCTTCTTCACAGAGAATATCCAGTACCTAGCTAGTCAACTAACTCCCAGTTGGTCTAACTCAACTGCTACTATACCCAGTACCCAACTCTCATTTAGCTTTCAAACAGTGCCTATATCACTTATCCATGCTCTAATTAAGAAATTAAAGCCAACCACCCTATCTGCTGATCTCCACCCTGCAGAGTATCTACAAAAAGCTGCAGATGGCATAGCATACCCCATCTCCATCTTAATCAATAGAACTATATTTGAAGCCACCATCTCCTCCTTATAGAAAATATCCCATGTTATACCACTCCATAAAGGAGGTAGCTCCATTGAACTGTCAAACTTCAGACCCATAGCTATTCCATCACCGCTGGCTAAAATTATGGAGAAGTGCATCCATAAACAATTCCTGCACTATCTTATCCAGAGCAATCTGTTGGCTAGCTCTCATCATGGCTTTAGGCCATTCCATAGTACTAACTCAACTCTCCTCTCCTTCCCTAACATCATAAACCATAACCAAAATAATAGAAAACTATTCTCAGCCCTCTTTCATGATCTCTCCAAGGCCTTCGATATGGTTAACCACCAATGGTTTCAATCCTATCTCAGTGTTAGACAACAGGCCGTCCTATGTCAGGACAAACTATTCTCCCTTCTACCCATCACCCTAGGAGTACCCCAAGGCTCTATACTAGGACCCCTTCTTTTCTCTATCTTTATTAATGACCTCCACTCTGTCATCCCAGATGCAACCTTTTTTCAATATGCAGATGACTCCAGTTTAATCTGCTCAGCCACCTCCCAGACAAAACTAATGACATTGTCCCAGAATACATTTAACACTGTTGAAAACTGGCTCTCTAATCATCATCTGATCTTAAACCCTAACAAAGCTGCTACTTTTTCCCCCCACTCGTAGGTCCTCATCACTATTCTTTACCATTAAATCTAATAATGGCACCATTATCTCCCCAGAAGCCCAAACTAAACTCTTAGGTGTTATAGTAGCTAATAACCTTAAATTTGATATGCATGTCAACCAAACTATCAAAACCATTAATAAAAAACGTGGCTCCCTTTATAAGATTAAATCTTTTCTTACACCACTTGCTAGAACTGCTATTACCTGTTCCCATCTACTCTCTACCCTTCTCCTTGCCTCCCCTTTATTTACCAATCTGAACAAATCCAACCTTAGCAAGCTCTCTAGCTGTTATAGCCACATTGCTAGATTTCCCACAGGCATGGCATTTAGGACACAACACTGTCATTGCCTAAATCTTCTAGGGTGGCTTGTATTACCTGGCCTACTTCAATACAACCAGTTACAGTAGCATATAAAGTACTCAACCAACCTGAAAATATGCCTGCACTTAAAAACATCATCAGCCCCTTAGCAACCTCAGGCCACTTTGCTCATCTAAGAGACTGCTGGTTTAAACATTCAAAACCAACAACTCAGCTGGGGACTCCCTGTTTGACAACTCTGTCAGCAAAACTTGAAACTCCCTTCCAGCCGACCTTACTCTAGTATCCTCACTAACTCAATTCAAAAAAAGTCTCAGACAACATTTTAGGACACACTGGTTATGTCCTTGTTCTGATCCTGACTAGCTCCTTTCTATAATTGTGTGCCAAACAGTACTTTATGCTACATACAAGCTGTGCCATAATTGTCAGTCTAAATACTTATATAAGTTTAATAATGATCGATTGTATAACTTGCTTGACTGAACAGAGTCTGTAAACTGTTTGTAACATGCATTGATATTATGATTTTTCCTGTATTACTTTTTCTGTATGTTGTCTTTTGAGCTTTTCTCCCCGGGCCTCCACTGAAAATGGACATGTATCCAGTCAGACTATCCCAGTCATCAAATGTAAAATAAATAAAATAAATAAATAAATATAAAAAATAAAAAATGTACAATAAGCTGGTTGCGTATATGTGCACACCCTTAAACTAATACTTTGTTGAAGCACCTTTTGATTTAATTACAGCATTCAGTCTTCTTGGGTACACACCTGCCATCAATTAAAGAGACTCCAATTAACCCCAAATAAAGTTCACCTGTCCTAGTAGGATTTTCCTGACATTTGCCCAGTTGCCTGCTACAGCAAAAGCCATGGTTCACAGAGAGCTTACAAAGTCAGGAGAAGGATACAAAAAATTTCCACAGCATTGGATATACATGGAACACAGTGAAGACAGTCATCAAAAAGTGGAGAAAATATGGGACAGCAGTGACATTGCAAAGAACTGGACATCCCTCCAAAATTGATGAAAAGTCAAGATAAAAACTGGTCAGGGAGGCTACCAAGAGACCTGCAGTAACACTGAAGGAGCTGCAGGAATTTCTGGCAAGTACTGGTTGTGTACTACATGTGACAACAATCTCCTGTACTCTCCATATGTCTGGACTATGGGGTAGGGTTGCAAGAAGGAAGCCTTTTCTTACACAGAAAAACATCCAGGCCTGGCTAAAATTTGCAAAACAATACATCAAGTCTCCTAAAAGCCCGTGGGAATATATGTTATGGTCTGATGAAACCAAGGTTGAACTTTTTGGCCACAATTTCAAAAGGTACATTTGGTCCAGAAACAACACTTCGCATCACCAAAAGAACACCATCCCCACGGTGAAGCATGGTAGTGGCAGTATCATGCTTTGGGGTTGCTTTTCTTCAGCTGGAACTGGGGCTTTATTCAAGGTGGAGGGAATTATAAACAGTTCCAAATACCAGTCACTTTTGGCCCAAAACCTTCAGGTGTCTGCTAGAAAGCTGAATATGAAGAGGAGTTTCACCTTTCAACATGACAATGACCCCAAGCATGCATCCAAATCAACAAAAGTATAGCTTCACCAGAAGAAAATTAAAGTTTTGGAATGGCCCAGCCAGAGCCCAGACCTAAATCCAATAGAAAATCTGTGGGGTGACCTGAAGAGAGCTGTGCACAAGAGATGGCCTCACAATCTGACAGCTTTTGAGCACTTTTGCAAGGAAGAGTGAGCAAATATTGCCAAGTCAAGATGTGCCATGCTGATAGACCTCTATCCAAGAAGAATGAATGCTGTAATTAAATCAAAAGGTGCTTCAACAAAGTATTAGTTTAAGGGTGTGCACACTTATGCAACCAGCTTACTGTACATTTTTTATTTTTTATATTTTTCCCCTAACAGATTTTGATCCTGGTCAACCAATCCAGGTGTGATCAACATCCTTTGATACTTTTCCAATCTTCTCCCATAAATTTCACTCCATCCTGAAGCTGAAGATCAATACTCAGGTTGTTGTAGCCCAAGTAGGATAGTTGGTATTTGCCTGCAAGGAAACCGAACTGCCACATTTCTTTCCACTTAGTCAGCCTTTCCAAATCCTTCCTTAATCTCTCTCTCTTTCTCTCAGCACCCACTGCTTTATATTTCTTGGTGTATCAGCATAAAGGTTGACCCTCTTGTCCACTTCCTCAGGTATGCCTGGATAAACACACAGTACTGACCCCAAGACCAATCACTGATACACTCCGCTTAGCACTTTCCTTATCCCTGACCTGACCTTGTTCCTTTCATCATAACCTACAATGTTCTATTCATGAACCATGAAGCATTTTATTTTCTTGATCATCATCCAGCTCAAAAGACCTCCAGTTTTAATATCAACCTCCAATGTGGGAAGAAGTCAAATGTCTTGTGGAAGTCCATGTAGACCATGTCTACTGGTACACCTCTGTCAAATTTGCCATTACCAGTAATAAAACTGAATCATGCTTGAAAGTTCTTCTGTCTGAGAACCCATTTCAGTTGCTATTTTTAAGATTGTGGCTCTCTGGGACCACTGCCAGCATTACCTCCAGAATTAACTCCACGGCTTTCCCTGCCATTGATATTACAAGAATAAGTCTGCTCTTAAACCTTTCCCCAAAAAGGTGCCACATCTGGTCCTCAGCTTAGGTAGTTCTGCAGTGTATGTGATATGTTTAAGTTCTTCATTAGGGATTCAGCCAGCAGAATCGGCAGATTTCAGAAAATTCTAGGATGCTGTCCATTGATCCTTATGCTTTATTCTCCCTGTTATCGCACAATTCTCTATAACTCTCTTCACTATCTTTTCTATCATCTATCTGCTAGTTTCCCAACTCTTTCCAGGAATGGAACTCTCCCTTTGCTTTTCTTTATGAAGGCAGAACGAAGCATTCAATCATATCTTCTCCTTTTTGCATAGTCTTCTGTAATTTAGGTTTAGGTTTACTAGCATATTATTGAAAACCAGAATATCATGTATCCGTATCCTGAGACCATTATACAGAAAAAAGAAAATGTTGAAACACACAGTTTTGAACACAAGTTGCCCCCCATGCAGGACCCATTTTAGCACTCTTTTCTAGTTCTAAAACCCTGGAGGTATAACATGATGTTGGGTATTGCCATCCACACAAAATCTTCTAAATAAGGCCCCTAACAACTCCCATGAGCAGAAAATAGTTCTGTAGAGAGGCTACCTATTATAACCGCAAAACCGCAATTGCACGAATATGGAAACGTCGACACATATTGAATAAACCACGAAAACACTGAACATCCTGAAGCGCGAAATTCGAAATGTCGAATTGTCATAGTTGGCCCTTCTCCGGTATAGCTCCTTAAGGTAAGTGTGCAGTAGTTACGGACCTTAGGGTTAGGGTGCGGTTTAAGGTAAGTGCATAAATAGTAATATATGTAAGCTTTAGTTAAGGGTTAGAAGTAGGGTTTTGTTAAGTGTATGTATGTGGATTATTTATTTTGTTTGGGTATAGCTCCTTAACGTAGTTGTGCAATAGTTACGGACCTTAGGGTTAGGGTGCGGGTTAAGATAAGTGCATACATAGTAATATATGTGAGCTTTAGTTTAGGGTTAGAAGTAGGGTTTTGTTAAGTATATGTATGTGGACTATTTATTTTGTTTGGGTAGGTAGTATGTAGCGAGCAGTGGGGTTGGCCAACTGTGCCGATTCGACATTTTGAATTTTGCGGTTCAGGATGTTCGGTGTTTTCGCAGTTTGCTCAATATGTGTCAACGTTTCCGTATTTGCGTATGTGAGGTTTCGCGGTTATGATATAGACCCCTGTAGAGATAGGGAGTTTCAATATTCAGTGGTTTTCATCTTTTTGGGTTTCAACATTTTGTTCTTTTGGTATAATGGTGCCAGGATTCTGGTTAGTGATATTCTGGTCTTCAGTAATATGATAATAAACCTAGGCACTACTGGCGAATGGTGTCTCTGCCCAGACAACCGTGAGCCCTCTGCTTTTTTAGGAGCACATGTGTAATTTTGTCCTTTTGTATTGTCATGTATCATTTCACTGAACCCATCATGGTCCAAGGCTTTAATCAGCTCCTGCTGTCTCCCTACCCTGCAGCCTGGGATCATCAAACTGCTCCTGGTAGATTCACATGCTCCATGAGTGTTGCCCTCTTCATCCTACCTCACTCCTTTACCCTCTCTCTTCCAGCCTCTTATCCTTCTTTGATGCATCCAAGGTGTATTACATTGTGTAGACCTACCAGTGTCCTGCTTCCTCTAGGTTAACTGCAATGGCACTTAAACTACTTTCTTACCTTGCATTACTCCCTTACTCCCTTCCTGGGCTACTGTTACTCATTCTGTCTGAAAGCAAATTTGATGTCCTTCTCTATGTATTTTGCCACCTCCACCTTAGTTCTATTCTCCCTTGTCACACTTCAACAAATTATTCTCAGTGACTTCCAAATCTGCCCTTGTTGTCACTGAACCATGTTTCTGTGGTGGCATTAATATACATCCTTCCATGATGAACCACTGCTTACAGCTCACCCGTATCCCTTCCCAGACTCAATGAATTGTACAATAATTCTGCTTAGCCATTTTTGAATAATCTTGTTTGTTCGACTATTGTTGGCAACCATTCTTTCATTTTTTTAATGTTCAGATATTTAATCTCCTCTTCTTCTTGTTTAACATTCCTTCCTTGTATTCTCTCTCACTTTAAAGATACTTTCACTAAGATGTTTATTCATGGCCTAACACTAAGGACTGCTGTCTCTTCTGTGATAAGATGGAGCCTCTTTCCTGCCATAGACCTTGTCTCTCCTCCAGGTCTGCCCCTGTCATCCTACTACTCTCAAGCTTTTCTTTCTTGTCCACTAATCCCTAGTCCTCTTTTTCATTAGTATGCTGGATGGTAGCACAGGTACACTTCACAGAAAGTTACCTACAATACCCTCTCCTGGGGCATCTCCTTCACACTCCATGGTACCACCCAGCAATTTCCACTTATGGTTAATCTGTGTTCACACATACCAAGACATATTTTCATGCCCCCTTTGGTGACTACCTATATCACCTCTTCCCATGTTTTACTAAGTCTAAGTCCCAGGATGATTGTCACTGTAAAGTGGTCTGTGTTTTTTTCTTGCCAAGACTGTTAGCACCCTTAAGTTATCGGAACCCCAATCCCCCCAAACCCCTTTTCTCTATTCCCTCCCTGACTCTTATTTGATGCACTTACTGCCATTTACCTATACCGTTCTTATCTTCAGCTTTTCCTCTCCACTTTTTACCACCACAGCCCTTTTCCCTATCTGTGCTGGTTGTCTGTATGCCTCGGGTACATCACAGCCCTTTCTCTTACCTCCTTTGCTCTTCATTAAGCTTCTCTCTGCTTTTACCTCTTTTGTCATCTGCCACTTCCATCTACCTAAATGCCCCCATTTCTGTTCTGCTCTCCTTGTGTTCTTTGCTTCTGCATGTCCAGCACTAGAAGTGTCCACCCTTCATCACATGCCACTGCTGTCTTCACTTTGGCATCCTTTTGCTTGTCATCCCCTTTGTATCTGCACCTCCCAGTGTTTCCAGTTACCCTACTCTGTGCTACCACATATATCCCCACTGCTCTGACAACCTATGCTCATATTTTCATATCCCCTGATTTTCTGTTTATTATTTTTTCCTCCCAATTCTGTCAAGAGTCTTCTTGCTGCCTTCTCTCTCTCTGTCTCTCTCTAGTTCTTCCTACCCCTATCCTGCCTAGCTACTCCCTCTTCACCAGCAGCTTCCATATTCTTCCACAAAGCTCCTGAAGCCTCCTGCACTCATGCAGACCCAAAATCCTCTGTGATCCCATATTTGCATGAGAAAAAAGAGCTTCCCCTCATCAGAAGCACATCACAAATCTCTATTATTCCTCCTATCCCTCTTGTGCTGCTCCTTTCATGTTGTTTGATTATTGGATCACTCTTTTATCCTTTATTAATTATGTATTTATGTATCTGTCTGTTTAAATTTTATAGCTATAGATTTCTTAGTGAGCTTGTAAGACTGGCCTAGTGGTCCCTCCTTCCTGCATCTAACTGGTCCATTCATTTCTCCATGGCAGCAGGAACCAATCTTCAACAGTGCAGGTGAAAGCTTCAGGTCAGTGAGCTTCATATGCACATTCATTCTTCCAGTAGTCTGTACATCATGCAGAATCCACTAACCCTCCCCCAAGCAGTGTGCATAACTGACAAATGCTGCTACCAAGGAGAAGCAGGCATGTTACTACACATGCCAATTCTCCTGGCTCAGTTGCACACCTCTGTGCAGCTTGAGTCTGTTAGGTTTCTTGCTGTAGGAGATACATTTACACACTTGCAGGTCTCACCAGTGTAGCCTTCAGTCCCTCCATGTAGGATGCACAGGCTGGCATTGGCCACTCACTCCCATCCTCCCCCATCCTAGCCATCCAGCAACTGTGCCACAAATCAAGCATGGATCATGTTGGGTGTAGTTCCCCCTATGTTACATGGCTAAGCCCATACTTAGCTCACTTTTATCCCTTACCTGATAAGCAAATACTAGATAACTGAGAAATGAAAGGGTAATTTTGAGTTGATAAAACACAATTATCACTGAATTTGCATTAAAATAACATAAGCAGGGACAGCGAGACAATATGTACCAACTGGTAAAGGAAGAACAAAGAAATTGCAAACTAGCTACCCTTCCTTGGGTCAAGAAGATTTCAATCTTCCAGTGAAGCATTACCCCTGGTGTAGACCATAGTTTGGTTCTGTTGAGCCATCTCTGACTCTTTAAGGGAACTAAAATAATTGAGTGGGAAGGTCACATATAAAATCCAATCAGTAAAAACTAAATGAAAACTCTAGCCAAGCTAGAACTTCTACTGAGTGACCTCTCAAACCTCTTGTACCAGAGGCACATGGGATATATGTAAATGACCCTTATGAACATCAGGTGTTTCAGCTATATGGCGATTCTAAATGCCCATGACTTTTTTTTTCTTTTGAAGTCATTTAATGGACAATTTCAGACCAATAAAGCCAAACTCCACTAGCTGTGGATATGCATGTTTCGGCCTTGTTATAACCTCATCAGCATAGCACAAGCAGAATGTTTGACTACACATTGGAAACATAGGGCTGTTATACACAGCTGATGTGCATTACCATTAGGGTGACTGCAAAATATCCCAATTAACAAACTAAAACAATGAGTGAGAAGGTCACACAGAAAAAGCAATCAGTAAAAACTAAATGAAAACTCTAGCCAAGCTAGAACTTTCACTGAGTGATCTCTCAAACCTCTTGTATCAGAGGCACATGGGATATAAACAAATAGCTCTTATGAACATCATGTGTTTCAGCTATATGGTGATTCTGAATGCTCATGATTTTTTTTCTTTTTAAGTTTTTTAATGGACAATTTCAGGCCAATAAAGCCAAACCCCACTAGCTGTGGATATGCATATTTTGTCCTTGCTATGACCTCATTAGCACAGCACAAGCAGGGTGTTTGACTAAACAATGGAAACACATGGCTGTTATACACAGCTGATGTACATTACCATTAGGGTGACTGCAAAATATCCCAACTAACAAACTAAAACAATGAAGGTCACACAGAAAAAACAATCAGTAAAAACTAAATGAAAACTCTAGCCAAGCTAGAACTTCCACTAAGTGACCTCTCAAACTTCTTGTATCAGAGACACATGGGGTATATGCAAATGGCCCTTATGAACATTAGGTGTTTCAGCTATATGTTGATTCTGAATCCCCATGACTTTTTTCTTTTAATGGACAATTTCAGGCCAATAAAGCCAAACCCCACTAGTTGTAGATATGCATATTTAGGCCTTGTTATGACCTCATGGGCACAGCACAAGCAAAGTGTTTGCATTCAGAATCCACATATAGCTAAAACACCTGATGTTCATAAGGGTCATTTGCATATATCCTATGTGCCTCCGATACAAGAAGTTTGAGAGGTCAAGCAGTGGAAGTTCTAGCTAGGCTAGAGTTTTCATTTAGTTTTGACTCTTTAAGGGAGGGATGAAAGTAAAAAACAAATGCCATCTCACCCATCCATTGAGGAGAGCTCAGCATAGTCCCACTGCTTTAGCAATTCTCAGTGGACTACCGTATAGCAACCTCAAGATACAGGGATATGGCAGGGTATGGCCTACCAAGGAGTTCCAACACTTTCTTTCAAGGCAAGGGATGGCATTAGTATCCTGAAATCCATGACACAAAGAGATGGAGCCTTTACAAACACTCTGGTGACTGGGGTCAGTTAGATGCTCTGGTGCTTGGGGAAAGAGGCAGGGGCATGGCCCACTCATGTCTCCAAGAGGAGGTTGGATGCAGTCACTTGTACAGCACATGGAGCAGTGTGATTTCTCTGGTTTAGCCCAGGAAAACCATCACTCATGCTCAACAAAAGAGGGCAGAGTTGCTTGCTGGCAATACCTCTTGAAGAAATGAGTGACCATTGGCACAGTAAACTCAGTGTACTCTCCCTTTTTGCCATTTGACACAATGCTCCACTAAGTGTTTCTTTCATGCATGTCATCATTAGGAACACCAAGAAAAAATTGTGAATAAATGATTTTGTCTTCCCCTCCTTAGAATGAACTTTTGAATATATTTTTTTGGCTAGACTTGTAATAGTCTGCAGACTGATTACCTAGTACTTACCTGTGAACCTATCAACCTATAAACTTAACACACTGCACATGTGCATACATGTATGATTTCCTTTACATGTAACTTTGTGAATTTATTTACATGGACTCCTCAAATAACCTTTATCATGAGGAGAAATCTTCATTGCATTTTACATAAATATGCCTGGTGATCTATTTCTCCTGGTAAAGATGAAAATGTGTGTGCTTGTGGACCACTGAGCTGGCGCAGGGTTCTGCTACCAACTATGCTGGCACAATAGGTAGCACTGCCTTCTCACAGCTCTATGGTTCAGTACTCATCTGGGCTGCCTTTTGTGCAGAGTGTGCGAATCCTGTTTTGGTACGCATGGGTTTTCTTTGTATGCTCGTTTCCTCCTACATTCCAAAGATATGCTGTAAGGTGGATTGGGGACTCTAAATTGTCCATAGGTGTGAGTTTGTGCATGTGTGGTATAGAAGAAAGACCTAAGAACCTACTTCTGTTACCCCCTCACCCACTTGAAAACCCCTTGGATAATGGTGGCTGTCCTAGGGGGTCACTCTAGGAGTCAGATGTGACACATAAGAGATTGAGTAAGCAATGCTGCAAGCTACTGGGGTTTCATTGTCACCTGTGACACTGGATACCCAGCCAGAGGTGTAACACTGAGTGGTCACTAACCAACACCAACCAGGTGGAAGGTTTGCAGGGATCTAATAGAAAGAGTATTTTTGGTGGTGGTCATGAAGCCATGTTGCTTGAGCTCACAACTTTTCATTTATTCAACCCTGATGCATCTTGGCAGTACTTGAAAGTTTACCCAGGTTGCTTAATTGTACTGGATCACGTGCCCTCTGGCCCTTCAGGTATGAGTACCCATGGACTGCATCCTGTCTAAATGCATTGTCTGCAGTATCAGACCTGATTATATTAAATAAAGGGGTGAAGGGACAACTCACCCCACAGGAGATTTCAGAAGCTCTTCTCACCATAAAAAAGTTGTTCTCAAATTTGGGTATGAGCTTGTGGTTTTCACTCAGATGTGGATTTAAGATCAATGATGTTTGCAGCTGAATCATCTTCCTATAGTACATCAGCAGGGGCACCACAGCCCCCCACAAAAGCAACTTTGAGTCACGGCATTGTGGATGTTTAAGCCGTTCGCTCTCTGGTCTTTTTGATCTCGTAATATAGACCCCCATTAATGCATTCCCAGGATTCTTAAGGGCCTAAGTTACTGCAGAAACCTCTTGCGTTTGATGTAAGATCTAGGCAACCATAACTAATTCTAGAGCACTACTAACCATGTGCCATTTTTTGAGGCATGAAACAGGCTGGGTAAGATAACAAATGTATCCAAAATGTGCGTCATTAGATTACAGCAAGATGGTTAGAAATCTTCTAAATATTTTAGTAGCCTAACAGCAATCAGAATACAGTATTTAATCCTACTCTGAAGGCATTATAGAATTCAACTCCTGATTCAATGTTTTCTAAAAAAAATTTTTTTTTTGAGGTAAGAAAAGCACTAAATTCACCCCCCCCCCCCCATTCCTAAAACAGATGGTTTAGTTCTTCTTTACATTTACTTTGCAGGACATATTTTAGCCTGAAAGTCAGTACTGGAGAAATGCTTCACTCGGCTGGAATAGCACTCCTTTAAGAAGTGGTGATTGGTGACTTCAAAGCAAGGGAGAACTGAAAGAAGCAATTGAATTGGTGTGGCTAATTGGAACTGGACCAGAAGTGACCAGCAAGAAATCCATAGTAAACATTACTGGTACATGCAAACTCTGAATCAGGCAGTGGGCTACACCTGCACTTTTTACCTCCTGCTTTATGCAACAGTCAATGAACATTTAAACAAGCCTAGGTGCTAACTTAAGCTTTTTGCAATATTAATCAGAGCTATTCAATCAAATGTATAGTCCTTTGTACTCCCAACACACTTTTGTGTCTTATATCACATATAATTTACAAAAAAAGAAAAGCATGCTGTATGAGTCCCATCCTGGATGACAATGTTGCTACTTCAGTGGATAAAGCATCAGCAATGAATATTTGATGTCTAGTTTGTACTGGGCTATAAAGTGGTAGAGATAATAAAGGCCAAAAAAGACATTTTCTTTTTTCAGTGATTGAGTGGTAGCCACTATGGCTTGAAAATGTAATGGAGTATAATCATAAAAACATGTTTGGCAAGTATTCAACAGATTAATGTGCTTTTTGTTATAGAAGTAATTCTCATAGTCAGCGGAAAAGACTACAAGAGACATGAACCTTTAGAGTGTTTAGAGAATGGTCAGTGGATAAAGTATTATAATTACTAAGTTGCTGTAGGGCAACATTTGGTGATACTATCTGTGGCTGAGGGCATTATATTTGAGGAAATGGGTTCATTTGATTAATATCTTTTATGTATACATGACACTGTATGGTTTCTATTGTAAAACAGTAGCTATGGGGCTCATATTGTAACCCACCATCAGGAGTACCGGAACAAGCTGCTGAGGACAAGTGTGAGCATAGCATTTATATTATTGTATACAATGGCAGATTTGGACATTTTCCATAACCACATCTGGCACATAGCTAATGTTAACAGAAAAGCTGAATCTTATTTTCAGCATTATAGCAATAACCCACGCCTGGGTGTGGGTAATGCTAAATTTACTCACGGTTGGCGTGGTTTGGTCCCGAGGGCGAAGCCCGAGGGACCAAACAAAGCCAACCGTGGGTAAATTTAGCATTACCCACACCCAGAAGTGGGTTATTGCTATTATACCATGACATTATTTAAGAAAAGAAACTGTTACTTTTCTTAAATAATGGCATAGTATAATGCCTGTTTACTGCCCTTCCGCAGATGTCTGGCATCGGCAGTTCTGATGTACTGCGCCTGCGCAGTACATCAGAACTGTGAAGCAACGGAGAAAGCAAGATCTCCGTTGCTTTTTAGTGTCTCGCTATGTTAAATGAGTTTAACATAGCGAGACAGTTTTAAAATAAGCAACGGACATCTCCGCTGCTTATTTAACTGTCTCGCTATGTTAAACTCATTTAACATAGCGAGACACTAAAAAAGCAACGGAGATCTTGCTTTCTCCATTGTTTTTAACATTGCTCGCTATGTTAAATGGGTTTAACATAGCGAGACAGCTTTAAAATAAGCAACGGAGATATCCGTTGTTTATTTTAAAGTTGTCTCGCTATGTTAAACCCATTTAACATAGCGAGGCAGTGTTTAAACGAGTTATACTAATGGAAAAAAGTCCGGGCAACCGGACCTTTTTCCATTAGTATAACTCGATTTACAACGGGCACGCTGGCCAATCAGCGTGCACGTTTTGGGGGGATCATGGTATAATATAGAATATCCATTGCCATGTATGATTTTACTTTTTCTTGGATTTATATGGCACAAGGGCCCATAATTTGTCTCAGGATGCTACTCTATGGGCATGTCATTGTGCCATAACATAAGCTGCAGTTTCTGGTTTCACCACAAGATGAACAAGAAAAAATGATATAGAGCTCAATAACTATGAGCACTTGTAGTTTCATCAAATGTTTTATGGTACTTGAGCATGCATAAACTTCAATGACACCACTAGGAGGGGCCAAGTCCCTTTATCTTTAATATAGACCTCAGAGGTAATTTGCCCAAGAATTTACCCCTAATAAAAGGGAAAAAAGAGAAAACATTGAGATTTATTTTCAGCAAGTCATCTCATACACATCTGGAAGCTTTCATCCTTCTTGTGTATGAAATTGCTTCATGTTCATTTGGGATGAGTTACCACTAGCTTCAATTACTTCCACAGCCAATAGCGTCATCCTACCTTGGAATCCACTGCAGTACTAGGACATGCTCTGTTACTTTCTCTTGCTTGCAGTGGGTACTGCCTTTATAGGAGAAATACCTTTTGGCTTATGAATAAGGCTTATACTCTGCTGGCTGCAAGGTTATAGTATTGCAGCCAGCTCAGCTGCTCATATGTGCACATAGGTGGATGTGAACCGTCCCCACTTGATGTGCCAGCTTCCTATACACTGTGTATCATGAGGCACTGGCTAGGAGTGGCATAACTCTGCCCCCCATGACAGCTGAGGCACTGGCTAGGAGTGGCATAACTCAGCCCCCCATGACAGAGATATCCCCCAAAGTTGCCCTCATGCTTGCCCATTTCTTCATCATCCACTTACTTTCCTGTTCTCCACCAGGCAATAAGAAACAAACATCCTTTACCAACATGTAACTCCACCACAAACATCCTTTACCAACATGTCACTCCACCCTTTCCACCAAGTAAAGGTTAGCATGTAAAGTCTCATCATTCCTCCCCACCCCTATGACAGCTCCAGAAGGTGCCAAAGCTGATAAATGAACTCTGATCACCTAGGATATATTCGAGGCTTTATCTTACTATGCCAGAAAACAAAGAGATTTTAATATTTCATTGAATGTAGTCCTGCTTTTATCAAGGCTATCTTCACATATTTTTGCTTAAATATTTTATTGCGTTTGACATGAGAAATTCTATTTTGAGTCTTATCTAAATAGAAGTCCAAGCAGTGTTTACAACATGTAAATACATTGATTGCAATATGGAAGGACAGATGTTAAGAAATCTGTGTAAGATGTTACCCTATGATTGATTTAATTGTAATACATCAGGGGTATATAGGCATATAGATATACAGCTAAGACTCAAAATAGTTTAAAAATCATAATTTATCAGCACATGCATTCCATTTCTAAAGGGGATCTAAAATCTCTTAGCTCAGCACATGAAAGAATGCCAGGTGAATTTCTGTTCACCATTTTGGAAAAAGTGGGACCAGGTGAAACAGGAGGCGACTGGAAAAGATATCTTACCTGGCAGCTTAGATCTAATGCAGCAACTCCACCCCCCAAAATGACATAATTAACATAGTTATATTTTAAAGTTAAGATCTATGGATTTATAGATATATTAATGTGCCAATCATTGTTAATTGGTTGTTTTATTTTTACCACACACATTTTTTGCATTGGAAAAATGATTATTATCAATATCAAATAATGTAAAAAGTTGGAAAAATCTAATGAGTAATAAAAAGATCTGTCTGGAAAAGATATCTTACCTGGCAGCTTAGATCTAATGCAGCAACTCCACCCCCCAAAATGACATAATTAGCATAGTTATATTTTAAAGTTAAGATCTATGGATTTATAGATATATTAATGTGCCAATCATTGTTAATTGGTTGTTTTATTTTTACCACACACATTTTTTGTATTGGAAAAATGATTATTATCAATATCAAATAATGTAAAAAGTTGGAAAAATCTAATGAGTAATAAAAAGATCTGTTAGAAAGGATTGAAATATCACAATCACTATAATACTAATATATATTAAAAAATAAATAAAATAGGTAAACAATTAGCATTCCAGATAAGAGGTCACAAGGCAAGAACCACAATTCCCACATTAGTAGATACAGTTAACAATATGAACTGAATGCAAATAATTTGTCATGATTTTTATTGTCACATTTATATTTATAATCCCCAATCAATATTTGAAGATACAATAGAAACAAAGCCTGAGAACATCTTTAAAAAAAAACATAATCTGTACTGCACTGAAAATGTCATAACTAGTACATGCTACTATTTTTAAAGTAAATTCTTACGTATGTGCTTGTTTTTTTCTGATGACATTTCAAGCATTAGCAAATTAATTAGTACCACATTTATTCGTTATTATATGTTTCATCATTGAAGACTGAAAGATTCCAAGTTAAATACAGAAAAGATGGTAAATGTAGTCTAAATATAGTTATTTATATACCAAATCATTATCAAATACTGATTATTCGGCGATAAGTAGTCATTCATTTAAGAATATGACCCCATCCTAAAAAGGTCCTTAACTGTAGAAGACTTGACATAGTTGCTAAGTTCCTCACCTCACAAATACAAGTACAGGGTTTAATTCTAAACTCTGCTAACAGTCTGTAGACCGATTGCATAGTATTTACCTATGAACTCTATCCATTTGTTTTTGCTCCAGGTACATGTATGTCTAATGCAACAAAAATAACACAAGCAAACATTATTTACATTAACAATAATAAAATGGTTTCCATAGTGTGATATTAATACACATGACGTTAGCAAAGCTTATGATTTGAAACAGGGAATAAACATATAAAGTACTGTAATAATATAATTATTCTCAGCAATATATGACTATTACCAGTATGTGTATAAAACAACAGAAGACGCAAATAAAATAAAAAAAAATTACATCAATGTTTAATTTAACAACTGCACTATTTCTATTATTTCTTAACTGATAATTATTTCTACCTAAACATGCAGGTATAAAACTAGGATAGGGTAATAATATAACCATTAGCTATGCTGACAACTATTTATTAATATCGTCCAACTACAATATTGAGCAACAAATAGTAATTGACATTTTCAATAGAGCAAACCAAATGATTGGATTAAGAATTAATAAATCCAAGTCAGCTCATCTTCTACTTCTCAAGGACCCATTTCCTTTTATAGATAACATACCAATAGTTCAAATTTTGGGGGGTATGGTTATTTTGTTAGTTCTTATTACACAGACACAAACTTCCTAGATTATTTTGACAGAATACAATTAGTTTACAGAAAAATTTTAAGAGGCACTTTCCATTATGTCATGTAACCAGAATTGCCAAGACATTTAGTTCACCAATCATAATTTTTGCTCCGCCGCATATATTTTCTAACACCTGTAATTTAGGCCAAATCAACATATCACTTATTTAAATTTCGACTGAAAGGTGCAATCCTTTGTATTATTAGAATGAGAGCAGTATGAGCTACTTATTTTAATGTTGCAGATTTACCTGACCTGATTATTTATTTGAAGGTGCAATCTTTTTGTATTTGCATTGGCTCCAATATGAAATAGCTGTGTTAGTAATACAGTGAAGAAAGATTAATTTAAAACCATTAAACTTCAAATGAAGATATACTGAAGATGAATGCTGAGCAGCTTTTGTATAGTAAGGCTACTTCTTATAGCTTTTATGGCATTAAATAAGATGTTCATCATATCATGACTGAGAGGCAGAATATGTAACTGTTAGCATTTCATTAAAAATCTGGCTTAAAAGATGACAGAAAGTCGTACAAGAACATTTAATAAAGCATCTATTAACTCTAGCACAGTTGGATATTTAGCAAAACAAAACTGTACAAAACATTATGCATTTTCTACAGCATTTGATAAGACATTTCTAAAGTCATTTTTTGGTTGAACAGTCATATGTTCTGAAGAAATGGCATTCAAGAGTAGATTTAGTTCACTACCTCCCTTAGAGGAAAGCCAGATGAGTTGAAAGATGTATATGTAATTTAATTTTCTTATCCCCAGAATATGTTAATGGAATATATGTCACCTGTTTAATGTTGACCTGCCAAGAATATCTTGATGAGTTAACCTACTGCTGGTACTGGAGACAAATAACTAATTATTAATCAAGTGTTAAAATTACTAATAAAATAGATTTTCTCAATTTATTTTAGGTAATATCTGTAATAATGAATGGTTTCACAAAATGTGATTGTTTACTTATGATAACTCTTAAATGAGTAATTTCAGAACATTGGAAAGCATTCCTCTCTGGGGCCGTGTGCAGGAATACAACTGCTCCACTCACAAGCAGACACTTTATTCAGTTGTTTAGTGGTGCTTGACATGCTGTGAGTTCTTCCCTGACTATCCTTTTAAAGACACAGTTGACAAAACCTTGTATTTTCTTATTTTACTTTGTTTTACAACACTGAAAATATGTGCTCGTTCTTGTGCCTTTACATGTTAGGTATGTTGGGCAGTATAAGGCACTAAGAGCTATATTTTTATGGCTTATGAACAAATAATTTAGTAGGTATATAATGAATTATTTTTTCGTTCATTAAATGGACTTGATGAATGAATTTTGTTTAAATGACCTGGTTTCCAGGGGGTACTTAGTTAAATGCATCAGTTGTAATATGGTATAAATTGCTTAGAGTTTACAGTTGGTTGCTTATGAGTGATTGTCTGATATCTAAACATATTTGTTTGAGTAAATTTGACAATGATTTAAAGGTTGGAGGTACGACAAATACAACAGATCATCAGTGTTTGCAAAACTGTCTAGATAGGTTAATAATGTGGTTACAACTTGAGGGTATGAAATTTAATAAGAAATATCCAATTTAATAAAAAGAAATGTCCAGTTGTTCATTATGATGTTATTAATAACCATTATCCAAGTGCTTTGGATACTTTAGGTTAATCTTGGTTAAACAAGTTAAGAATTTAGGTAATGATTCATCTTTTTCTTTTGATTCTCATGTGAACTGTGTTGTTAGGAAATGTTATGGACTAATAAAGGATATTTCTAGGACCTTAACATCTAGGGACAGGGTTGCTGTGGTAAGGTTATTTTCTTCCTGTGTTCCCCCATGCTAGAATACTGTGGTTCTTTTTATGTGCTGGGGATTTCACATCCTGTCAAGCTTGAACATGTTATTTACTAACCATGTAGTTGGATGTGAATCCTTACTGTATGTTAAATGACTTGAAATTGTATCACTTTATTCAATACCTCATAGGCTGTTTAGGGTTGATTTAATTTTGGTGTACAAGTCTAAAAAGGATGCAGTGTTCTCTGCAATGTTGGGAGTTAATTTTATCAACCATAATTTAAGCACTAAGAATAATAACTTACTAGTTCATTTAACTACTATAATTCTAAACTGAAGTTTTCATTTTTTTTTTCATTTTAGGGCTAGTAGATTATGGAACACTTTACCTATAGATATTAGGTGTGCAAATACTTTACTAATGTTTAAATCTCAATTAGTTTATGGTTTAAAATGTGTTATTTGCAAAAATGTCTAAATTAAAGCAAGCCCTTAATTGGCCTTAATAGGCTCAGAGCTTAAAATACATTTCCTCGCATCATTGAATATGCTGTGGGTTTAAAGTTACCTTTGTGCATTTGGGCTAATATAGCTTTCAGATTAAGCTGACCTGCATCCTTCAGGAAGTACAAAGTGACCTGATTATAAACAGTCGTTCATCCATTTTTTGTGCTCTGGCATGATTGTCACTCAAAATTCATAAGATATCTTTCAAATAAGATTTCTAAGCAGCTGAGTGATTGCATAACGTCTTTATTAAAGGCAATACTGTTTGTCATACCTAGAAGACTCCTGATAGCTGTTGAAACTTTAGGTGGTGATACATTGGTTATAGCCTCAACCTTTTCTAAGTTAGGTATAATACCGTTATCTCAGAATATAAGCCATAACTCAGATCTATACTTTTTGAACTTACAATTCTCTCTGTTCAGTGTTAACTTATAGTCATTAAGCTTCCTGAAACTGATGTTCTGTTCTCTCAGATTTTCCTACTACAGTGATATTGTTGCTGAAATTATACACTCATTCAAATTCTGCTGATACTTGTTGAATTACATTTTGGAAAATTTTAGATGCAGAGTTTATGCAAAATATGAGATTAAAATATATACTTAAGTCCATTTATGTTGAAAAAAGTTGTTATATTTGTACTGTCTATGTAGCAGTCTAGGTGGAGATAACCCAATATGAAATGTAGCTTGCTGAACACTGCACTCCATTCGTATACAAATTATATCACATCTACACAGATTTTGACTTTTCCTGGATTTATCTTAGGTAGAATGGCTCTTGATGATATCCAGGGTGATGGTCCATTTGCCTTTTGCAGTTTTGCTAGACCCTTTCCTACTTACCTTTTTTCCCTCCCATCTTTGTTCATGAAATGGCAACATAATTTTCTGCAAGAATGTGTACTATCTTCACTAATGTATCTATCTGTGGTGAGTTTGTACATTTTTGTACATTTTCTTTTTTTTCAAATATGTCTATAAACTCTAATTTTAAATGTGTGCCACAGATTTTTAAAACAGTTCAATATCTTGGCCAAACCCAGTTTTCTACAGTAATATTGCTTAATGTGTTCTTTCAGTTATTTTATTATATATATTTCTGACTTAACTGTTTTTATTCTTGGCTAAAACTGTACTTTTCAATACTTCATTTAAATATTATATATTTTCTGCTGTTGTAAGGAAATATTTTTGTTGTAAAATCTTTTATAAGTCACTTTGGATATGCACTCGAAAAAATAATTTTGTGAATAAAACATTCTCTATTTGAATTTTAATTTCAATGTTAGTATCATTAAAGTTACATTTTTGGCTATTACCGTTAATGTTGTTTGATACATATCTACTGATCCAGTGGTCTTCTTGGCCTGATTTAACAAATTCACATTTCTTACATCAGAATAATTGCGTGCCTCAACTACCAATGTACCATATATGTACTAGCTCTCTTCACCAACCATTTTTCCAATTTTGTCTAGTGTCCTCTGCAACAATTAAGGCAGTAAAACTGTTTCTTAAAATAATATACCAAATTTTGCCATTTTTGGAGGAAATGATGCCTGCTCATTATCAAAATCGAATGGCATTGAAACTGCTGACATTTCCATGGCATTAATTCAATTACATTTTAAAATATATTTATGTGAATGTGATGTTGTTTTCTAAATCTTTAAGCAGTTAACTGCTCAAGTTCTTCACACTAGGGTCTTGACTGACCCAGTACTGCAGATATTTGAAACAAAGTGTGCTTTTTCTCTGTTAGCAAACTTACAACGACACATTGTATCTTATTATGCCTGGCCTTCTAGACTCTCTTTCTTGTAGTTATACTATACAGAATGAACTTTCTTTGATGATATATGACTGCTTTTTAATGAACAGACATGGCTTTTGAATTTTTCAAAATGTATGGACTTGGCTTTGAAAGTTTTTATTTAGTTAGTTATTTTGCAAATAGTTGCAGTTTCCTTCAAGTTTTGTACTAAAATAAGGTAGCAAGCTGAGAATTGTTTTGACTGTCATTAATTACTGTTATTCGCATACATTATCACAGATTTATGATTCCAGTCCTTTGCAGAGGTACAGAGAGTTCTGCAAAAAAACCCTCAGAGATATTAATCACATACACTCATTAATCCAAAGAACTTTTGTGAAAACAACTTGTATAACTGATAAATGTTGTCACCAGATAATTGCCATTTTGTACTGAATAGCTTCTGAAACAGTTTACAATCCTCTTCATTATGAAACCATTAAACGTGGCTCTAGTTAGAGGATCTAAAACATGACACACAAACCGCTGCTGTGCAGCTAAGCTGACTAAGTTAGAAACTGTCCTGTTTCTACTGCGGGATACACCCTGCACTGCATCTGTCTGTCTCTCTCTCTCTCTCTCTCTCTCTCTCTCTCAGTCTCCTTTTTACTTAAACTCCATTGTAACATTTGCTTGTCTGTAAAACAAGCTTCTGCATTTTTGCCAAATTGTTTAAATCACTGTATGTTTCTGGAAATTAGAGCATCATATATCAGAGAAAAGAGTTGTCATTAAAAAGCCACCAGCACTATAGCTGAAATTAAATATATTGACTTACTCAGAAGGTAGATTTTAAAGTGAATTTCAGTTCTGTTGGTACTCTTGTTTTAAACTGTTGAAATCAATATAAATGTTTCTTTTACTAATTTAGACAAAACAATGACTGAATTCACAGATTTCTAAACTCTGCATGGTAGGGAATAGTCCATGGAAAATAAATTCCACCTCTTCATTCAGAAACAAATTTATTGCAGAATTGCAGACAAATATGTTAAGAATACTAAAACTGAAGATGAAAAATATATTTTTGTCCTGGCCCCCCTTTTAAATAAACTACACCAGAGACATAAAGCCATTTGACAACCTTTATTGAATATAAATAAATAATGAACTTTATTCACACAAAATCACAACAATTATCCTCATCGGTAACGATCTCAGGGCAGCGTACCTACTCAGCCTGAACAATTAAAACTCAGGGCAGCATACCTACTTACCCTGTTACCTCCTCAATCGTGGTAGCGTACCTAATCACCCACCACACTTAAATAGGCACCGTACCTTCTCACCTCCTGACAAAACAACCATTAACCAATGAATTCTCCTTTATTCAAATAGCATCCAGCAGCTCACTTACTCCCCCAGACAATGCAGGACCACCTTCCTTAGAGGCGGAACAGAAGAGGACAATTCTGTCTCTCTTCTCTGCCTTAAACTACCAAAATCTTCCATCCCAAAATCAAAAGAGGGAGGGTGGGAGGGCCACCAACTCACATCGAAGTGTGCCTACTTCCTCTAAGTCCTACACTTAAGCCTGCTATAAGTCCCTCCCTCCCCTACATCACTTCCCCTAACCTCTCTTTCTCGTTAACCCTTTAACCTCTACACCCATAGCCTATTAAGTAACCTACCTACCAAATTCAAAATATTAACTCCTACAGCTATACCCCGCCCCCCTTACCACCTACACATGGGACCAGGACAACCTAGTTTGTCCCAAACTTCATTTGTCCTGGCCCCTCTTTTAAATAAACCACACCAGACACATAAAGCCATTTGATGACCTTTATTGAATATAAATGAATAATGAACTTTACTCACACAAAAACACAACAATTATCCTCATCGGTAACGATCTCAGGGCAGCGTACCTACTCACCCTGGATGATTAAACCTCAGGGCAGCATACCTACTCACCCTGTTACCTCCTCCACTGGGGCAGCATACCTACTCACCCACCACACTTAAATAGGCAGCGTACCTGCTCACCTCCTGACAAAACAACCATTAACCAATGAATTCTCCTTTATTCAAATAGCGTCCAGCAGCTCACTTACTCCCCCATGCAATGCAGGACCACCTTCCTTAGAGGGGGAACAGACGAGGACAATTCTGTCTCTCTTCACCGCCACCAGCCTGATCCCAAGGCTGTTCCCCCTCCTAAACCCTAGTCTCCACCAAACTGTCTAAAAACAGCTTCAAGTGAAGATTAAACAGATCCAACCCCACCTTGTTCAAATGCACCCCATCCGTTCGATACCAGACATCCTCTCCATCCCCAAAATCTTCATGTTCAATAGTATAAATCCCCAAAATTCTTAATTGCCTCACCAGTCTTTGGTTAATAATCAACTCTGACCAAACAATATTCATACCTGGGTACAATGTCTGCAATCTGAACAAATCCTGTAGAATAATATCTACTAATCGCTTCTTAGAAAGAATTCCAAGATCATTGCCTCCCAAATGAATAACTAATATGCGAGGACACCCCACCCTCAATTTAACTTGTTCAAATTAATAAAACAACCTATCCCACTTAAGACCCCTAACCCCATGCTAGGTCACTGACCATTCTAAATGAGATAAACCCACATTTTCCCATCTTCTCTAACTAACGCATGCTTCTCCACCCAATGGATTTACGAATGTCCCAAGATGACAATCTGCCTCCCTAGAAAAGAAGAAAAGAAAGTCATTAATCAGTCCAACAACTTTATCTAATATATGATAAAAATGCATTTGAAGACCACCTCCCCACTCTCTTAATGACTTCAATGGAACTGCTAAAGCTCTAGCTAAATCTGAAGCCCTGCCAATTCGAAAAGAGTGAGCTGCAAATCTATCTGCTGGAAATCCCATGCAACTTAAAACCCTCCTACTCAAACATATGAATCTACTACTTGATACAACCTTCCCATCCACCGAACAAAAAATTAACTCAGATACAGTCACCATCCGCTTCCTGAATTCCTTGACCCACCTTACTGGACAAAGGCTAGCATTCCTGTCAGTCTTAAGCACCACCAGTAAACCTTTACCCAATTGATCTATCTTACTCTTAAGCAAAGAAATAGTAGCCTCTCCCTCACCTATGATAATGTCCTTCCAACATAAAGAACCTAACAACTCAGAAACACGGAAGGCGCCAAAATATAGGCGTGAATACAGCATACCCACATGAAATAATACAAGGACCCACCTTGTAATAACCCTAACCCTTTCAACAAAACTTTCAATACTGTCCTTGTAAGTGGCCATTACATATCCCTACATTCCCCAACCACTCTCCCCCACCCCCTCAACATCTGCCCTAATGTCCATGACTTTGTAAAATCCTGCAATCCTGCTACTTTGGCTAAAATGCTAATAGCAGCCAAATCCACCCTTACTGTCTGTAATGCCTTACCTAATCTCCAAGCTCACGCTACATATCTCAACAATAATTCCTCCGACCACACCCCTTCCTCTTCTGGCAGCTGCAAAACAAACTGATCAAAATCACAAATAGCCTAATGTAAGCCTTCCTTGTAGAGAGAGACCAAGAATGTCGCACCGACCTCCTGGCTACCATAACCCAAGGTTCCAAACCTCCTCTGACAGGATTTTTGATACTTCTTCCGCCCCTGGACGCAACCCTCAAAACCTGCATAACTGAAATTGAGACAAGCTATCAGCAATATCATTCTTTATACCAGGCACGTGCAGACTCTGCAAAACCAATTTATGTAATAGCAACAACAATAATCCCGAATTAGCCGTCTTCTTTTGTAACACCCTCACCACAGTCATATTGTCAGAATGAAAAACTACTCGCTTGTCCAGTAACTGCTCCTTCCACACTACAGAAGCTACCCATACAGACATCAGTTCTAGGAAGGTCATGTCATGCCTCCATTCCTCTTTCCAATCCTGAGGCCATTTAGCCACAAACCACCCACCTCCGAAGTAGGCCCCCATACCAATGCCCCTAGCAACATATGTAAACAACGGAAGTTCCTCCTGGCCCACCCAGTCAGACTGCCAGAAATAAATCCCATTAAAATGTTGCAAAAAACCTTCCCACAACAACAAATCCTCCCGCACCAATTTGGACACCCTAACCCAATGATGTTTACTTCTTCCCCCTTTCAACATAAATGCCACCGACCTACAAAAGGTGTGCCTTGGGTGCACTGCTTGACTGGCAGAATTCAAAAGCCCCAGCAACTCCATGACTGATCGAATCTGTATCTTATCCTTGCCCAGCACCAAACGTATCGCCATCCTAAGCTTCTCTATCTTATCCTCAGGCAGACAAAACAGTCCCCGCTCCACGTCTACCGTTAATGCCAAAAATGTTAATGCTCTCACTGGAACTTCCATCTTCTGCTGGGCAAATGGTACCCCCAGCTACTTACACATCTCAGTAAACTCCCACAGCCCCTGCTGTTCCCCTGCCTGTCCTTCACCCACCAGCAGAAAAACATCTAAATAGTGCACTGCCTTTTGCATTTCCACTGTCTGCTGCTATATCCAATGTAACACCGTACTGAACTTCCCAAACATTACACATGCCACTGAACAACCCATAAGCATAGCTTTGTCAAAGTAGTACTTTCCACCTATGCTCATCCCCAGTAACGGCCAATCCTCCCTCCTAATTGGCAGCAAGCAAAAGGCAGACTCAATGTCAACTTTAACCAGCCATGGCTCCCAAAATTCTCTGATCACCTTCACAGCATCATTCAAGGAGGCATAATACACCCTGACCTCCTCCTTTGCAATAAAATCATTCACTTAATTCCCTTCCAGATGAGACAAGTGATGTATCACCCTGAATTCTGCAGCCTGTTACTTCGGCACTAACCCCAAGGGTGACACCTTGTAACGACTGAAAGACAGACTGTCGAAAGGACACAAAAAATGCCCCGCCCAACACTCTTTCTCCACCAAAACCTCCAAAATGTCCTCTTTACCTCACACTGATTGCAGGTTCTTACAACCCCCACCACCACCCCCTACAGTGGACTTAATAGGAAACCCCCGATGAAACCCCTGTAATATCTTATTCTTAATCGCAAGGCCAGTAAACCACCTAAGCATGCCCCACAGGACCTCAACCTTAATGGAGAATAGTGTCCCTTCCCCTATTCCCTCTAAAGAGCCCAATTCCCCAAGATCCATGAGAATGACCCCTACCCCACACCAGTTGAAACCCCTGTGAGGCGAGAAACCCACCCTCATGAGCCATAACATTGGAGCTCCAGGCGGCCAGGTCTTGCCACCCACAAAAAATGGCCGAATGACTCCCTCCACATCTTGAACAAGTGTGTGCAAATTTGCACCCTACCCACAAATAAGAGCCAGTATTGAATGACCAACACACACCCATTCCTTCTCCCCCACTTACTCGCCTATTAAAGCCACATAACTATCCATCATCATGGCTAACCATATATCCGGATGACGCACTTCCCAACATAGTGAATGGTTCACAGCCTTCTGTTTGCGGAAATACTGATTGTACCAGAGCCACATATTCCCTGGCCGTAACCGTTACACCTCCCGAAAAGTGAGGAAATAACCCAGATGTGGCAAGGCCAATGACCCATCCTTCTCCAGCTGTACAGCCATATAGTAAATAAATCCGACCACCCAATTATCCCATGTCCTGGGGCAAATCTTACCTACCATTTTCCTCCTCAAAGCTGCTAAAGCCACCAACAGTCCTTACTAGTAGCCGGCCCCAACTCCACTAACTGGACCCTTTCTGCATCGATCAACTCAAATACATCAACATATTTCCCTTTCCAAATTTTTCTTTCACCAACCCTGCAATATGCCGAGTCAGAAAGACCACTCCTGCCTTTTGTCCCAAGTCTTGGGTGGATAACCAGTCCTCAGGCCATTGCCCAGAGTCAGAACCCACATCCGAGTCTAAAACCATCCCCTGGACCTACACCACTCCCAGTCACATCCCCAACCATGTAACCGAATCCCTCAGCCAGCCCCCTGTGAGCACCCTCTTGCCATCCCCTTCCAAGATTCCTGCCTAACAGTTCCCCTTCATCTCCACTCCCCACAAGATCCTCTCTACTCACTTCCTTAACCAGCACTGATGAAGCAAAACCATTATCTGTTCCTCCATCTTGAGACGTACTGGGAGCCGATGTCTCCACTGCAGCCACCTGCTTCACTGTCAGCTGCCTTTTCCCCCAGGCTGGGGTTCTCACCGTGGTACATCCCCTTTTCTAACCTGGAGCCTGTTTCTGTTCCGTTACTGCCTCTGGCATCGCCAACTCCTGAAATAATTCCTCAGCCTGGGCTACAATAGCTTGCCACCTCTGACATAGTCCCAGTAAGTTAGCCATCTATAAGAAAAGAAACACATCAAATTAATACCTCACCTTGGACCACAATGCCCTATCGCCTGTCCTTATGCCCTACCTCCCCTATCTGATTCCCCTACCTACTCTCCTCCTTAGAGAGAGAGAAAAAAAAAAGCAACAACAAACTTGTCCACCTCTTACAAGAACTGTTAACAAGTCCTAATTAGTGGTATGACAAACAGGAGCCATAAAGTCCCTCTGCAGCTATCTCCTATCTGCTCCCAATACCCCCTTTTAACAGGACTTGATTCTAAAACCTTGTACTATAGTCAAAGCAATTACCAGCAAGACTATACCACTTCTAAAGCCTGATATGATGGGGGAACCAATAGGGACAGATGTTAAATATCACTCTAACTACCTTAGAAAGTTCATAGGTATAAGTCTTTATAGGTGGCTGCACTGAGGCGCTAATACGGATTTCTTTTTTAAATAAAGCTTAAACAAAACAGTTGTAAGATACCTAGAAAGTTGATGGAATAATGTGTCTTGCCTTAGCATGAAGTTCTAGAGTATGTGGAGTCTTAACTCAACTATCTGCCCTTATGTCCGACTTCCCACTAGAACTGTTTCATCAGTTTTATTCAGGGATGAGCTTGCAAGTGTCTCCTGTCTAATTGTATGCTAGCAGTTGTAAAGAAAATATACTGTTTTCTCGGCATTTAGAAATACCTCGCTTCCTCAGCCCCTAAGCCTATTGATCCATTTAATTAAGCTGGCTAAGGGATTTTGCTGGTGTATAGATATATATATATATATATATATATATATATATATATATATATTTTTTTTTTAATAATTTAAAAACCTAGCAAATCCACCACACTGAGCGGTACCTCCGGACTCTCATAGCTCTCCCTGCTTTACAGGGAAAGCATACACCAGCTCACCACAATGGCTGATACCTCCAACAAGCATGGACGAAGCGACAGCCATGTTCAGACCTCCCCCAGCCTGCCGACACATAACCGAGACAACGACTGTGGAATTAAACCAAACAACTGCACAAACCCACCAGGGGTCAATTAAGGGATCTCCAACCATTACCACCCTGACTGCATGTATTGGAGGACAAGAACCCACCATAGCCACCACCCACGACCACAGGACGTATGCCGACCAGGCTGCCGAGTCTCAGACCTGCCACCCGACCATATGGCCTTACTGCCCGTCCTTTGGAGTTACGAGACCGTGACTGTACCACGAATAATCAGGAACCAACACCAGACCACCATCGATCCTCTGCAGCACCCCCACGCACCACCAGACCACTGGGGAACCAAGAAGCCAACAGCCACACTACCAGGTAAGCCAAGCACCACACTCCAGTCATGCACCATACACCAACCACATGCAGCTCCTGTCAGACACAAACCCCTTCCATAGCCTCCCTGCCTCATCCCCCTGTTCCAACACCCACTATTGTTCACTACCCACACACCCTTTAACCACCTTTAACCCCCTTTAACCCAAAGACCTCTTAACCAGCAAAAAAACAAAAACAAAAAAAAAAAAACATATCTAACTGCACCTATCTCCTCTCTCCCACACACGCCATCCAAGCCCTACCTGAATCCGCGATACCTACAGGTCGTCTGGACGTGAGATAGTTGCTACTCCACCAACTCATATCGAAGTGTGCCTACTTCCTCTAAGCCCTACCCTTAAGCCTGATATAAGTCCCTTCCTCCCCTACATCACTTCCCCAACCTCTCTTTCTCTTTAACCCTTTAACCGCTACACCCAAAGCCTACTAAGTAACCTACCTACCAAACTCAAAACATTAACTCCTACAGCTATATCCCTCCCCCTTACCAGCTGCGTGTGGGACCAGGACAACTTAGTTTGTCCCAAACTTCATTTCTAAATCAGTCTTACTACTTTCAAGCAGAAAGCTGCAGTATTTATGCAAAATAAAATCATAAATATATTGGCATATGAAACATTTTGACCTTAGAAGAAGATCAATAACCATTACTTATAAATGTAATTTTTTAACAAGCAAAATATCTAGATAATCCACAAAGCTTAAACATAACAAGCTAAGGTTAAAATATACATAGAATAACTGACTTTATACTGGATTACATGAAACGAATTATCCCGTTGCTATGCCTATGATCACACAATCATTAGTTTCACACAAAAGCAGAATTGTGCATCTTATTCAAAATTTGTTAAGATCTGTTCAGCAGGTTTAATACAAATATCTGACTAATATAAATCACTATATCTAACTTCAGTTTAAAATGCCCCCAGATTATAGTGACTGCCAAAATATTCTTTACAGTTCCTCAGATTCCTAAAAAACTTACATTCAGGGTAAGCAACTGTGCCAAGATCACCACAATAGGTAGAATGGGAACAACTCAGAATAGTTAATGGTAAACTGACCTAAAATCTAAGGTAAAGTTTTATTTTATCCAAGATTTCTAATCCTATTAGATACCTTTATTTAAATTCTCAATAGTGGTAGCATAATGGTTAAGGTATCTATCTCACAGTACAAAGTACAGGGTTTGATTCTCACCTTTATAGGGAAATGGCCTGCAAGGGTAGCTAGCCTAGTATTTACTTATGAACATTACCTATACATGAATTTATAGAAGCTATTAAAGGCTATCCTTAAAGTTAAACACAGGACTTTATGAATTAGAGCCTGAAATGTGTTTTACTTCTCAATAAAACAATCTATACATTGAGTTATTGGTGTGGCAAAGGAAACACCAAATGATTAATTTCTATTACCTGGAAACAGGCCTAGATTCCTGGGCTTTCTAACATGCATAAACCAAGGAAGTGTCATCATTTCTTTCATAAAGATCTGCCTTGGTTTGAATATACATTACAAACTACTTATTGACTTTCTTGTTAGGAAAATTTCTCCCTTGTCTCCCTTGTTTAACTGAATTGATTTCAGTCGATCTGTACGTAATCATACCAGGCATATTAACACAGGATAGCATAAAACCAAAAATTCTACTAGATAACTTAACCCAGTTACAAGATTCATTTAATGGTCCTTTGTATGAATGCTGAAAAAAAATTTGACCCATTTCTGACTGTATTGAAAGAAAATGTATTTAATTTTTTACTTTATTATCATAGTAGGTATGACACCCCTGCACTGGCCCAGTAATCAAGAAGCCTCAGTCCTCATCACTGGCAACAGCTAGGGATGTACACACTGGGAGGATAACAAGTACTTACACAATAAAGTACAATTTCCCTTAAGAGCAACCAGAGATCACAGTCAATCTGGGGCTGATTTCTCCCTCTTTCTCCAGATCCCCAATAAGACTCTCCACTGGCACAGCTATAGGGTTAAGATCTCAGCTGAGTGGTCAAGGCAAAACCTTCAGCACCCTCTCTGTCCAACCAGTGCTTCGTGTCCCTGCCCAAGTAGCTGACACACACACACACACACACACACACACACACACACACACACACACACACACACACACACACACACACACACGCTTTGGGATTTGATTTATATACAAACACACACACACACACACACACACACACCTGGGAAAGGCTGGCAAAAGTTACTAGCTATGGCCCCTTCTGCCCAGACAATAAGGTAGTTATCACTGCCACCAACCACTCATCAGTTACTCTAGGTCCTTAACAAAGGGTGTCCAATCCTACTGTGTAATGTTACTAATAATCCAAATGGTAGTTTTGACCAAGTGCTAGGCTATTACGAGTGGCCTGTACAGTGTCACCAAATACATATGCAAGTACTCTCAGAGCTTAAATATGTCTCACAAATATCAATATATTTAATAATAAATAAAAGTACAAAACAATATTCAGAAAACAAACATGGTTACTTCAAAGTTCAAAATCACAGGAAATATTTTAAAACAACATTGCAGGACAGTCTCAAATAAATACAGAAAACATCTAAACTAATCTTTACTATATTCCTAACTATATCTAAAAGAAATTAATGTACCCTAGCTACTTACTATTAACAAGGCAAGTGCAGATGGTGATGATGAGTGGATGTTCTTGCTAGGTCTAAGAAAAAAATACAAAATGTACAGTCTCTCTCTCTGAGAGAGTTCTTAAATTAATATCAAATATTACTGCTGGGTTAGCTTGGATGGCATCACTTTTTGTCACCTGTCTTAGGTTCCCAAGCTAAACCCCAGTGTCCAACATTTAGCATCCCTTTGTGAAAAATACATAGCCTTCAGATGTTTACAGTTGCTAGAAGACATAAAACAATAAAAAACTTTCAAAACAATGCAGAAGGCACAATCGTAAAACACTACTTTCAACTTATTTTCTTGAAGTTTTGCAAGTTAACTCTATATGTTCCAGTTTCTGCTATTAAAACATACATTTGCACAGGTATATAGTTTATATACATTTCTGTTCTAAGCCAGCAGAGCATGCTGTGGTTACATTTTAGCTTAGTACATAACATACAGTTCTGTATAAATCATATCAATATTCACAAATGACACAGAATTATTTACAAGGTTCCAGATAGCTGGGCTGGCAGTGTGACAGTAGGTGCAATTAGGAAAATACATCAGATCATATATTGATATATATAGAATATCTGAGTTATTCCACTGAAAGAGAAATGCAAGTTTTCTTTTTTCCAATTTATCATTTTTTGTGCTTTACTTAGAGCTTACTGCAAAGGCAAAAACCATATCAATAACTTAAAGTTATACTTTCTCAATCCCGCAATATAAATTCTCATTATTTAAATATGATCTTTCAGTTTAGCCTTAAATGTAGCTAAAATAGAAAAGTTATCTTTACCCATTTTCCCCTCAGAACAGACCAGCAGTCATCTTATGTCAGTCATAGTCTTGTTATTTTTAGTGAAAATGATCCTAGTAAATTGTTAGTTTTGGTTAGAGCTGCTATATATGTATAACCATGAGTTAGATTGTCCTAGACTTTCTTGTTCAATCTACAGCATGAACCAGGGTTACTTGCCATAGATGCCTAATGATTCCATTAAAAATAGTCTGAACATGTAATGCCTGTTATTTTGAAATGGATGGTAAGCTGTTGAACTGATTAGGTACTATTTGGCTGACCACAATATGATATGGCTTCTTTGCTTTTTGAAAAAGGTTGAGATTGTTTTACAGGCCAGTATATCAAACTGTTCCATTACAAACTATCTGAAAATCATAAAAGAATTGCAATGAATTAGTTAGGTATCTGGTATTGCATACCCATTGATTGCTGTTTTGACTTTTTATGATTTTTCACTATCCTAATCACAACTATATCTTCACAGAACACATGAAGATATCTCATGGCTAGACTAACTTTTGAGCTTTTTATTCAAGTTTGTTGGACATTTTGATGACCCTGGTTTAAAACATTTCAGGTGGTTAACAATAGTGCAATGTATGGTGGGAAGCTGGCATAAAGACTAAGGTGTTTACCTTACAGACTCAAAGTGCAGGGTTTGATTCTCAGTCTTGAACCCAGGATGCTATATACCATAGTCACAGCAATTTACCACTAGGCCATCTTAGCTGTGATTCAGAGGGCTAATTGGCTAAGCTTAAAATGACCCACAAGGACAGTTAGCCTAGAATCTATGAACCTATAATAAGCCTTCTGTAATCTTTTATTTAATGGAGACTGCCATATTTCAGCTTCATCATAGGAAAGCATTTGCCAAGTAAGCCAGTACTGGTTCTGATCTGTGGCTAGTTTCTTCCTCTGTCTTATATGTATTTAGCCATTTACTCGCACTGGATCTGATTCTGTGACTCTTGTTGGTTTTACTATAGTTATCCCTACTTAGTTGTTTAAAGTCTGGTTTGAATTTACTAACTATGCTGATTTCCATATGGCAATCTCCTATCCCAGAGCTCTAGTACTGACCCTTTACCATTTTGATTACTTACACATTTATTCTTTGGTCTCTCATAGTTATAAAAAGCTGGTGACAATGAGGAGTAATCAGGTGGAAGTAGAGCCAGGAAGACTTACTCTTTCACACACCTGAACTCGGCTGCTGTGTCTGGGTAAGGATTACCCAGCAACACCAAATGGGTAAGCACCATTGATACAGGACCTTTCCCCATGGATTTTTTTTCTGGGGCTGTTTTTGTAATACTAGGTTAATACATAACAAACCAGGCATTATATCCAACTTGTTTAATACTTCAAACCTAATGTTTAGGGTCTATATTAGAACACCAAACATTCAAAATGTCGAGTGTTCTAATATCGAACCCTAGCAATCGAAAATACAAAACATTGAACATTCAGAACAGCAAATTTTTTCCTAGGGAAAAAAAATTGCTGTTCCAAAACACATACACACAACACAAGCACACCAAAAAACAGCAATCCACACACATACACCTAAACTCTTACACCTAACCCTACACTAAACTATACATACTCCACTAACTATTCACTTACCTTAACCCAAACCATAACCCTAAGGTGCGTCACTATCACACAGTCACCTCACCCATGCCCTAACCCTAACTCACCTACCCCGCCCTAACCCTTATGTCCACTCAATTGCACACTTACCTGAACCCGACTTGTAACTTTCCACCAGAGCGCTGAAAATACCGAAGCAACAGAAATGGACAACCAAATTCTTTCCCTAGGAAAAAAATAGTTTTTCTGTTTCTTCGATATTTTCAGAGTTCGCTGAAAATGGATCAATATTAGAACACTCAACATTTTGAATGTTGGGTGTTCTAATATAGACCAAATTTTTATTGTAGAAACCTGGCTTGATGAAAATTTTGGACCACATTTCAAAATGCCCCTTATCCATGTCTCCGTTCTGCAAAAATTTGTACCAATGCAGAATTAGAATTTAGTTATTATCAGGTTTGGAGTTAACTGGTGTTCAATCTGAAAATCTTTAAAGCGTGTACTGCAAGTATGAGTGAAGTGCAGATTTGTTGTGGTGATTCTGCAAGAATCCTCTTTTTTCATGACCTCGTGCATGCTTTCCTTAGTTGGATGGTTTGGGAATAATAACACTAAAATGACAACAAAAAAAACTGGAATGACCCAGGTGGAGAGCCAGCACTAAAAACACCAAACACAGAAGGATGAAATAACACACCCATTATAGCTTAAAACATTTATTATAACGCTTACATCCCAACACAAACTTCTTCAGGAAAAACCTTTACAAATAACAAAACAATCCTTAAATAGTAACCAAGACCAATAAAATTGTTCATTCAATTATATAATTAAACAATTAAAACTATCCCATTCTCTTAAAGATATAACTTCATTAGTATGCTTAAAATAATTGGTCTTCTATCTGTCAAATAACATTTGATGTTAACCGTTTCATTAGACCAGGAAATTGCTCTGCAAATCTAATCTGCCATTGGGTCACTTTTTTTATCCACTATATTTTTAAAATCACCACCTCTCCTGTCTTTGGAAACAAACTCTAACACAGAAAAAAGGAATTTTTTGTACTTCTCACAAGCCAAAACATGTTTATAAAGAGTATTATTGGTATCTTGCCTTTTTATGTCATATACATGTTCTTTTATACATTTCCCCAGACTCCTAGTGGTCATTCCTACATAATATGCTGAACATCCTGAGCATAAAGCTACATAAATGACACCCTCAGTCTCACAGGTAAATCACCCTGGAACTCTGATGATATAATTTAAGTAATTCAGAGCAATATAAGGACCTTCTCAAAATAAACCTACAAGCGGAGCAGTTGTTACATTTATAAGTCCCATTGCTTTTATTGCTATCTGGTATATTCAATTTAGTGCTATCATGTGCCAACAAATTCTTCAGGGTCCTGTTTTTGGTATATAGAAAATGGGGTCTATCACCAAACAACTTAACTAACTCACGATTCCCTTCTATTATTTTCCAGTTAGTAGTAATGATTTTACATATATCAAAACTACCTGTTGTCATATCAATGATACAACAAGGAATAACAGAAAAGTCTCCTTCATAAAATCTCCTTTTTTTTCTTTCTCTCTTGAATAAAAAACATATTTTATGATAGGTGGAACATGACTGTATTTCTTCAACATAATTTCCTCTGCTACTTTTGACAAATATTTCTTGTCATATCCTCTTTCCATGAACAATGATATAATAAAATTTACTTCTTCTATATAATCCTCATATTTACTAGTCATCCTTGAGGCTAAAATAAATTGGCCTCTGGATATATTGTTCTTGATAAACTTCGGACGATTGCTTCTATAATGCAAATAATAGTTTGAAAAAGTATTCTTTCTACAAATTTTACTATCAAACAGTCTACCCTCCAATTCCCAAATTAACTGAATGTCTAAATAATTGACCATAATACCACTCTTACCAAACACAAATTTTAAAAAAGGTAAACTGGAATTTAATATATCAATAAATTCACCAACATTAATAGTGTCAGGGAATGTAAACAGTAAATCATCAATGAACCTTTTGTAAAAGATAACACCATAATTAGCAAGCGCCTTAGTCAAAACCTCATTTTCCCACCAGCCCATAATTAAATTAGAGAATGCTTGTGTTACCCTTGACCCCATAGCTATACCTTTTTCGGTTTATAATACTTATTATTAAACAAAAAAATACTTGTTATCCAGTAACATTTCTAATAAAAAACAATATAACATAATATTGCTTAAATTCACTCTGGTATATTTATGTAGAAATAACTTTAAATCATCTATAGCCTAGTTCTGGGGAATGCACGTAAATCATGACACTACATCCACTGTTAAAATAAACACATTATTGTCTCTACCAATAACTGTCTCAATATAAAAACCCCTCCTTGGTCTAAAAAAATCCCACAAATCTTTGGTATATGATTTAAGTTATTTTACTATAGGGTTAAAAATGAAGTCAATGAAGGAACACAAAATAGCTTCAGTACTCCCAAGGGGGGGGAGGGGGCATAAACCAATGGTCTAAAAGGAGGATTAATCAAATTTCTATGTATCTTGGGTATCCCAAATAAAATGCCTATTTTTGACTTCTCAACATACAAAAACTGATATAAATCAATGCCTATCAAACCCTCCATTAGATGTTCATATAAACACATGTGGATATATTTTAAACTCTGATAAACTCTATGAAGACTCACTTCTGCATATTCATCCACATTGCTCAACATTTGTTCAATAGAATTATTATACATTTGAACACTCATGACCACCAGTCCGCTCCCTTGTCTGCCTTCATAAACCTTAAATTTTTGTTTTGTCATAAATCAAACAATGCTTGACATTCATCTTTATTTAAATTATAAAAACAATGATTTTTTTCTATTATTTTGAAACAAACCCTTAAAATCTTTTATACAACTACTTTTGAATACTTTGAACATATGCTGCAAAGTGGGATTAAAACTAGACACTTTTTAATGTTGTTACTAAAACAAACATCTTTCAACAAAAAGCTTAAATTAAGCTTTCTCACATAATATTTAAGTCCCAATATTTTATTGACACAACCAGCTCAACGACCGGGTATAAAATTTAATCCAAGATTAAGAATGTTGACTTGTGTGTCAGTAAAAACATAGTCTGATAAATTGAACGGTCTGACTTTGGTGTCCATGTTCTTAAAAGGCACCATTAATATTTCCTTCCTCTGCTTTTTGCCTTTTTCCATTTCGCAGCTGGCTCCGGTTGTGCCTGCAGTAAATTTGGCTCACTATCTACTCGATTAACACAACTGTTCGCCAATTACATGCCTGGTTGATCTCCTGAAACTTCCATCTCAGAAACAGAAGATGTTATTGCCCCTACTGCAAACAACTGCCATACGGCCGGTCCCACACTGGTGACATCATTAGAAAAACTTTTTCTTAAAGGGCCATTACTTTAAGTACATTTGAATATAACTTCCTGGTGGAATTCAACCAATTGAAATGAAATTGTCTCTTAGTTGACTGTCCCTGGTCAAATTTAACTGGATAAACATATACGGTTTTCGCTGCATAAGCCTCACTATCTCAATTCAATTTCTTTTGCTTTCTAGATACCACCAATTTTTCAAATTGTTCAATATTGGAAAAAACATTTTCATAGTCACTTTTTAACACAGGTTGCTCACCTATAATTGCTAAAAGCTTCATGTCTGTTTCCTCAATCAAAGTTTTTAACTTTGACAATGAATTTTTATTATAAGCCATCAACTTTTTAATGAATTCCAACCCCATTCCATTGAAAACATGTACTAAGTCCATAAAAAATGTATCTTCTTTCTCAGCAGCAATAGGTACTTTGAATATTATCAGTTCCTTAAGGACAATATTGAATTGGATACAGCATTCAAACTATTTATTCTCTAACCATAAGGACCAATACTTTTTAAGCTGTTTCTCAAACTTAGACAGCAAACATCTAAAACTGTTCTTAACATCACTATGTTCACTCAGTTGCTGACCTATATTAAATGGATCAATGTCACAATTTAACATATCGACCACTTCTTTAATCTTATAATTGATATTCTTATTAACAGTCTGTTCAATAACATCAGCTGCCACCACAGTATGATCGCTGTCAGCAGAGTCATTAAACATTTTGTTACCACTGGGAATACCCATGCCTAATGATCTGGCTAGAACCTTAACAGACTCATTCAGCTCACCAAACTGGTGAAATAAATAATCCATTGTTTTTGTATGAATCCCTGGGGTGGAATGAATAGTCAAGTCCAGTAATTCATCTTGAATTCTGCTAACCATCGGGAAAACCAGCAAAATAACATTAAAATGACAGCAAACAAATTTAAATGGCCCAGGTGGAGAACTAACACTAAAATAACAAAAAACATCAACCACAGAAGGATGAAATAACACACCCATTAGCACTTAAAACTTTTATTATAACACTGTTTTCCCAACACAGACGTCTTCAGAAAAATTTTACAAATGACTAAACAATCCTCAAATAGTAACCAAGACTAATAAAATTGTTCATTCAATTATACAATTAAACAATTAAAACTACCCCATTCTCTTAAAGATATAACTTCACTACAATACTTAAACCACCATACTAAACATTTATAACTGGTCTTCTACCTCTCAAATAATATTTGATGTTAAGCATATCATTAAGACCAGGACATTGCTCTGCATTTAATCTAATCTGCCATTGGGTCTCTTTTTTCTTCACTATATTTTTAAAATCACCATCCCTGTCATTGGGAACAAACTATAACACAGAAAAAATGAATTTTTTGTACTTCTCACAAGCCAAAACATGTTTTATACATGTTCTTTTATAAGTTTCCCTAGACTCCTAGTGGTCATTCCTACACAGTATGCCAAACATCCTGAGCATAAAGCTACATAAATATCACCCTCAGTCTCCCAGGTAAATCGCCCTGGAACTTTGGATAGGAGGGGTGTTGATTTTAAAAATATAGTGGAGGAAAAAGAGACCCAATGGCAGATTAGATTAAATGCAGAGTAAATTCCTAATCATAATGATATGGTTAACATCAAATGTTATTTGAGAGATAGAAGAACAGTTATAAATGTTTAGTATGGTGTTTTATGTATAGTAGTAAATTTATATCTTTAAGAGAATGTGATAGTTTTAATTGTTTAGTTGTATAATTGAATAAACAATTGTATTGGTCTTGGTTACTATTTAAAGGATTTGTAAAATTTTTCTGAAGAAGTCTGTATTGGGACGAAATCCATATAATAAAAGTTTTATGTGCTTATGCTAATGGGTGTATTATTTCATCCTTCCGCAGTTGGTGTTTTTTGTTATTTTATTATGGTCTGGGATTACTTTAATGCCAGGGTGAGTGATGACGTCAGTGAATTCACCTCTGAGCCTGTCATTCTTTTAGAAACTTTGGCTTCACTTGGATGATAATGAATATGACCCACAAAACTAGATGCTCATTCGACTTGATAACTTGGTCTGGAAATATGGCTTTGGTGGTGAAAACTATTTTCCTGGTCAGACCATTTCAAACACTTAAAGCTTGGTCTCTCCCAGTTACCATTTCTTGTCTTCAGTCAAGATTTGTGGGTGACTGACTGAATTTCCATTAAGATCCCTACTGGATCAGCTCCTAGAAAGGGGGTCAGTGCTGATAATACAGAGTCACTTGGTGTGGCTTATAATGCAGATATACCTTATGCACTGAATTATTTTGCCCTACTCTGTATATATCTCATCTCTGTTGCTCAATGAAAACCATGACTTGACCATGAATTATGGTTGATGCAAAGACTGAGTCAAAGGTTGGAGAAAAATACAAAACTCAGTCTAAATTTTATTATGCTACTTGCCAGACAAAGGAAATCATGTAAAAAGGCATATTTCCAGTGATTCCCTCTCTTATGGATTGAGCAGAAGAGATGGACATTCAGCCCAAAAAAGATGAAAACCAAGTTTATCCATCACTTCTTTTTCTGTCTCCCCCTTAATAGCATATTAACTATGGAAATAAGTCTGAATTTATTTCTTCTGTCTGTGATCTCTGTAGTATTTCTGGCAATGGACACCTATTATCAAGACAGCATACATTCATCTGAAGAATATCAGAATACCAGCTATAAGCATTGTGATGTCCATCTAATGTCCACCGGACTGACAACAATTAAATTACATCCCTTATTATCCTGAGTCAGTAACTAAGGAGCTTCAGTCCTCACTACTGACTCTAATATGAGACTGTCATTTAAACAGAAGTAATATTTCACAATTTTCCCCTAAGAGCACAACAGGAACACACTCTAATTTTCCAGGGACTGGACTATATACCTTTGTCCACCCCAAATGTATTTTCTTATTACACACTTCAGTGCAAGGTGCCCCAGTTTAAGACCTCTGATACACTCACATTCAAAGTAAATTTAAATCTCACAAATTCAAACAGTTCTGGGAAAGCCTGATGCAGATTTCCAGCTGTGTCCTTTCCCCAAAATAATATGGTAATGCTGCCACCAATCAAAGTGTCTTCAAGCCCTTCTAAAGAGGTGTCCATTTATAAAAATTAAATATCAAAATAACTGATACCTATGACAAAACAGCCAGGCCTTTGAGGAGACATGCAGAGTTTTAAACAGGTATAAGCACTCTCTAATCTCTAAAGAAAATCACTGATTTCCAGCCACAATGTAAAGTAATGAAAAACATTTAATAATAAGTAAAATAATTACAAGAATATAAATCAATAGCTTTCAATAAACACCAGAACTGAACTCAATCACCGGAAATGCAAAATTAAACTGCAGGATAGGAGTCCAATATTCTAGAAAAACTCCATCTTAATAACTAAGCTTTCCTAATCTAACTAAAGAATACTGCCCCTGATCTAGTCTAACACATATCAGCAAGACAAAAGACAGACTTATTTTTTGATGTGTTCTCTTTTATGGCTATCCACTGATTGCACAGCACTGTAACTGACTGTACTTCACAAAACTGCTTAGCACTTGACAAACTGCAGTATCAACTGTCTTCAGCAGTCTCAACTGTCTTATTTAAAAAGAAAATAACAGTCAGCTATTTGAAAAAGTTATTTTTCTGTCAATCAGCTGTCCAAATAATTACCTAGCAACCAGGAACATTCTAATGACATCACTCACTGTTCAGTTGATTCTCCACAGTACTTTAGAATGTCCCTCTCAAACATGCACAGTTAGAATGCATCAAAACATTGACAGATTCTCTAAACATTCTGTTTAAACAAGGAAATACTCAACATTTTAAAACTTATTTACATTTTTACAAGTAGACATGCTGGCATACCATACAAATTAATTCAAAATATACACAAATCTCCTGCCAGACATGATAACACAAATGACACTGTTTTTATTTTCTTCACAAGCTTAATGAAGGTGGTTCAGACACTGGTTATATTTTGTATTATTGTAATACTATCTACTATAGCTTTTCAGCAGTGTGATACCTTAGCTGCAGCAAGTATAGAATTTCACTGTGTCTGACTACATTTCACACAAGTCATATTACACCTGTCCTGTTGGATATGCGTTGCTGGATAAGTATGCCAGGCATGTTTTTTTAAACTTTTGAACCACACCTTTCATACCCTATTCAACCTGGGTCTAACATATTTAAAATAATTGAGACCCAGTATCCAAGTAAGACATCTCAGGTTAAGTCAGGTGCTGCTGCCAATTTTGAGGACTCATCTGGAGAAATCAGACAATCAAATGTTTGCATATTTTGCACTGGTCCTTTAGAACTCGCTACATTACTTGATTCAGGCCTTTTCAATCTCTGAGATAACATTTGTACATGAAAATTGATTTAGATCCTAACAAGGGCACACTCTATTTGCTTTTTCAGTCCTTCATTTTTAGACCTAATTTTACATTAATTTTTATGATCTGTTGCAAATGTAGCTGTTGCTTATATTGCTTTTAAATGCTTCAAATGAAAGTATTTTGTGTATTTCCTAGGCAAAGGGAATGTGAATGCTCTAAATAAATAAAAATATACTCTATAAACTTGGATGAAAACAGTGTTAAGTATTTGACCATTTGCATTCCTTTAACCATATTGATTCTCAACATTTCTGAAACAATTACTCAGCTGGTCAAGAATCAAATTACAAAAATAAAACACTTTCAATTTATGGATGCCACAGAGAATAAAAACAATAATAGCAACAGTGCCACAATCTCTGCACCAATTTCAAACTATTCCATTACCTCATTACTCCTAAGTCATTTTAAATGACTACATTTTTTTTTAGAAAATGTCTAAGAAGAAGGCACACTTCGTGGCTGTACATAAACCAGTAAGCACCAAGCCTGAATAAGAATTTTCTGTCCCTGATCTGGAAGCTTATATTATTTCATACAAGTAAACCCTATCTATATTGCAGAAAGGAAGCGGGTTGAGTTTGGTGAGTCTTATAACCTCTAAGGCAATTTTAGATAGGCAGCACCGAATGGTAAAACGACTGTTTTGAACAATACAATAAATACAAATTTCAAGAGAAAATTTCCACCAGATCAGATTGACTTTCTTTGCTTCATTCTAGCTGCAAACTCATTCAAAACTCCATCTTTAGATTGTAAATGCAAACTTTGGAAAAAAAGAAGACTAAAATTCTGGAAAAAAATTGACACCACTCAATCATCATAATGATAGCATCATGCCACTAATATAACTTCTTAAATTTAGTCAATAGTTCTGATCTTATTTCTTCTTCATGAAGGCTGTTCCAATCATCAATCATCTCTTCTCTAAAAGAGTACATTTTCATATCTACCTCAAGCTACCTACTCACATTGTATCTTCAATTGGTATCCCCCCTTTTCTCTTATCACTTTTGTAATATAACCGTCTGCAAATCTTACTGCTCTCTGACAGTCATAAAGGGCATAGAATATATAATACAAGGTGGAACATTTGTTAAATGTATCCCTTTGCTACAAGGCAATCTGTGGGGCTATTGTTTGCCTCTTATATCTTATATCTCTGTTCATGCAAATTCAATATCTCTTTCATTTTTGCTTTATGTTTCTAGCATGACCTATCTGTATAAACCAATATGCAATTACCTGTATTTAAAATTATTTGCACTCTTTAAAGTTGCTGTAAGACCTGAGCAAAAAAATGTTTATTTCATTTACATAGTGTTCATTTTTATAAGTACTATTAAAATATACTGGTGTAAAAACATGTTTTCAGTTCATAAGGGGACCACATCCTGCTCACTTATTTTACCTTTGCATAAAAGGCACCTTCTGAACCATCTGAGTAGTTAGCTGTTCAAGTTTGGGTATTTATTTTATGGTGTAAGTCAATACTATTTCAGTAACAAATTATAATAATAAACACCATACATAATGTAACATGTAGCATTTGCTACAATACATATGCATTTCTAAAAAGTAATTCCTTTTCAGCATGTAACTTTTAATTAAAACATTTTAAATGATACAGATGACTCTGTGACACACAGGAGTAAAGACCCTACTGTGACCTAACCAACACTGGGTTAGAGACCTTTGTGATGGATCAGTCAATATGGGGATTGTGGGAATGAGCAGTCAATGACAGTTTGTCCACCCTCGGTAGAGGCACATGCCAGTATCTTCTAGAAAGCAGGTGTGTGGCACTCAGTACTGATCAGGCATATGTGCTTGCCTCTATCAAGTCAATGATGGTAGCATCTGATGTGCACAACAGGGAAACAAGCATGCATTGATGCACAGTACTGCAAGTCATTGCAGTGATGTTGATACGCATGTCCACTGACAGGGGAGGGACCTAAAAGACATGCCCCTTAGCTCTGTGTAATGATGCATTTTATGTGGGTGGGACTGCCCAGTAATTCTGTTGCTTGGGGAACAATTATAAAACAGAAAGCTCCATCCTGAAACATTCAGATGCTCCTGGGAGGGGGTGGCTAAGCCAGACCAATATACCATAAGGATGAGGGCAATCCTTGCCCTTGAAAGCATGGTCGGTGTACACACAGCAGGAGCACAAAACACCTTCATGTCTGCCTAGATTATGGCTATATCTAGTCAGATATCACTTCATCCTCTACATGGTCCCCAAATAAATAGAAAGTGAATGGGTTTAAGGCCCATAGAATGTGAGGTCCAACAGACAGGATGGCAAGAAGTAAAAAATATATACTTAATTTATACATCGTGTTACATACTAGCATTTTTCAGATGCATTTAAAAAGACATTCAGCAATATTTATAGCTGCTCATTATACATTCCCATACTGTATACATGAATGCCAGTTATTTAATTAATATTTTTTCATTTCTAGCTAAACAATTTAAGTAAGATTATAAAATAAAGTATGAGTCATAGCTTGCAAAGCTTGTCAGTAGTGGTGTTTTACATTCATATTTGTCAGCTTTGATGTATTTTACATTCATACTTAATTGCTTGATAGACTATATACATATTCTGCCTGAATACTTTAATTTATCCATATATATAGTCAACCAAGTTTGAAGCATTAGTAATACAGGTCTATATTATAACATCGAAGTCTTAAAACTTCGAATGTTATAATATTGAACCCTATGCACCGAACGCTGAAAATAGCAAAGATGCAGAATATCGAATACTTTCCTAGGGAAAGTATTCCGTGGGCTGTTTTTGCAGCTTCGCTATTTCCTCGACTGTGGAGCGAAGGTTATGGACTGGGTTAAGGTAAGTGTGTGAACAGATCGGGTTAAGGTGAGTGTGTGATAGTTAGGGACCTTAGGGTTAGGGAGTGGGTAAGTTGAGTGTGCGATAGGGACCTTCAGGTTAGGGAGCGGGTTAGGTGAGTGTACGATATGGACTTTAGGGTTAGGGAGCGGGTAAGGTGAGTGTGCGATAGGGACTTTAGGGTTAGGGAGCAGATAAGGTGAGTTTGCGATAGTTAGGGACCTTAGGGTTAGGGAGCGGGTAAGGTGAGTGTGCGGTAGTTACGGACCTTAGGGTTAGGGTTGGGTTAAGGTAAGTGGATAGCTAGTAGTGTATGTATGGTTTAGTGTAGGGTTTTGTGAAATGTATGTGTGTGGATTATTTATTTTTGTGTGCTTGTGTTGTGTGTATGTTTGTCGGAACAGCAAGTGTTTGATGTTATAGTCTTTCAATCTAAATGGTTCGATATTATAACATTCGAAGTTTTAAGACTTCGATGTTATAATATAGACCCTTTACTGTATATACAGATATAAGCAGTATATTTCCAACTTTAATAATTCCTGTCCTGTATTAACATTTGTACTCATTCATTTGCTAAAAACATTTCATTAAAATGACATGAAACACATACTTCTTTATATATAATGATTTTTCAATATTCTCAATATTTTAGGTTTATTTAAGAAAATGACACTGAAATGGCATTATACCTCATTAAAGAATTTCTGGTGAAAACAATAGAGATATCCAGGGCAATGCTATGTATTTTATTTTTTATTCAGATTACATCAAACATAATGAATTAATGATAAAAAATAATCTTGACATTTATGATTTTTTGAAAGAGTTACGATATCCATCCATCTGTCCATTCATCTATCTGCCCATCTATGACCCCTTTTTCCTATTTTTGCACATGGGGTCAGGATGTCACTTCAACAGTGACATTCATCTAGAGGCAAGATTCACACCACTGGAAGGTTAGCCTTGCCACAGTTGTTCATCCATATCACACACTTGCACGCAAACTCACACCTATGGCCAATTTAGAGTGCCCAATGCACCTACTGCATGTCTTTGGAATGGGGAAGGAAACTGGAACATTCAAAGAAAACCCATGCAAATACAGGAAGGACAGGAGGACACTACAGAGAAGTCACTCTAGCCAGGAATTGAACTGGGGAACCTCTTACTGTGCGACAACATTATCCAATGTGCCATTGTGCCAATATCTTGCCAAATCATTCTGGATAAAAGCATCACACGAGTAGTATTATGTGAGTTTTAATTATTCAGGAACACACACACACACACACACACACACACACACACACACACACACACACACACACATATGAAAGAAGACTGTAAGTCTGGCATCAGTCTATTAAACACAACAATTCTACAGTAGAAAACAGTTTGCTCTTAAAACTGCTCATAACAGTTCATTCTGTCCAAAGCAGTCTGTAGTTTTGTTCAAGAGAAAAAGTGTCTAATTCTGGTAAAGGGGTATTTAATAAAAATGACAAATAAATTACAAATTAATAAAAATGACAAATAAATGACAAATGATAATTATACCAGTATTTTGGAACAATTAAAGAAGTGAAACTTATTACATTAAATGAAGATATTTCTGTTGTTATTTTTGTTTTCTGTAATGTTACAGCTGAAAAGTCAATTTCCTGTTTCTTTGTATGGTTAGTAAACTAACACAGTTGTAATTTGCAAATATTCAGTTGCAAGTTGGAAACTTTCATCTCTTCTCTTATGCATTTCAGTTTCATTTCCACTGTGCTGTGTTACATTTCCTGGTGGTATTACTATCACAAATATAATAAACCTGTGTGGAAACTTTTTTTTAACACAGCATAACTCATCAAAAACACACCCATGACCATCTACATATTGTATCAGATTGTTGAGAAGTATAACATTGCCAGTGCTTGTTAAAGCTGTGGCAACACTCTGACATTACAAGAGGACAGCTAGTCACTTCTAACTGGGTCTATATTACATTATCGAAGTTTCAAAACTTCAAATCTGATATGGTCGACACCATATAATCGAAGTCTTGAAACATCGAAAATGTAATAAAACGCAACAACCTACAAAACCAAACCATTTAAACGCTCTAAGCAGGGGGGCAAGCCCCCTGCACCCCCCACACACACCCCTGCTACTTAAATATACCAACTCCAAGATGCATTACAGTGCAGAAAAGGGAAATCTTCTGTTTCTGCACTGTACGGAGATCTCCGTTAAAAGATTCGAAGTTTCAAGACTTCGATCATATGGTGGCGACCCTATCAGATTCAAAGTTTTGAAACTTCGATCTTCTGATATAGACCCCTTCTAACTGAGGTATCTAGCAGCCAAAATCTAGAAGAAAGTGTAAATAATAAACTGAGTGCATCTACTAAGTGATATAGCATACCATCCAGCTGCTATTGTTTGAAATTAGTAAGCCACTTTTGACCTAGCCGATTTTGACCTTAGTGTAGACATACGATCCCAAACTCAGTATGTATAACATGTGGATCAGGTGATAACTGGACAAAAACAATTGTTTGTAATCTCATGTTTTGTATGGGCAAGCCCTTTGCTCCAACATGAGAGCAGACAATCTCTATCCCAAAGCCCTTTGCACCAGCATGAGATGGGACAGTCCATACCCTGCAAAAGTATATTTACCAGCTCCATGACTACACAAGTATGAAGAAGGGAGAAATCTTCCAAAAGAAAGAAGTAATTGCTAGTGCACACAGAAACTGCACCGTCATTGAGATCATACTCACAAAGCTGAGCTAGGCCAATTACTACCTCATCTGGTTTATGCTGAGTAAGGTATAGGGAAGCCCTCAGATATACATGACAATACCACCCAAAAATTCTTACTTCATAACACCTACATGTATTAACTTTTAAATATGTTTATATTTTAAGCTGCAGCAGTCTGAAATCTGATTATATTTAGTAATGGGGATGCAACCCCTTCTCAAAATGAAGACATAGTTATGTCCTTCTAAGGGAAGAAACGTATTGTGTTAGCCTCAGAGAATATTTTTCTTCTCAGAATATGCACCTTGGAAGATGTGGATTTAAAGTTTTTTTTTAGAGCAGCATACCCAAAATCATCTGGTATCTCAAGAGGTTTTGAATTAGGTAATCTTTTTTTTTCACTGCTGCTGTGGTTCAGAATATCACAGAATATCACTGATCCGAAAATGCCTTGACTAGATGAAAGATATTTATTTTTTCACTTTGTTTTATCAATGGAATCTCAGCAAAACTTAAAAAAAAATACACAGCAGAGGCTAGCACATAGTGTCATGGATAACATTTTTATGGCATTATCTCTGTATGATAGATTAAAAACAAATAGTTGAATAATTAAACATATATGCATCCATCCATCCATAATTGCCTTTTTCCCATTTTTGTACATGGGATCAGGGTGTCCCATCAAGAGTGACTGCACCCCTGCTGCAGTTATGTTTTTTCCATATGACACATACATGCACACACAAATACACACACACACACACACACACACACACACACACACACACACACACACACACACACACACACACACACACACACACACAAACACACCTATTTAGAGAGTCCAATCTGTATGTCTTTGAAATGTGGGAGGAACTCTGAGTGCCCACAGAAAACTGACACAAGCAGAGGAAGGGCATGCAGACTCCACACAGGAGGCACCCCAGCCAGAAATCAAACCAGAGAACCTCTTGTTGTGATGTGAAAATGCTACCCACTGCTCCACTCTGCCACCTCATAACCATACACATGGATTTATTTAAAAATATATGCATCATAGATTCCATTCATAAAAAGCAGGTATTTAGGTAGATTCAGTTATACTTCAACTACGAGTCCTTGGATTACCTTGTACAGAGAAAAAAAGACAAAAATTAAAGCCTATTTTGCAAGAAGCAAGCCCACCCCTGCAGTCCCATGGGATGGGGCCTAACACAGAGTAAGAGGGAAGACGTCTCACAAAAGAAAGCAATCATTGCCAGCACATGGTTATAAACTGCATCTGTGGTGGTTTACTATGGGAAACAGCAAATATGGAATTCAGCTTCACCTAAATGAACTAGAGCAGATGGCATTTCATCCAGTTTAAGCTTGATAAGGCATACAAAACCCTAGTTTCACCCCCTATTTCAACTCACTCAAGAAATGTCACCAGGTAACTATAGTAACCCTGCCTTATTCATTACTTACTGTATTTCTCTGCAATTCTGCAAAGAGCAAACACACAAATCAGAATGATCACATTTGTATTTGTAAGTGTATCAGATCTTTGTGTTTAGAAAAACAGGTATATATGAATTAGCCTAAGACAGTGCTGGACACCCTCAAACAACCCCCCCCCCCCCCACACACACACACACACACACACACACACACACACACACATGCACACAGCCTGCATTCATCAAATTATCACTCTATCAATGTACAAATATGACTTAGCAGTTCGACATAGGAATGATTGTTGCCTGAAGTGCAAAAAGAAAGAGAAATGGAAAGCATCAGACTTTGTGCCCACTGAATGGTGTACAGCAACAGTTATCCCACTCCACAAAGGGGGAGCCACCACTGATTCCAGGAACTATCGACCTATTAGCCTGATGAGCCTAGTCTGCAAGGCCATGGAATGTATCATCATGGAACTCATAAACAAAGACATTGGTAACCTTCAAACTCTGGATTCCAACCAGTTCGGGTTTGTGAAAGGCAGATCATGCCTCCTGAACCTGATTGACTTCTTTGAGGCAGTCACTAAAGCCGTAGATGAGGGTAAGGTGGTTCACACAACCTATCTTGACCTCGCCAAGGCTTTCGACACCATCCCCCATTCTGGAATTATAGCTAAACTCACTAAACTAGGTATAAATCCCTACATCACAAGATGGGTTACCAACTGGCTCACTGACAGAACCCACACTGTAAAAGTTGCAGACACCAAATCTGACCTCAAAGCAGTGACAAGCGGAGTACCACAGGGTTCTGTCCTGGGACCTCTCCTGTTTGGTATCTACTTCTCTGAAGTACAGGCTAACACAGAAGGCCTCTGGCTAATGAAGTTCGCAGATGACTGCAAACTAGGAGCCATAGTCAAGTCCCCAAATGATGTGGACATCCTACAGAATGGCCTCGCTGAGACAGATGCATGGTGTCAGAGCCATGGCCTCAAATTCAATGCCAAAAAGTGCAGTGTCATCCCCTTTGGTAAAAACTCTGTACCCATGAACTACCACACAGGCAGCAATCTACTTAACACCAAATGTGTGATAAGAGACCTTGGGACCCAGGTGGACAGTAGTCTCTCCTTTGATAGTCACATCGCCACAGTAGTCAGGAAGTCCTTCTACGTGGCACACCTCATCATAAAAGGGTTCTCATCCAGGAAAAAGAGGTCATTGTTCCCTTCTACTCAACACTCATTAGACCCATTATAGAGTACAATGCCCCTTTTGGAATGTACCTCACAAGACATCTGCAGCAGCTGGAAAGGCCACAGAAGTACCTCACAAAGAGGATTACTGGCCTCAAACAGATGCCCTACACTGACCTTCTCAAAAAACTCCAGCTTTACTCTGTAGCATATCACCTACTCTGAGGTGATCTCTGCCTAACATATAAAGTTATGCCAAACCCAGAGCTGTTGGACATGCTACACCTAAAGAAATCCCAATCCCTCCGAGCTACATGCTCTAGGGACCTAAACCTTGTCACCACAATAAACAGGACATGCTGGAGGGATAGATTCCTGTCCCAGAGACTTCCCATACTCTGGAACAGGCTACCCATCTATGTCAAGCAAAGTTCTTCATTAGCACTCTTCAAGAAAAATCTTGATGAGTGGATGGGAAATAGGAAATACACCCCGGGGGATCATTTCTGCGTCTCTGCTCGACAGTGGCACAGGAAAATAACTTTCTTGGGTGGCGTAAGCCAGGGAACCTTGTTGGCTAGGCTTATGTAGGCCCTTGGGCCGATAGCCTAGTACCTACCTATAAACCTATGAACCTATGAGATACATGGTTTATTTGTTAGAACAAGTACCAAGTATTCCACTTGCCTAAAGTTCGTATATTTACACTCAGGAGTTAACAACAAAAATGGCTCATGGAAGTAAGAGTATAATGACAAACTCATCTCAACTTTAATAGAACAATAGAAAGCATACAAGCCTCTTAACACAATATAAAGCACACAGGCCTGTCAACAACCTTTGCTACAAAACCTCATCACACCTTATGACAATTTATGATATCAGTGAGTCCCATTTCTAGGTCAAGGGTTCAGTCATGACTCCAGGTCACTGCCCCTGTGAAATGTGTACATTCTTTGCATCTCCTCCCTATGTGTTTATATCTCTTCTTTCAGTGAATAAGATAGATAGATAGATAGATAGATAGATAGATAGATAGATAGATAGATAGATAGATAGATAGATAGATAGATATACAGAAATATATTCTGTATTACGTTTATGTTTGTTCTTTTGGCGTGGGTCAGGCCTGTAAATCGTCTGTGGAGTTTGGACAAGCCCACTTACCCAGTTAACAAGGAGAAAGTAAATAAAAACAAAACATTCTAATGCCTATGGAGGTTTGGTTTTCACATTGTATATGACAATTCAGACCCTATTAAATGGATCCATGAAGAGAAGGGGTAGTCCACACAACAGAAAGTTCAGTGCTTTTCTTAAACGCATTGCCAAGTCTTTGATCAAGCACAATAAGGAAGAAAGCATAAATGACACGTGATGTATGACAGATAGGCTGGAGCAGGAAGTAGGACTGTGGATAGTAACAGATATGGGACTATAATAGGGATCAGAACCATATGCCATTGACAACCCTCATATAACAGAAAAATGGTCGTCGGTGCTCAAAGCTAGACTGGAAGGGTATTTTAAAACAACAGTTTCTTTAAAATGAAGTGAGACACTGAAAACAAAGCAGAAAAAGAAGAAGAAGAGATGCTACATAGTGGAATAATGAAGTGGGTTGGCCTCTTACCTTATATATAAGGTAATTTTACCCATTTATCTTGCCCTTTTTACTAGGAAGGTAAGCAACTCCCAATTTAAATCATGTAAAATTAAGACCTCTGTTACTCATGGCTGTTCTTACCTTTGCAACCTTTTAATTGTGCTCCTGAGCCTATCTTCATTTTATCCGCAGTTGTTGCTTGCATACCAAGAATGACCACTTTTCTCTTCCAGGCAGGGTGTTAGTATCAATATCAGTCAGTCCTTCCTTTTGTTCCTTGTCCTAAGTCCTTCCTACAGTGTGCCTTTGCATTGTGGGCATATATTATAATTTTATCCTCTTCTGTCCCCTCCCCCTCTCTGCTGCTACTAGTGTTTTTAGCATGCTATAGCATCATTTGCCACTCATCTAGTCCTCCATTTTCCTCTCTAGCACAACTCTCAGGTACAACTCAACAACACTGGAGGGATGGAAGGTACTTTGATTGAAAAATCCAGTGAAAACTTTCATGCTGAGAGAAAAAATGCCAGGTTACCCACTGGGAAGAAATGGCCAATCACTAAATACAAAGGATAGTTGTTGATAAGCATGTGAAGAAAAATATTAGAGAAAAAAGGTATGACAGTTATGGTTGGCCACAGGATGAATCAGACATAGTAATGTGGGAGGACATAAGCTAAGTCCAATGGGAAACTGTGCTAAATAGCTAAAGGTATTGAATAAACAGTCCCTAAAGCCACTGTCCAATTGTACAATATGTTTCTAAAGAAAAAAATCTAGAATATTGTGTCTGTTTCTGATTGCTAAACAGTTAAGAGGGATTAAACTAGTAGACAGTGTGCAAAGGAGAGGTTTCAACAGTGTGGGAGGCTCTTAAGTATTAGGAAAGGCTTGACAAGTTTATTCTGTAAACATACTAGATGAGAAATGGGAGATACAACATGGAGAAACTCAATTAACAAGGGAAATTAGTAAAGTGAAAGTCAAGAGGAAAAGGAAAGAAGGCAGATGAGGCCCAGGTGGCATCAGGAAGGGGAACAATTTCAGACTGATTTAAACATTATTTCACAGAGACGGTGGTAGATTTCTAGAGTGTGTTGCTAGTGAAATTGTGAAACACAGGTCAGGCAGATACATTTCTGGGTAACTGGGAGGCAGAGAAGACAGTAAAGGAAAGGGTGGGTAACTGCATGAATGGGGGTAGTTGCAGCAAATGATGGACTGGATTCATGCTTTGAGTTTTTAAAAACCTGCTTCTTGTCACTTAGAGTTGGATTGCCACAGTCTTCAGTTGCCTATTGTGCATCTCTGAGCAAGTCACTTAACCAGATAGTGCTTTGGGGCAATTGGGAAACTGGGATAGGTTCTTCACTGGTCTCCTTGGCAGCATGCTTAGTGATCACCTATGAACTTTTGAACTTCAGAAGTTTTGTATTTTTATATGAACATCTTTATATGTTCACAGCACTATTTACTCTTTGCCTAAGCACTGCTACCCAAAAAACAATAATAATTATAGCATGCATGTCTTTCCACAGGTGTACTCACTGTGATATAAGCATTACTGCTGCACCTCTAGTCTGGGTAGCTCTGCTACCATCTATGGACCCTTATATGGCAGTCATGCAATGACTCTAGTTTTTCTAGGTTCCAGGAAAGTTTGCCATCTAAATGTTGATTTCTACAGCTCCCTATTGAAATGTCAGTACTCGAAATTCCAAGTACCGACAAGCAGAAAAAAAAAAGACTAACACTATGAGAGAAAAGTGAATCTTGAAAATCACTCCTCTCATTTAAGCCACTTTTTTGTAGGAGTTCAAGTCTCCCTACACCCCCAGTGTGGGGAGACACCCCCCAAATGTATATATACCAACTCTGAGATTGCCATAACTCAAGAAAAGGTAATATTCCGCAAAATGGCCATCTCAGACTTAGTATATGTAAGTAATTTTTTCAACCATTCTATCTACATTTCGAGACTTGCTGTATTGAGTCCTGACATTTCAAATGGTTGCCTTTTCATACTCCCAACTTGCTTTCATTGCTGTCTTCTGCTAATTGTCAGTACCTCCTACAGCTTCCACACACACACACTCTCACACACACACACACACACACACACACACACACACACACACACACACACACACACAGACACACACACACTCACACACAAAACATACATGCACACAGATAAAAGATCTCTGGTACATGAGAACCCACCCATTGCTAAATGAAGCCAATTCATTCCACTCAAGGTTTGAGAGTTGGGCCAAAGAATCTCTGAGCTATCATAGGACTTGGTTATTTCTGTTCTACTTTGTTTGTTTTGTTTTGTTTTAATTCATTTTGCTCTACATGCTAAAATGTCCACCAAAAGGCACATGCACTACTGTAAGATGCTTAAAAATGAATGCATTTCAACATGCAAACAATTGGAACACTGGTCTTCTATATTTTCCACATTTGATGCCCTCCAGAGGTTACTATAGCAGCAAGAACCTCCTATCCTATCCTCTGAGTGGAAAATAAGCTATTTACATCTCCCTCTACCTCAGCCACCTGCCCACTACCTTGTCCTAACCAGACACAAGTTGTCGGAGGCAATGAGAAAAGTCCTACCCACATGACATTAGACTGGCTATCTTGTACTAACTGAAGATATATAGACCTTCTCATAAATAAACATACAAATACAGAATTTTGCCCTCTGCATTCCCCTGAAGAGATTTAATATTTCTTAAAGAAACAGAAAACCTACATATATGGGTAAAACAGTTTCAAAGAATTGTAAATGCACCTCACAGTAATACGACCAACATTGCTTCTACATTCTCTGAAAAAAATCTGCAAATAAGACACACTGATGAGTCTTAAAGGGTACAAAGATAATATCCCTGTCTGACAAGCTAAAATATTCGCCCTGAAAAAAGACATTACTCACCTTCTCAAGGTAAAAGTGCACCATATGTTTCACCATGATGAGCATATGCATCCAATTATATATATATTTTTTGGTATGTCATTTTTGTGTTGCCCTTAATCCTGAATTTGTCATTCACCCCTCTGTACCACCTTACTAATGCATACTAACCCTACCCTGCCCCTACCCTAATTCTAACTGGATATCTTGCCTTACAAAAAAACGTTCTGTGACACTATGACTACACAAGACAGTCTTTGACATACACCACATAAAATAACACACATGCACTACATGCAGTCTATCTACTTACCTAACCTTTACTTTAACCCTAACCACTAACACCTGCACACATATTCACCTCCCGCACATGTACATCACACAATCTGTCACTTACCATAGCCCTAACTTTCATCCTAACCCACAAGCCCTTACACACACACTCTCACTTCCCACACTAAACATGACAGCCATACACTTACCTCACTCAGTCATACTTCCTCTTTTCAATATACCAATACACATCCACTCAATCAAACATACACACCACAGTCTGTCAACAAAATTACAAATTGTAAAAAACATGTATTTGCAGGGGAACCTCCACACCCCTGCTAATTATATATAATAACTCCAAGATCAAACAATCCCTGGGGAAAGGGTGTATTCCCCAAACCAGTGACTGTTGATCTTGCACAACTGTTGACCATTTGTATTGTCAACCAAAGTGTGACAGCAATACAGATGTTGATTAAAGCTCCATTCGAGCAATGCCAGTGAACTCATACTTGCACATGCTCACACACACACACACACACACACACACACACACACACACACACACACACACACACACACACACACACACACATGTATATAGATAGATATAGATATAGATACATATATAGATATAGATATAGATATATATATATATATATATATATATAGATGTACATATAGATATATGCACAGGTTTCCTTGAAATTAACTTTAGCAAACAAGAGTAACAACAAATTAAAAAAATGTCAAGAGTCTGAATTTGAACTGTTGACATTTTTTCGAACTTACCTCAACATCCAGTGCCATTCACAACACGTTTAGAAGGGGGGCAAGCCCCCAGCACCCCCCACACTCCTGTTAATTATATATACTAACTCCAAGGACACACTACAGTGAAGAATGCCAAACTCACAAAAGTACGAATGCACACTGATATTCGCGCTTTTGTGTCTTTGGCATCTTTTGGTTCGCTAATATGAACCATTGAAAACATCCTTTCGCATGGTTTACTATCAAAAGTGCGAATGGCACTCCGTCGACTGTCATATACTCGAACATGGAAGGTCATAATCGGTAATGTCGAAGGCAAAATAATCAATCTAGGAATGGTTTAACATGGGTCGAGGTGGTGTTCAGTATTATTCCAAACTACAAACATCTCCCCTACCTCGACCCATGTTAAAACCATTCCTAGACTGATTATTTTGTCTTCGACATTACAGATTATGACCTTCCATGTTCGAGTATATGACAGTCGACGGAGTGCCGTTCGCACTTTTGATAGTAAACCCTTTCGCACATCTGCCATCATAGATGTGATGGTCGACAATATGATGGTAAACCGTATACACACACCCACATGTACAAAGACACACACACACACACACACACACACACACACATATATATATATATATATATATATATATATATATATATATATATATATATATACATAGATGGGTCTCTGGCTTCTGATCAAAACTACTAAACATCGAACATTTTGTGGGGAACTTACTTAGTCAAACCTTCAGAATATCAAATGTGTAAATTGCATGTTTTGAAACAGAAAGATTTAGTTCTTTGACAATAAAAGGCATGAAAGTTTAATGTGTAGCATTATTGACTGGCTGTAATCAGCAGTTATTTATTTATACAATTATTTTGAAAGGTTTTTGGAGGGACTGCATAGAAATGAGAGGCAAAGTTTTGGGCAGCTGAGAGCATTGTGCTGGTATTTTCTTTTTGGAGATTGTGGCAGAGCAGAAGTTGGAAGTTGCCCTCTTCCCATTGTGATGTTATTTATAGTTGGTCTATATAATTAGCAGGGGTTATGAGGGGTATAGTCCCTCACATGCAGGGTGCAAGTGGGCTTGGCTCTCTGCATAAAATAAAAATGGTTTAATATTTTTGAGACCAATGTTATGGGATTCAAATGTTTGCATGTTCTGAATAAAGTATTTTCTTAACATCAGATATGCTACTTTTTGTACTTTTTTATTTTGTTTTTATGTTTTTAAGTTAATTTGCATGCTTTGGGCAGTATTCTACCAACACTATTTAAAATGGCTTAACAGTTTTAATTTTGTTTCTTATAATACATATTTTAACATGTTTCACATTAGTAAAAAAAGTATGAATTTAAATGTTTCTCAAGTATAACCCTGTCTTATCCAAAACAGCAATAATTAATCTCTTCCTTTGTAGCAATCATAACTGCTAAACTCTATAGTAAAATATAGAATGGATGGAAAATCCACCAAACAGGTAAAATATTCCCGAGTATGAGCTTCATATACCAGCAGCCAATAGGCAGAACACCTTAGAGCTCAGAAAGTTAACACATGTTTCTTAAAAAAATAGAAAGTACCACGTAATATTTGAGCTTCCTCAATTATTCTTAGCCTAGCAGGTTCCCAAAACCAATAAGTTAATGTAGGTGTACCCCCAATGGAGCTTGGTAAAAAATGGTGTAGAAATAAACATGAAATGCAAAAAAATACAACATTTTCCTTTCATGATTCTGTCAGTTATTTTCTTGATATGCTAAAACACTCCCTCCTCAAGTGGGGTTTCATCATATAGATGCTAAAAATCCTACATATGAGGAACTCGTCAATACTGCATCTGAAAAGGTCCTAGATATTTTCAACAAAGAAGTACTTAACCTTCAGACAACATGGACATACAGGAAAGCTATATTTAATGCTGATGTTGCTGGACACAAAAACATATTTGTGAGGTACATATCATAAGTTTCTTAGCTGTCCTAGATGAATCCAGTCTGGTAACATTTTTTTTTCAGAACTGTTGAAATGAAGTGAGATTAATGATTACCCATCAGGGCATTAGTTGGGAAAAGGAAGAATGTGTATCCTGAGTTTTACACACACACACACACACACACACACACACACACACACACACACACACACACACACACACACACACCACCTTCAAATGTATTTTTTCACTTTTGACTTAACTATAGCAGTTGCTAGAAGACCCCTTTCTGCTTGTGAAAGAAATCTCAGTGGAAATTAAAAGTCATTTTTCTAGTAATAGTTTTATGGTGGCTCTGACAAACGGGTTATAATTCTCTGAAGAGGAGGTGCGAAGACTTTCATTAATTTTCTCTACAATTCTTTAATAAAAGGTTCAGTCAGTTAGAAAATGTGGACAGTACTATGAATATTTACTTCTGAGATTTTTTAAAAAGGAGAAACACGCATGCATCCAGGTATTTTACTAAATTTAAAACAAAATTAGAAGAGTTCCAGTTAGTTATTAAAATGTCCAAATGGTAAGAAAAACTCCATTTAGAAGAAATTAATATTTTGGACTGATGAAAAAATACCGTTTTTGTGCAGCCAGAGAAAAAAGACTTTTTAAAAAAGCAGATATGCTGTATCTTTCAGCTTTTCCCGGTTAGGGGTCGCCACAGTGGAACTCCGGTCTGCTAATGATTGGCAGAAGATTTTTACATACTGAGCTGCCAGCTCTGATGCAGAACCTTCAATGAAGGTACACCCATTCACGCATGTCTCCACACAGAAGACGCTTTAGCTGAGAATCGAACAGGACAACGTCTTTCTGTGAGGCGACAATGCTACCGCAGCACCACCACCGCAGTCTATATAGCTTCATAAATAAGCCTAGGTTTCTGTGTTCTCAGAGCTCTGTTAAAAGGGGAAGAATCCATTATTTCTGTCATTTTTCCTTAATATGGTCAGAAAAAAAATATCTAAGAATCCAGAGCTTATGTACACAATCCTGTGCTGTTTTCTGATTGACTGTGCAGTTGTCTGACAAGGGAAGATTTATTTAGATTTTGATTTTATTTTTACAACTGTTTTTCACTGTTTACTGGAAGAAAGGGATACCTTGTAGACAAGAAGATTTACTTTGATTTATATGTTGTTGTTTTGCCTCAGATTTTTAGTCTATTGTTAGAAAGAGATAGGTTTTAGACTCTAGCCAGCTCATGGGTCCTTCTTGTCAGCTGTATATTCACACTAACTGCAGAGTGGACAGTCCAGAACTTATCTGAAACAATCCTATGCTGTTTTGTAATTTATTGATCTTTACTGTGAAAAAGAGGTGTGACAGAGACTGACAGTGAGCAGCAGCTACTGCGCATTCAATATAATGTAACGGAACTCCAGCTTTTGTGGGACTTTCACAACTGGTACAGTCAGAGTAATGACTTCATTCTACATAACTTAATATTTAGTTGTATGTTATTTGTGTGATTTTTCTCATAAAAGTTGATTTAAAATCTCTGTGAATTTAACGATAACTGGTTTTGCTTATTCTTTTCTTTTAGTATTCTTTATTAATTTGCAGCTGAGTATGGATTCCATAAATGAGTAATGCCATTAATGATTTGCCAAAGCACAAAAATCTTGTACAGTGTAATAAATGCTATGTATATTTAAAGGTAACACTTAATAACATTGATGATCTGTTGATCTGTATTTCCCATGTCAGAATTGAATGATTTTCTTACCATTATTAGTAGTAAATCTAGGCTTAGTGATGATGATTGCACTTGTGCAACTGGCACAGCTTGGAGAGCTGTTGCAATATATATTAATGATTGGACTGGTGAGATAAATAATGTTAGGCAAAGAGCAAATGGAACACATTTAGGAAAGGAAGTGTCCATTGTCGTTAAAGATCACTCAGACTGTATTGAACAAGATAATACCACTGGCAACTTTGGAATTCTGGGTACAAGTATTCAGCAATCTGAGGATTCAGAGGATATAGAAGAAAATAAAAGAAGAAAGGTACAAGTTCACAATAAATAACAAGAAAAAAAATAAACTGGTTAATGTCTATGAAGCAAATAAATACATACAAATATAGTCACTGCTTTGTTGTTGAGCATTTTTACTACCAGAAAATATTGGGTCTATATTATGAAAGCGAAAAACCATATGAGCAAATACCAAAATATCGACCCCTATACCGCGAAACACAAAAATCCCGAATGCACTAAACAGCGAAAAAAAAATCGAACTGTCATAGTCGGCCAACCCCACCACTACCAATATACTACCTACCCAAATAAAATAAATAAACCACATACATACACTAACCAAACCCTACTTCTAACCTAAAGTAAAGCACAAAACCCTAGTTTTAACCTGACACTAAACTCCACATGCACAACTAACTATGCACTTTCCTTAACCCCTCCCTAACCCTAAGGTCCGTAACTACCGTACACATCCCCTACAGACATAAACCCAAACAAAACAAATAATCCACATACATACATTTAACAAAACCCTACCTCCAACACTACTAAACCCCACATACAAAACTATCTATGCACTATCCTTAACCCCTCCCTAACCCTAAGGTCCGTAACTACCATACGTCCCCTACAAAAATATACACAAACAAAATAAATAACCTACATACATACATTTAACAAAACCCTACCTCTAACCCTACACTAAATCTAACATACATTACTTATCTAAGCACTTACCTTAACCCGCACCCTATCCTAAACTCCTTAACTATCCAACACTTACCTTATGCAGCTAATCCACAGATGGGCCAACCATGGAAATTTGACATTTCCATTTTCGCGGTTTTTGACTTTCGCTCTAAGTCCACTTCATGCTATACGGTTCAACATTTACGTATTCGCGTAAACGTCTTTTTGCTCCCATAATATAGACCCGAAAATCTTCTGTCTACAGAAAAAGGCATAATTTTTCTAAAAGAGAAGGTAGAAAAATGAGGCAAGAGGAAGGTGAAAATGAAAAATCAAAACAATGTGGAAGGATTTAGGAACACGACTATGTGAAAAAAGAAGAACAACAGAAGTTGACAACGTGGCTCAAGTTGTAATATACAAAACCAGCTGGATAAGAACTGTACGCTTGCAAATGTAATAAGCAATGAAAACAGTGGAATTAGTAAGACTAATGTTGATGATGATCATTGTTTTGTAACAATTGATAGAGCAGATATTATTAAATTAGAAGTTGAAAATTCTTCAGATCTGGTCAGAAAAGATATTCTTCTAATTGGAGATTCAATAATTAAAGGAACTGATACTTACATTTGCAGAGAAGACAATGAACATCAAATTGTGTTATGCTTGCCAGAAGCAAAAATAGAGGATATAAAAAAGGCTTTAGAATGCCTTAATGTAAGGAAGTATGGATCTGTTTTTATTCATATTGGTACAAATGATCTCAATCACAAGGACTCCCTGACAGTTAGTAGGGAACCTACAGTCCTTTTAGATGGCATAGCTTGTAGGTTTATGCAGAATGACGGTTTGGTGAACATGGTAATGCCAAATGTTAGCTGGCCGATTTCCATATTGCCAACCTTCAATTCTGCGAGTCTCCTGTTCAGCGAATGCCACTGTGCATTTGCTCATACATGGGTGATGTTTCATATTGAGACTGCCAGACAGTGTGACTCAGGAGATTTACCCTTTTCCTCACAGTAGTGTAATCTCAGAGTTGGAATATATAAGTGTCAGGGGGTGTGGGGGGTGCAACCCCCCACAGAGCGGGGTGCAGGGGGGCTTCCCCCCTGCAAAAACATTACTGTCAGTGCTGTGCAGTATGGATCTGGTCCGTACATACTGCTGCAAAGGGGACAACGGACTTCCAGATTCGATTTAGATTTCGCTTCAGTTAGGTTGCCAATATTCCAACCTAATTAATATTCCAAACATCGAACATGTAAACTGCATTTTTGAACAGTTTACACTCTGATGTTCAATGTTTTAATAGTAAGCCTAGCTTGTACAGGTGTTAGAATGTAATTTTCACAAATCACATATAGAAAGGAGAGATAGGTCACAGTGGCTGAAAAGATTTTTTGAGTGAATACGTACATGAAAAAAATGTCTCGTTTCAAAAAATAGAAATATGTCAAGCATCTGATCCTAATTTTGAGCACATGTGTTTAGACAGGGTGGCATGCACTTGTCAAGATCAAGGAAGAGAATTTTGCAGCAGATATTTTTGTTTTGCAACATTTCACAAACATAAGGCAGGATTTTTGCTGGGTTGAAAACTTAACAGTTCACGGAAACATTTAATGCATCTCTGATGGTTGTTAATGTTATGAGCATTAATAATAAAATTTTCATTGGAAAATTTGCTATATTCCCATAAGATTGATGTTTGTGAAACATGATTAAAGAACAATGACTGGAAACCAGTTTTGTCAGGGTATAAATATTTTTACTGTAATAGACATTTTAACAAAAATCAGGTGGAGGTGTTAAGATAGAGATGAAAGATTATGAGACCCAATATTATTGTATGTTCAATAATAACATCAATACTATAGATAATATAACGGTCACAAATAACCCTAGAACATATAACTATTGTTGGAGTGTATGGACCACCAAAGTCAAGTGTGATGACAAGGGGAATTCATATTTTTTTTGAATGAAACATAGGAGGGAAGAATGATAGTGGCTAGGGACTTATGTTTAACAGAAATAGACTGGAATAATATTGATTCTACAGTATTGTAAAAAAGCCTATCAAGGAATGGAACACACCAGGTATTATTTATGTTAAGTTTTACCACCATTGATGTGCAGTGATCATGGGGTTTGTAAAGATGAATTTGTTGCTAGATAATTCTTTCAAACTGAAATCTAAACCAATGCACAGGAGATTAATAACAGTTTATATGGAAGTGAAACAGTCACTACATAAAACTAATTGGAGTGATGTGTTCACTGGAATGTGAAACGTTTTGAAAGAGAAATTGTTTGAATGAAAATAAAAAAATAAAAAATTAACATCAGGATCTAGGCACAGAAAGTCAGGAGGATATATTTTCATAGCAACAAGACACATGATTAAGGTGAGAGACAAAAAATATAAGAAACAGAAAAGAGGAAGAACTATGACTTTGAAAACTGAAATAAAATGAAAAAGCAAATTGAACTTATTGTTAGACAAGATCAAGAAATGTTTGAAGAAAAATTATAAAAAGATATCGAGGATAAACTGAAACCATTTTATATATAAAGATGTAGTAGGACTAAAAACATATAAACTGGTAAACTGTGTAGATTCCAAAATGTATTCTTCGACATAACAGATTATAGATATATTTACAAAATCATATGCAAAACAGTATGGCTCCACAAAGGGGGTGATAAATTGTTCTAGTGATATGCAGGTAAGCTCAGATACTGAAATCAGATTATATTGAAAAAGAACTAGGCAAATCAGATCCAAACAAAGAACAGGGAGGATGTGACGATGCGAGATATTGCCATCTCTGCCAGAGAGAATAGGGCAGTGCATGTGTAACACATGCCAGCATAGTTAGCTGGAGTTTTGTAACTATCACACTGATTTGTACAGATGCTTGTGATAAAAATGTATCAACGGTGTTATTATAACTGATTACATGCATATGTTTAAAGAAAGAATTCTGGAAGGGAAGAGTAGAAGTTTTTGAAATTGTTCTACAGCTTTCAGATACTGCAACAAATCTTAGCAAAGCTCTGAGTGTGTATTGTACCAGAGTCAGGTGATCATATATTATGCCATTCTATAACCAGCACTGACAGAATGGAACTCTCACAGCATTTTGTTTTGTTTTGTTTTCTTTGGAACCTGATATAAAGATCTATGTCAGTTATCACAGTCAGTTGTGTTAGTTCAGTTCAGTTTTAGTTAGAAGCTCATCACCTTGCATTGTGGAAGTAAGCATCTCAGTATTCTATCTTGCCTTGCTTTATTAATTAAGTTAGCTAGGGAACAGTTACTCTTTAGACAGTCAGGAAATACAGTGAGATTAGTTAAGCATTTTTTTTGCATCTATGTGAATCTGTCCAATTGTGTTATTTTTATTTCTCCTGTGAATGAAACTCTGGTGTTTATTGTACTTAGATATTTAGTATTCTCATGTTTTCTATTTTATCATTTATTGTTAAGTGTTTTTATACCTTTCATTGTGGCTGGTCTTTTAGAAAATACTTTTAACATCTTGAGAGTACTTGTGCTTATTTTAGTGACATCATGGCCACTCTGAAAAGCTATGCTGCTTTTGTTACATTCTACCATTTATATTAGTATTGGTTTTACCTAGTATAATAGGATACCCTTGTAAGAGCCTTAGAGTAGTTGATGTTGGTGGCAGCGTGGTTACCTTATAGTCTGGGCAGAAGGGGTACAGCTAGTGAATCTGTACCAGCCTTTCCCAGAAGTGTGTGTGTGTGTGTGTGTGTGTGTGTGTGTGTGTGTGTGTGTGTGTGTGTGTGTGTGTGTGTGTGTGTGTGTGTGTGTGTGTGTGTGTGTGTGTGTGTGTGTGTGTGTGTGTGTGTAACTAAAATACACAGATGTGGGTGTGTCACCTACTTGGAACTGGGACACAGTGCTCCAAAGTGAGTCTTGTTTGGGATTTGGAGAGACAGAGACTCCAGGCCCAGGTCTGGAGTGTGTTCCCTGTGTGCTCTTGGGGGAAACTGTGCTTGATGCAGAGAGCTGCATTTGAAAATACTGTATAACTCCATTCCTGTTCTTAGTGACCATCTCTTAATGGTATCAGTGGTGAGGATTGAGGCTCCTTGATTACTGGCCCAGGGTAGAGAGGCTGTCAAAGAGGAGACAGAATTAGTAGTAATGGCTGAAGAACACTTCTGCATGAAGTTACAGTACCATTATACCTGTTATTTACCAGGTCACATAAATATGGGGAGATTCTTCATGATTGGAGACATGCACTTGTCAAATCTGTCTTTAAGGGAAAGGGAAGCAGGACAACCCAAAGTCATACAGACCTATACGTTTACTTTCATTTGTGGAAAAAATAATGAAGAAGGTTACAGTGGATAAATTATTGTCAGAATTAGAAAGGTTGAAACCATATATCAACATGCATATGTTGAAAATAGATATATTACCACCCATAACATGGTGTTCTATAACAATATAATAGCTATGAATGAAAAATGTTGCTGGGATGTAATTTATATAGATTTAACTTTGGCATTTGATAGGGTCATACACAAAGCACTGATCAATAAATTAGACAACTAGATATTGTTGTACTCTTGATAAGATGAATAGCTGCATGGCTTACAAATAGGACATGACAAGCATCATACAGCAATTGGGCAGGTAAAATTTGAGGTTTCAGTCAGGGTGTGCCACGGGGCTCTATCCTAGGCCCATACTTGTTTAGACTGCATTTTTCAGACCTATCTTTTTCATCTTAGGTGTTCTACAGTCGGTATGCAGATAACTTGAAAATGGATAAACTGATTATATGTGTTACATATATGGTATGGCTGCAAAACAAATTGACTAAGTTGACCCTTTGGGCACAGGAGAATAACATGCTGATAAATACATCAATAACTAATCATATGAGATTTGGGAGACATACATTTAAAGGTGAATACTTAATACAGCATACAGTGATTGAAACTGTAGATTCATATAAAGACCTGAGTATATGGGTAGATCCAGCTTTGAGTTTTCCTAATCATATTAGCCAACTGGCTAAAGACAGTTATAGAGCTGTAGGTTGTATAAAAAGATTTATAAAGTCTATAAAACCAGAAATGATGAAGTCATTCTTTGTTAGTTATAGTAGAACCAAACTAGAGAATGAAATAACAATATGGAAACCTTATAAGAAGTCAGCCATGAGTAAACTAGAAAGAGTACAGTGGAAATATACCAAGGGCATCCGTGGATGTGAAAATTTAACTTATTATGAAAGACTAAAGTATTTGAACTTGCACTGTGTCTCATATAGATATTTAAGAGTAGACCTTATTCAGGTATAAAGGGCATTTAGAGACAACTACCTCTGAGAATGTTTCAGGTTATCAAAAAGTAGTAGACAATCATCAGACAATCTATGCAAAAGATTCTACAGGAATGAGAAGTGTACTAATCGGTTCTCTGAGAGAGCAGCTGATTCACAGAATAGACTACCAAATTACATTAAAGCAATCACTAGTTTAGATATTGTTAAGAACAATCTGGACACTTATGGGAACAGCTGATGTTATGTAGTCCTATCTCACCATATTTCTTGCTGGATGGGCTCAGAGCCGATATTCGGCTCTGACTCGGACGATACTAAAGCTCGAGAGCTTTTACTGGCTCAAGGCTAGCCCCTGCCCCATGGTGCCTCACGGCAAATACCCAGATCTTGTTTGCCGCGAAAGCTTCAAGGTTGTGTCTTACTGGCTCGTTGGCTATGTAAAACTATTTTTTGCTAAATTTAGTTTTTTTCCTACTTTTTCTATCCTTTTAGATATTTATATAAATATATATATATATATATATATATATATATATATATATATATATATATATATATATATAGTTTCTTGTCTCTCGTGTGACTGTTTTGAAAGTTCTCGACCGCTATTCTCCCCATAGGACAGTACGGCCCATTTAAGTTAGAGGGCCATAGTGCCCATTTAAGTTAGAGGGCCTTTTCTCCCTGTGTGTGTGTGACTTTAAAAAAAAAAAGTTATCTTCTTCTTTTTTCCTCTCTTTATTGTTGTAGTTAATACTTAAACTTATCTTTCCTGATACTCGAAATGTCAAAAGATAAGGATAGGGAGCATAAAGATCATCGGCCTTCGGGGTTCAAAAAGTGTGATAGGTGTGCACAGAAAATGTCTCTTACAGACAACCACACCAGTTGGATGTATTGCCTTGGTGAAGCCCATTTGCAGGAACCCTGCACATTTTGTCACGCATTTAGCACTAGAGTTTTAAATGAGAGAAAGATGAAACTCATAGATAAGGGTCTCATGACCAGTTCCTTCCAGGAACAGCTGGAACTTGGTCAGGTAGCTCCAAAATCCTCTAAGAGAAAATCATCGGCCCCAACTTCAGAGCCGACTAAAAAGATTAAAGCTTCGGAGCCAAGAAGCTCCAGTTCCAACCCAGCTTCATCCATTTCAGTGCCATCGGTTTCCTTGGCTCTGAGACAACCTTTGGTACCAAATATTTTACCTGAAATCGAGGTTGTGTCTCCCACCTTGAGATCTCCTATTTTGGAGAGAAAGAGATCTTCTTCTTCTGTCTCCACCAGATCCTCCAGGACTCTATCAAATGCGGACATCGAGAGGGTGGTAAAGATGTTGCTTTTGGATCCAGCTGTGGAAAGAAAATTGGCCCCTCCAGACCCAAAGGTCTCGGAGCCGACTCCCTTACCGACAACTGTTCCTCCTCTGACTGCTTCACTCTCAGAGCCTATTACTTCAGGTTCCTCTGTCTTGGACCCATCGGCTCCGGGGACTCAACCTGCTTCCTCGGAGCCAATTACTCTATCCTCGATGGCTCAGTCTGGAACCAAGGGATCTGGGAGCTGACACTCTCGTGTTGACTCCGAGGGGGACAGTCACCCTAGTTTCTTGTCAGAACCAACCCTCCATTTCAGAGCTTTGGCTCTACTCAACTCGGCTCCCACTTCTGCTTCAGAGCCATTCCCTCTTACTAGGAGTTGACCATCAGTCCCCTCAGAGCAGAGGTCTTCTTTGGAGTGGGGGGGAAGGCCTTTGAAGCTATAGAGAAGGCTTTATCCTCTGCTAAAGCCATTCCATTGGTACCCTGTGTCCCACCAGCAGCAGGCAGCAACCTCTTCTCCCCTGCCACCCCCACAGCATAGAGAACCAGAGGTCCAAGTAGCCCCCATTGGGGGTGCCCCCTCTTCCGAGACCTCCCCAGATTATCCCACTGGAGAGCTCCCTTGGAAGAGGTTGCGTAAGAGGAAACATGTCGAGTCACATGAGTCTGTCACTTCTGACACTGATTTAGAGGAATCAGAAGGGTCCCCTTGATCCCCCTCTGAGGATGTCTCTTTTTCTGACATCCTAGAAATCCTTAGACAGAGGGGTGATTGGAAGACCTCTAACCCTACTGAGGATGAATCAGTGTATCTTGAGGCCTTTAGTTCCCGACCTTCCACCTCCTGGGTGACACCGCCTTATGACCAACTTTTGGGGGTCATATCACGGAAAGCATGGACCTCTCCAGATTCAGTGGAGCCCATCCCAAGGAGGCCAAATAAGTTTATGACAGCACCTGAGGACAAGTCTTTTCTTATTAAGGGAGTTCCTGTTGATGCTCTGGTGGTAGCAGCGGCCACCAAGAAGGAATTATCTGAGACATCTTCTAATATCCATCCTCCTAACAAGGAGTCCAGGACAATGGACAGGTACGGGAAGCATACTTTTTCTTCAGTGGCATTTACACTAAGATTGCTGAATTATCTGACTCATTTTACTCGTCTTCAGAGGGATCTCCTGAAAGAGTTAGGAGACACCCTCCAGGGTTCAGTAGCTCCGGGTTCCATGGACAAGGTTTCTGCACAGCTCTCCACCCTTACTTCTATAGCTAACTCCTCCATGAGTCTGATCTCATGCATGGCAGATGGAGTGAGCAGGGTAGCCACAGCAGGAATATCCCTCAGGAGACATTTGTGGATGCGTCTTTGTAATTTTACAGAATCCTTCAAGTCTTCCTTTACTAATGTCCCCTTTGATGGTTCATCACTTTTTGGACCCCAAGTGAAATAGACTTTGACTAGGTGCGAGCAGGAAGGGAAAACTTTATCTGCCATTTCTCTCTCCCATCCAGACCCTATCCCAAGGGAAAATGTGGTTCCCAAAAAGGTTTCCCTCAGGCACAAGGTCAATCCTCCCCCAGAGGCAGAGGGGGAGGATATAATGGAAGATGCTGCCTTCGCAGCAGATGAGGTCTGCAGCATCAGGGAGACAGAGAAACTTTAAGTCACAACACTAGCTCTTCAGCTCGAACAGAATCCACAAACCAAATACAGGATACAACACCAGCCAGTTCACCAAAAACGATTTATTCTCTGTATAGTCTCTAGCGCCTCGGCTCAACAAAGCCTTCAAGGAAACTTTCTCTGATCATCCCTTCCATCGCCCCTGAAGGGTTGCTCAACTGTCCATCTCTGGAGGCAGTCGGGGGTCATCTATTGCTGTACCCAAGCACCTGGCTAACTATCACACAAGATTATTGAGTACACACTATAATATCCAGAAGTTACCTGATCCCTTTTGTTTCTGAACCCCTAACAAACCAGTCTCTACCAGATGGACCACCCATCCAACTAGACCGTGCAACATCAGAGGTCATCTCGTTGCTGCAAAAAGGAGTCATCCAAGAAGTCCCCGCAGAGCAAGTAGGATCCAGAACTTACTCTCGATTCTTTTTAGTTCCAAAAAAGACAGGGGACTGAAGATCAATTCTAGATTTCAGCAGGCTCAACAAGCATGTAAAGAAATCAAAGTTCTGAATGGTCACTCTACAGTCGATATTTCCCTTTATCGGGAAAGACAACTGGATGTGCTCAATTGATCTCCAGGATGCGTACTACCACATCAAAATGGACAGGCGTTCCAGGGGACACTTACACTTCCAGCTGGGAGCCAGTCATTTTCAATTCAGAACACTGCCCTTTGGTCTCACTACAACCCCCAGAGTGTTTACCAAATGCATGGCAGTGATAACGGCTTATCTGAGACGTCAAAGATTCCAGGTGTTTCCGTACCTAGACGACTGGTTCCTCACTGCTACCACCAAGCATCAACTCATCAGAACCAGGGACGAGACTCTATCCTTGTCCTCCAGTCTAGTCATCACTGTTAACCTACAAAAGTCAATCTCATCTCCCTTGTAGCACATTGTATATTTAGGCTCAGAAATAGACGCAACCACCATGTCAATAAGGCTAACACAGGAAAGAGTGGAGTCTCTACGCAGTCAAGTCAGATCCTTGCTAAACAAACAAAAAGTTCAGGCCAGAGTAGTCCTTCAAGTCCTAGGGACTATGGCTTCCACCATCCTATTAGTTCCTCTTGCTCACCTACACATGAGAATACTTCAGTGGCTGCTATTTGCCAAATCAACCACTGTTAAATCACAAAAAATGTTTTGTCCCAAACGAAAGGTGAAATCAGAATAATGCCTTACATCCTTTTGCCACTTAAATATCCACAGTGTAACCAATTTACCAATAAAACAATATATTTTTAAAAAAACATATCCACACTTTTTTAATACTTGTATATCAATGTACATATTATATATTACTCATACATACATAGACATTTTTTACATTTAATACTTATATACACTTATAATACATATACATAATATAAGGCTCACTTTGTTTTGAATTTTCATACAGTTTATGTATCATCAGACAGCTTAGCAGCTTTTTTCTTTCTTTTTTCTTTTTTTCTTCTTTTTTTTTAATCAAATTCAGAGGTATTTATTTTGAAATGTGGTTATACGCATATTTTATAAAATGTTTACAAGTGTGGTTATGTTTTTTTAAAAATATATTGTTTTATTGGTTAATTGGTTACACTGTGGATATTTACATTATTCTGAAGAAGTTCACTGGGCCGAAACCTAGGTAGATCGTGCTGTTTGTGCTTGTGGTGTTCATTGTCGGAGCTGCTCACGGCGGTTCACTTGTTTGTGATTCTATGAAATAAATCGTGGAACATTTTGGTGGTTTCCTGATTTCACCTTTCGTTTGGGACAAAACATTTTTTGTGATTTAACAGTGGTTGGTTTAGCTGTGAGTATCACCTGGGAAGACTGGAACTCGCATCCAGTATACTATTATTGGAGTATTCTTTTTCGGTTCCTGCTATTTGCCAAATGGTTGATGCAAGACTTTCCATTGTCTCACCAGATTTTGATAACAAATGCATGCAAAAAGGATCTGACATGGTGGTTACAAACAAAACAACTTATCCTAAGTCGTCCACTTGTTCCTCCCCAAAAGAAAGCAGTTTTGACCACGGACGCTTCCCAGATAGGGGGGGGGGCATTATCTGGGAATGAAAGTCCAAGGTACTTTGCCGAACCATGAGAACCACTTGCACATCAATGTTTTGGAGATGAGTGCAGTGCTATATGCATTGCAAGCACTTCACAGCTCCCTTCCCACCAGGACGATTGCGATTCAGTCAGACAACATGTCTGTCGTGTGGTACATAAACAAGCAAGGGGGAACCAAGTCTTACCCACTTTGCCAAGAGGCCTTAAGAGTTTGGAAATGGGGGATGGATACTCAACGCTTCCTGATAGCAATGCATATCCTGGGGAAATCCAACATAATAGCAGACAAACTCAGACGAGCAATTCTGATGCCTCACGAGTGAATCCAATGGTTGCAAAAGAGATCTTTCACAGATGGGGCCAGCCTTGTTGCGACCTATTTGCCACTCACCTGAACACCAAATGCAGCAGCTACTTTGCCCTCATTCCCCATCCAGGGATGACACCCAGGGATGCTCTAGTTCATTTTTGGCCCCCGGGATTTCTTTATGCCTTTCCTCCTTTTCCACTCATCCCCGAAGTAATTCAGAAAGCAAGAAAGTTGAGGAGTTCCTTGATCCTCATTGCTCCTTACTGGCCTCGACAAGTTTGGATTCCCTTCCTGTGGCCCTATCTTTTCGAGGAACCATGGATTCTGGACCCATCTCCAGATCTCCTGATTCATCAATCGGGACAGTTCCACCCCTCCATCCACACCCTCAAACTGACAGCATGGCTGCTTCAGTTCCAGGAAGAGCCGGGTGTATTCCCCTATCCCCTGTGGTCAAACACATTTTAATTTCATCCCATAAACCTTTCACTCAGAAACTATATTCCAGCAAATGGAAAAGGTTTTCTTTTTGGGCTATGAACCAGGGCTTAGATCCATATACGGCTCCTATAGAATCTATTTTATCCTTCCTAGTGTCAATATTTCATGAAGGAGTGGCAGCCGCTACAGTTAGAGTTCAGTCAGCTGCCATTTCCAATTTCCACTTTGGCTTCATGGGAAATACAATCATGCAGTACTCCTTGTGTAAAACTTTCTTAAAATGAGTTCTTCTTCTCAGGCCTGCAATCAAACAACCATTAGAACCCTGGGACTTAAACTGAGTCCTCTCATCTTTGATGTCTGCACCCTTTGAGCCATCCTCATCATCAGACCTAAAATTGTTGTCATGGAAAACATTATTCTTAGTAGCCATAACATCTGCTAGGAGAGTCTCAGAACTGCAAGCTCAAACTATTCGACCACCTTACATTATTTTTCACAAGGATAGAGTCTCTCTCAGGACAAACCCTTCCTTTCTTACCAAAGTATGCTCAGAGCACAATCTGAATATTACCATTGAGCTACCTGTGTTTTTTCCAAACCACTCTAATAAATCAGAGTATAGATTACACCAGCTAGATGTTCACAGAATACTCAGGTTTCATCTACACAGGACTAAAGAATTCAGAAAATACGATCAACTTTTTGTTTCCTTTTCTGACAAAAAGAAAGGCTTGGCTGTTTCTAAGATTACTCTTTCAAAATGGCTTTCAGATTGCATATCATTTGCTTATCAACAAGCTGGCAAACAGTTACCTGTCAAAGTTAAAGATCACTCGACTAGAGCTGTAGCTACTTCATGTGCCTTTAGATCTAGGCTCCCAATTGATACTATGTGCAGCAGCTACTTGGGCAAGACCACATACTTTTGTCACTCATTACAAATTGGATTTGGCCTCCCAGGACAGGTCTTCCTTTGGGTCCACTGTGCTGAAGAGTCTCTTCGCTTGAGCCACCTGGGTTATAGGTGCTAGGCATGCTGTCCCATCCAGCAAGAATTACAGCGAGATAGGACTACATAACATAAAGAAGTTATGTACTTACCATAACGTTCCATGTTTGTAGTCCATCTCGCCTACATTCTTGCATCCCTCCCTCCAACCCCCTTCCTGTTTTCTGGGGGATTTGGTGGACTATTCTGGTGCTGCCTGACATGGTTCTCTTTTGTTGTCCACCTGGCATGGATTATATTCTCTAAATCCTTTGCTGCATTTGTGCAGCTCTTATACTGATTTACCTGACAGGTATTTATTGCTTTCTTGCAAACTAGATCTGGGGATTTGCTGTGAGGCACCATGGGATAGGGGCTAGCCTCGAGCCAGTAAAAGCTCTCGAGCTTTAGTACCGGCAGAGTCGGAGCCGAATATCTGCTCCGAACCCATCCAGCAAGAATGTAGGCGAGATGGACTACAAACATGGAACATTATGGTAAGTACATAACTTCTTTTTTTGGCGTATTGGCAGGCTAGAAGAGAATTAATGCTCACGCTTGAAATATTTCTATGTAAGTACGTATGTAGGTATACTTAGTCCAACACAGTGCATTAAACTGCATATTCATGGAGTTGTCCAAAAAGGTGTCCCTCAACTAAAGGCTTGTTATGCAATATCCCATCTATTAACTCCTGAAGTTTGAGTAGCAATAGCAAAAAAATGTGTTATTTCCAAAAACTGAGAATGCTCTACTAATAGTATCCCTCAGTTTAGTGTGATGTAGCCAAACACTGCAGGTAGCAACAAATAAAATTGCTAGGGATGCTTATTTAGCACACAGCACAACTCATCAATGTCACTAATTAAAAAAACACTCTTGGCTTCCAGTAACAGGTCGAGTGTCACTACTGATTTCTACTATTTACAATAATAAATTTCTATTACTACATAGCACTTGAGTCCCAAGAATACAGGCTAACAACTCCATACATTTGATGACTTCCATGTGGCTCCAATACTGGTAAAAGAGCATTTAGTAAAATGTGCAAGCATCGTAGAATAAAAGTCTTGCCAAAATAAGAAGTGAAATTAATACTGGCACTTACAAAATAAAATTAAAAAAATATCTGATGAAGGAATAGACATGCACATGCCATAGATACAATACTTAGAATAAAGATGTGCCAACTTATGTCTTTTACATTTACCTAAATGCTGTGTTATGCTGTTAATATAACACCACTGTATATATGTAGTAAATGTACATTATGCAGCCATATGTTTAATTAATTTTACCTCAGTATTATTTGTACATACTATTCACGTAGAAATTTGCAACATCTCAAACATCACAGTTCTTTTTTTTAATATATAATATTATTCAGTTTTTCCTCTGATCTTCTTATTCTTAGGCTGTATGTATATCGATGACTAACAGTAATTCAAAATTACTTGTGTAATTATAGCATGTGTTCTATCATTGCTAACAACTCTGTAAGATGAACTGTTCCATAAATTGTAACATATACCCTAAAAAGTAAGATGGATGTGTAATCTATTTTTTGTCACTATATGCTTAATTAACAGGATTTTTACTATGATACTTTATTTCTATGTTCATTCATGAGCCTGGGTCTTGACTCAAAAAGGTTAAATGACACCTGGGTATCTCTCTGTTGCTAATCTTTCCTACCACACACTGACTCCCAATGAACTGTCAGTCCTTTCCAGAGGTCTTGCATTTTGCCTCACTTAGCCAGTTGACAGTATGCATGTTTGTGGAGAACTTGAGGAATATTTTTCAGGCTGAAACTCAGGAAATTCTTTCATGATACAGAATTACAGGAAAACACAGATAATGTAAATCCAGAAAAAGTTGCAAAAAATCTTCTACCTTCACTCCTCCAAGTGAATGCAGTGCAAATCTGGATAGCTACAGTGACTGTTTTAAACATAGTGTGAATCACTGACTCCTGAATGGACAATGACAGACCCATTAAAACCTTTCTCCATCAGAAAGAATGGCAATAAAGTCCTTGAAACCAACCACATAACCATAAAAAAGAAGGCAAAGGGTCTCTGGTGGTTATCCATAGCCATGTTAACTGAATTGCTGAAGCAATAGACCTCGCTTACTACAGACAGCTGACTGGGAGTCCAATCTCTACAGCACACAGAAGAACAAAAAAAATCTTATTAAATTCTTCCCAGATTCCATCCAGGGAAGCTACCAGACCTTATTCCAAAGAATAAGACCAATGATTTCTACATGCAATTCCATAAGGCAGGAAATCCAGGAAGACCAAGAGTATCAGACAAAAGCACCCTGACTGAAGGGATTTCTGGGTTTGTAGAGAAAATTCTGAAAGAATTAGAGAGGGACAGCTATATTCTAGATGGCCACTTATCTTCTTTACATTCTGTCATTATTGTGACCTACCACCTAACTCTAAGCCACAATGGATGTTATATCACTCTAAACAAACATCACACATGAACATGGTTTTGCTGCGTGTCTCAAGTACTTACAAGAAAAAAACAAATCATGACAACATTACTCCAGATAATGTGGGACAACTTACAGAATTTATTCTGACACACAATAATTTTATCTTTAATGGGAAACATTACGTCCAGACTATCTGCAATGGCACCAGAATAGCTCCACAATATGCAACTTCTTCATGGCAAACTTAGAAGAGGAATTTCTACAACACTACACACATAGGCCACTCACATATTTCCATTTTACTGATGACTTATTTATAAGGGGATGTATAGCATCTTCTCCCTCAAGGAATTCCACCACGGACTCAACAGAATCCATCCATCCTTGAATTATTTGACATCAAGTATAACCTTCCTTGATACTAAGCTGCTGTACAAAATGGGACATTACAGACATATGTCTACAGCAAACCAGCTGACAGACTGGTGTATTTGCACAGTTTCAGTCTTTCTCACACAAACACACACACACACACACACACACACACACACACACACACACACACACACACACACACACACACACACACACACACACACACACACACACACACACTGCGTCTGTCTCTGAGGTGTAGTATATTTTTTCCAGACCAGCATTTTGCAACATTTTTTAACAAGAGAGAAACACCCAGGATAAAGAAAACAATCAACTTTTTATTTAACACTTTTGTCCTATATAATCTGACTTCTTCAGAATAATTTAAACACACACTAAAAGTATTTGTATAATTACTAAAAGCATTCTTTTGGTTGAAAATACCAGGTGACTAATTAACCAATCAAATCTAAATTCATTCAATGTATTGTATTTACATAATATTTATAGAAATCAGTAACATACATTGTATAAAGCAATCCTATAAAACAACACATAATTACTTGTTCCTAAAATTTAATTTATTAATCTTCTAGACTTTAGGAAACATTTTATATTAATACTCCCATTTAGACCCGGTGATTTGTCTGTCTGTAATCTCAGTTTACATAATGTCTCTCTCTCTCTCTCTCTCTCTCTCTCTCTCTCCATCTTCAACTTTATTCTTAAAGTCCCCACTGTTTCACACAAATATACAGTAGCCAACCGTGTGATGTGAAGATGGCGTAGTAGTGCCAAATGCATATTAATGAAAGCACGCTGCCGCCATAGCCACGTGCATAGGAAAGGAGCGCGAATACATAGGGTGTGTCGAAGTGCCGCACGGAGGCATGGAAATGTCGTTAAAGGCGAGACTGTGTCATATGCAGAATAGGTGAATTGGAGGTGTATGAGGGAGCAGCGGGTGAAGCAGAAAGAAACACAAAAACATGTATACACATCTGCAATACAACCAGACAGGCCATACTGTAGAACACAATCCCACAAGCATATGAATATTAAAATGTGCGATACAAATGTACAGAAATGTCACCGGCACATACCCACAGATTGGTCGTGATGGAACTGGCCATATCAAATGCAACACACCTGGATGCATAATGGACTACCCAGCATCCCCTCCACAGCACACAACCCGCCCCCATACCTGAACATCCACCAAATCCAGTCATACTTGGCCTACTAGTTTGGCGCAGCCACATCTACACATAGTGACCATTACACATATGTAGTAGGCAGTGTCACCCTAGGCAGTTTCAGGACTGCAAACTATGTATCCCTTGCATGTAAAACCCCCAGCACATTTTCATAATACCAGAAGAATGGTCGGTATCGGTCTTGTTATTATCGGTCTTGTTAAATTTTTGGATATCCCTCATGGGATAAGTAACCTGTGTAAACATTAGAATGGGTATCAAGACACGATGTCCAGTCCTGTAGACATCTGGACACAAGTTGGAATGTGCAGTAGTGGTGCATGAGACTGTCCAGCCCTAGATGGTCATGCAGAACCTACTACCCAGGATCAAACACCTGCCCGTGATGCATGTGTCCCGACATGAATAAGCGAGAGAATATATTGCACACATTCACATAGTGGCACATGGAATATGGGTGATGAAGGCACTGATGTAAACAGGATACCCCCTGATCCACTGTGTGAGGGACAATTACTGTGTGTGTAGGTGTGACCTGACCAACAATGATACAATGCCAAATGTCCTGTGATTGTAGGAAATAACTATGTACCATACTGCATGTAACAGTTTCCTAAAGCGGTCACGTCAGGATAGAATAAAGTAATTCGTACAAGGAACACTCAAACAACAAAAGTGCTAAAGGTATAGGCTCACAGCTAGGAAACTAATGAATGTTCTAAACCTGCACTGACCATGGCTATGTGTTGTTCTAAATAATCTGGTGTCCCCAGTAGGGTTACCACCTGTCCCACTTTGCGAGGGACAGTCCCTCTTTGGGCAGTTGTGTCCTGACAAAAAATATTAAAAATGGCAAATGTCCTGAGATTGTAGGACATAATTATGTCCCATATGTTATGTAATAGTTGCATAAAATAATTATTTCTGTATCTAAAATACCTAAATGTTACAAGAAACAGAATAAGCAACTAAACCGCTACAAGAATAAGCTTTTATTTAGGCAAAAAAGTAAAGTTCTATCCTTTGTACTGATCGTAGGTATGTGTCAGCCTGTAAAATCTAATGTGTGTTCCAAAAATGTCCCACCTTGGCCATTTGAAAAGGTGGCAACCCTAGTCCCCAGAATATATCCCAACCTGTACATATGACAATGTCAACGCTACCAATGGTCAGAGCATTCGCACAATAACTGGCCAGCCTCTTAACCACTCACAAAGCCAGTGACCTTTGGAGAAAAGGTGCTGAATGAGAATGACTACTTACAACAATGAAGAGTAATAGACGTATTTAACTGCAGAAAATTAGTAGTATTACGAATCTGTCAACACGTTCCAAGTTAATAGTACTAATATGGTAGAAGTGTCCGTGATTGTCCCTGAGTTGTCATAGCCTTGTCCCTGTCACTGTAAAAACAAGTCTCCGAGTATCACAGAGGTCCGTACACATAAGTACACCAACCAACTGTCACATCTGTTGACAGGACTATTGCATACCTGTAATGAATTTATAACTGATGTCCAGAATAATATTCATTGTATCTATAAATGAATGAAATAGTCATATGGGAAGGGAAACACATGGATACAGATATATCTATATATATATATATATATATATATATATATATATATATATATATATATATATATATATATATATATATATATATATATATATATATATATATATATATATATATACATATATATATATATATATATATATCTATATATATATATATATATATATAGATATAGATATGTAAGGAACGCCGAAAGATGAAAGCAAACATAAGGGTTGTGAAGGGAATCTATAGCAAGTAAGGAATTATAAAGTGCTCGCAGCATATGTCAGATAAAGCTGCACAAGTGTGAGTAGAGCACCGCTATTCACACCAGAGGCAGGGTTATACCAGTGGCCATAATATCGCTGAAGTGCTACGTCAACATTGTAAACAGACGGAATGTAGTACATATTGTGACCACCTACACTTGTAACCCGCAAACCGTTCGTAATCCATAACACCAGGAAAGGCACGTATGTGCAAATATGAATGGATGGTGAGCCTGTGAATACACACGGCAGTACAAAATGTGTGTAGGGCCCCAACGCTCTGAAGAGGGCAATGTGTAAAGGTGTGTCATGGCTGCGATATCAGGTGTATAATGGCTGTTATGCATGGAAACTCAACACGGGTGTGCTGGAGAAACTATGGATATGTGATTATGGACACAGGAGTGCTAGGGCATGTTGCGCCGGGTGCAATGGAGTGGCCCGTGGAGGTCAGCTAGTACATAGGTGCGATTCCCGGATAGAGCGTCATTTGTGTGGAGACATGCGTGAATGGGCGTATCGTTGTCGGACGTTGTGCATCAGGGTTGGCAGCCCGGCACGTAAAACCTATATGCCACCCATGAGCGGAACGGAGTTCTGCTGTGACAACCCCAAACCGGGAAAAGCAGAAAGACACAACTACATGAAGACATCAATATGTTGACGTACAATCTCAGTAACACAAACACTCATTCTATCAACAGTAATAATATGAATGTGCACAGAAACAAACACAGTAGCAGGAATAATAGGCTGCACATAAGAGTAATAGGTCAAATGACACTGTATCACATCACACTAATCAGCGGCACCCCAGACATGAAAACCGTGCGACATCTGTCCGCTGTATAATGTGCAATATACTGATCACAAGTTCACCGGAGTGAAGTGTCGCTGTCATAATGACGAAGGCAATAGTATGCTGTTGAAGCAGGGATAAAACCCATTACGCATGTGTAAGTGTCTATGTCCGGGAAATGTATAGGTTAACGGACACACAGATGTATACATAGATAAAAACATACATAGATATATATATATATATATATATATATATATATATATATATATTAATTTATATACACAGATATATTTATACAGATATATATATATATATATATATATATATATATATATATACACACAAGGATATACTATGGATATATATATATATATATATATATATATATATATATATATATATATATACACACACACAAACAACAGGTATTGATATATAGACATACACACAAAACAAATATATATGTCATTGTAGATATAAACATATACATAACTAGGTTACTTTACAGCAATTAGGGGTAACATATCTACAGCCCGGGCATATGTGACTGGGAGGTCCAATAAATAAACGTTGTACCCCCACACCCAGCTAGGCCGGTCAGACATACAGACAGGCAATACAGATCAATACACTGCTGCTGTCCAAAACACCGGTAGGAAAGTACCAGTGGGAGAGATCTGCAAGGTCTACACTTTAAACATGGATAACGGAGTCCCTTGCGGGACCTCAAAAATTCAGGGTACGTGTGAATCTGTTGTCATCGATGCGAGCAGGATGTAGGTGTACATGGAACAGTAGGTTGTGTAAGTGTGATAATACATGGGTTGACAAAACGTAAGACATGTGTCCTGAGACGGGGAGAGTGGGCAATGTGTAGGGGTGTGCTCATACCCCAGCTGCGCTCGCAGTAAGTATTTGTCATGACTGCTGTAGAGGGGTGCCAGGTAGGTGGACCATGGGTATGCAATAATGGGCTTAGGTGTGCAGGTGCTGGTTGGCAGAGATGTAGTAGGCCCGCCCAGTGGAAGTCATTAATATTCCTATGAGGGCATAGTATACACCTACACCTCCCAAACCTGAAGAGCACATCTACCGGATAGTCTGTAAACCATCGGGGGAATACATAGAGACCAAATCAGTGCCGTGTACCTGATTAGCATGGACATCCATAGTTATGTATCAGAATGTAACAAAGTCCAACTAAACACTTCCAGAACTAGTGATATTAGGTGGACAGGTGGTGGAATATAGGTAATGACAGATTACAACATGTATGAGTCATAAACAGCATGTACCTCGACAAACGTGAATGAATACATATGCTTTGTGACTTTAAATGTGTCTGGTTAATAGAACCAATCATCTAAATGTGTCCCACAGGGTGTTATGCATTGTTCCTGATACAGTGTTCATTCACACCCATTGGTATGTGAGGTCTGCTAGTGATGGAAAGTGCATAATTTGCTGACCACCTTAGGTAGATGATAGCATAATAGATGAGGTTCAACACCCGTACCCCTTTGAGGGACACATCCGTCTGGGCAGTTGTGTCCTGCAAAATGACAGTTATGGCACATGGCCTGTGAGTTCGGGAAAGGAGGCTATATAGTGTGTGTAGTGGTGTCAGAAATTAATTTGTTGTATCAGAAACAGCTACATGTAATAGGAAACAGTATTAGCAATTATAATGCTACAAGAATAACCTTAACGTATGCAAACTGTGGAAGTCGTCAGTTTACCATTGGCTGTGGGTATGTGTTGCCTTGACACATGTAATAGCTTTACATATAGGATCTATAGGGCTGCCACCATTCTAAATGGCCAAAGTGGAACCTGCTCTGTACAAATGTCAGACGTACCAGGGCAGAACATACCTACAGCCATGCATAGTACAGAAATATACATATCGGCACAAATCAAAGTGTAGTCTAGCAGCAGTAAAGTTGCTTATGCTACTACATATAACATATCGACATGTCAGGTATACAAGACCTGTAACAAGCAACCACTACAGACACGTACAACATGAGAATGTCCCCTAATCAGGACAGTTGCAATGGCTAGAGTATTGTCCATACCTCTCAACTGTCCCTGATTTTCAGGGACGTCCCTGATTTTGACTGAAAGTTTAACTCTGTCCCTCTGAATCCCTCCTAAAAGTAGTGACTTTTGGAGGAAAGGTGGTGAATTACACTTAATGACTAATGACAATAAGTAAGAATTATAAACTTCTTTTACTTCAGAAAATGTGTATTAATTGATATGCTCTGATTCTGTCAATGTTTCAAGTTAATAGCACTACTTTTTTAAGTGTCCCTGATTGTCCCTGATGTTTTCTTGACTTGTCCCTGATTCAGTAGAAATTTGTCCCCGATTGGTTGAGAGGTCTGGTATTGTCACATGACATATGCCTAATAAGGGACTGTCCCATGCAAAGTGGGAAAGGTGTCACTCCTAGAGTCTCCTGTCGTGCAATCTGAAAGGTGGAAAACGCACAGTAGGTATGCGGTAGCATGACTCGGCGGACAGCTGCGTTAACAAAATCATATTCACATGTCAGCATTGCAGAGTATCGGTTCCTATGTATCAGGCAGATGGGAGCAGATCGTATGAGGAACACACATATAATATGATTACGTCACTGGACTGGCCGCCGAGTCCGTACAGTCGAACGCCTGCCATCGCCAAATGGTTACACATACCCGATACTGTAGTCATGCAGTCCGATGTAATACACATCACAAGGGATCGCACACACTCAGCGTGAGTGACAAATGTAAGCAGAAATGTTGGTGAGCGAGCGGCTGTAAGCGTATTTGTCTACCGGTATGCCAGTAGTGCACTGTCAAAGAAATGTGGAGTCTAAACAGGTATAAGGTGCTGTAACCAGAGGTCAGCAGTGCTTAACACTGTGCAAACCCACACACAACTGCTCCCACCTGCTGGAATGTGCCTTACCCAGTCCGTATCCAAAGGCATCGGTCTGTCCGCAAACAAAGAACCGCCCTATTCACGTGTTGGTAGCAGTACCCTACGCACATAGCTCATGTGAATTAACAATAGACCATGGCATATGTACAGATAATAGACCACACACACACCATACAGCGCAGTCATCCAACAGTATAGCAATGTACTGGCAGATATGTCCGGACCACTGGTGCATGCATGCCTGGCCGTCCTGTGTTTCAGTGTGTGAGCATGCCCAGTATGACTGTTACGCATGTTGTCAACTGACATTACTGTCATACAGTCATGTGTGTGAGCATGCCAAGTATGGTCAACTGTATCGCATGTGTCACATGTCCAGATAGTTAGTACTGTGTTGCTGACCCCTCCGTTCTACACAGACAGGTGTCATGCTGTGTCTGCAGGGTAGCTAATGGTTTTGTGGCATTGACAGTTGCTACATGTCTGCATAGTGTGGGGGTACATCCGACGGCAACCACAGTCCTACACAGCACCATGGGTGGTGCACATGACTCTCACATCTGTAGGTTGGACGGGGGGCACAGCTGACAGTTGTACACATCTGCTGCTACTGTACTGGTATGCCAGGTACTCCATGTCAGTGTGTGGACCTACCTAAATTGCTGGTTGGAGGGATACCAGTGTACGTCAGATCCCAGCTTTAAATACCAGCACAGTGGTGTTGGACATGCTAGCTTTCACAACCTACATCAAACTGCCTGGCCTGCTGTAGTCTGTGTGTGTCTTAGGGGGTTGGGGTCATTCATTGGGCATATCCATAGGCCATTGTATATCATTTGTCTGTATTGGTCCACACCTGTCCAGCTGCATGGAACGTGTGTGGGCTGTACGGACACACATGATGGTCAGCCCGTAATCTGCAGTGGGTTAGGACACCCTGTGTACTAATGGCTATCATTGTGACCCCCGTATGTGCTACAGAGGTCATGGTGCCACTATGGATGTGTACTGTCTGCTGCCCTAACATTCGGCCACCACAGTCACTTGTATGCTCACATACATACCATAGCAATGGGTAAATACACATTCTAATATATCTGCCAATTGTTAGGTCAATAGACGTACCCTGGGGGTGTTCTGGACCTGAGGATAGTGCTGGAGGGCTGCCTATGTCGGATGCACACAGTGCACCTCCTATACATGGCCGAGCACAGGTAGTGTCATGTTTGGCATCCATTGTACTGTGTGCGGGTCAGAGATGGGAAATCCGTGGGTACCTACTGTGTCAGTGCATATGCCTTGTGTTGTCTCTTTGATAAGGGCAGGTCATACTGTGCACGGCCTTTCGCTGACTGTGCCCTGCTCAGGTAGTTCCTTCACCAAGTCACACTGTGCCTGTACAGGCCTTGGCAGTGGTGTTGGGCTGTGTGGCCCTGCCCCATGCTGTTCCTGCTGCAACTGTTACTGCAGGATAAGATTGTGTAGCATAGCAACTACCATAACAACTTGTGTGCATGTAGCTAGTGAATACTGCAGTGCTCCACCGGATGTGTCTGGATACCAAAACCGTGAACTGAGCATCCCAAACACATGCACAATTATATGTCTTGTCTGTGCATCTGCCTCATTATGGTGTGAGTGTTCAGGTGTGTGTGCATTGCTGATGGGTGTCATCAGCCATAACAACAGTGTTTACCCAGCATCCCCCGCTAGGAAACTGTAGGGAATGTCCATATTGGCATTGGTGTGGTACAGCTGTGTCAGAAGCCATATATCTGAATCATCATAGCTTCCAGGGCAGACAGTACACACATTCAATCTCATGCCCTGGCCATTGCATATGGCCTAGCTGTTGGAGGGTATGCCCCTGCAGTGTCTGTAGGCTCTACCCCGCTCACTGGGTGGTGCTTCCATGTGTATGTGTGTGCAGGCTATAGCACCCAGTACCCCAGGGTAGTCATCCATGTGGTTGAACTGATGCATATTGCTGGTCTACTAATCACGTGTGTTGAGGACATGTAAGTGCTCACTAGCATGTGTTGACATGGCGTCTGTGAACTGGTGCAGTACTCTGGATGCAGATGCCTGTGAGATACCCATGATATCCCCAGTTGTGCTGTGTGAGGTACCTGTGGCTAGTACATCTAGGCCAACACATACCGTGGTATCCACTGTGATGGGTTTCCCTCGGCCTGTTTGATGTGTCAGGTGTGGCAGGCACAGGTCAACAAGCCACTGTAGGATGTCTCTGTCCCACTCCATAGTGCTGCACCATCCCCAGCTCATGTAGCCCCTGGTAAGTCACCCTGGGTATATAAAGTAACCCAGTAAGGGTTGTTCGGCAGCATACACATCCTCACTGCCCTCAGCCTCCTGCACATGTTGGTTTATGTTGCCTGCTGCAGCCCTTCTCATTTGGTTGGACTGTGTCGTGACATGTCCCTGCAGGTATACACCGGTGGTGTAGAGTGCAGAAAAAACCTGTGTGTATGCTGCTTGCTCACATTACTGTACTGTTCAGGTGCGGGCTGGCCATGTCATCTGCTGATTGTGCTGATCAACACCTGTTTGTGCAACCTGTACACCCTGACTACCCCACCACTGCTGTCATCCCTCCCAATGTCACCAGGCAGGTATAGACACACCCCTAGCTTAGGCGTGCTAAGGCAGGAGCACTCCCGAGGCAGAGTTCTGCAATGTATGTACAGTATGCCTGACCCACCCTCCCATGCTGTCAACTATATTCGAGCCCTGCACCTGGCTAACTACACACATACACTCCAGGGACCTGCATCACACCCTGGTGATAAATGGGTTACACTATTGTCAACCTCATCTGCATAGTATAGTCTTCTAATGAATAGTCATATGACCCATACCGAACCTCCAAATTAATAACCACTGCTCAGTGTCACTCAGATCCATACACAACTGGCAACAGGTGCCTTACTATCACCATATTCGATGTCCCATGGTCTTCCCAGCAACAAAATAACCGGTGTCTACACGACTACAACCCGTGACCCTGCACACTACAGACGACGTGCATTACCACTACGCCAAGGCAGATGTACATACATCCCAGGTTATCACGTACAGATCATCCGGCACAAACATTCAATAGTGCTGATATCCCCAGACATATATGTTCACATCTATGTCTATCTCTCTATATCTACATATATCATATATATTATTTGTATACATATATACATAGACATATATATATATATATATATATATATATATATATATATATATATACATACACACATATACATGTACACACATATGTAGATATTGCATATATATCACAACAGCGGACCACATGACAGCAAAGCATTAGACAGGAATGAAAAGGAAACTACATGTGCCACCTGCATCATGTAGTTTTGTTACTATCAAGGCACGTGTGTTTTGTTGCATCACACTGGTCAGACTGTATCATGGGTAAGAGTAGGGCTGCTGACATTTACTCACCAGACCTATTGGCGAATGTATGTGTTGACAAACCAGTGTCTTGGCAGAATATGCGGGCTGTGGACACTATATAGGTCAGCAACAAAACACACTGAACACATCCCGCAGCTAGCCACCCACAGATACCAACACATATGGTATAACTGCCAAACACACACACCTGCTATGTCTTGGAAACGAGCACCTACCTGTCTAGTCTACCACACTACAGCATTATGCAGTAACAGAACACGCTACTGAGTTTCAGCATCACCGCACTCCCACAGGCATACTTCTAGGTGGATGACATCATCAGCAAAAGCAAAGACGCCGATAGGGAATGTATGGGGAGTGAGCCGTCTAAAAGCAGTACTCTGTCCCCAGGCAGCTGGAAACACACACACACTTGGCAGGGGTGGGAGTTGAACATACACCAAACTACCTTATCACACTACAGCATTACACAGTTACAGAACGCGCTACCGAGATTACTGGAACACAGCACTCCCAGAGGCATACTTCTAGGTGGATGACATCATCCACAGAGGCAAAGACGCCAATAGGGAATGTATGGGGAGTGAGCCGTCTAAAAGCATTACTCTGTCCCCAGGCAGCTGGAAACACACACACACACACACACACACACACACACACACACACACACACACACACACACACACACACACTTGGCAAGGCTGGGAGTTGAACATACACCTAACTACCTTATCACACTACAGCATTACGCAGTTACAGAATGCGCTACCGAGATTACTGGAACACAGCCCTCCCAGAGGCATACTTCTAGGTGGATGACATCATCCGCAGAGGCAAAGACGCCGATAGGGAATGTATGGGGAGTGAGCCATCTAAAAGCATTACTCTGTCCCCAGGCAGCTAGAAACACACACACACACACACACACACACACACACACACACACACACACACACACACACTTGGCAGGGCTGGGAGTCGAACATACTCCTAACTACCTTATCACACTACAGCATTATGCAGTTACAAAACACGCTACCGAGATTACTGGAACACAGCACTCCCAGAGGCATACTTCTAGGTGGATGACATCATCCGCAGAGGCAAAGACGCCGATAGGGAATGTATGGGGAGTGAGCCATCTAAAAGCATTACTCTGTCCCCATGCAGCTGGAAACACACACACACACACTTGGCAGGGCTGGGAGTTGAACATACACCTAACTACCTTATCACACTACAGCATTATGCAGTTACAGAATGCCCTACCGAGATTACTGGAACACAGCACTCCCAGAGGCATACTTCTAGGTGGATGACATCATCCGCAGAGGCAAAGACGCCGATAGGGAATGTATGGGGAGTGAGCCATCTAAAAGCATTACTCTGTCCCCAGGCAGCTAGAAACACGCACACACACACACACACACACACACACACTTGGCAGAGCTGGGAGTCGAACATACACGTAACTACCTTATCACACTACAGCATTATGCAGTTACAAAACACGCTACCGAGATTACTGGAACACAGCACTCCCAGAGGCATACTTCTAGGTGGATGACATCATCCGCAGAGGCAAAGACGCCGATAGGGAATGTATGGTGCGTGAGCCATCTAAAAGCATTACTCTGTCCCCAGGCTGCTGGAAACACACACACACACACACACAAACTTGGCAGGGCTGGGAGTCAAACATACACCTAACTACCTTATCACACTACAGCATTACGCAGTTACAGAACGTGCTACTGAGATTACTGGAACACAGCACTCCCAGAGGCATACTTCTAGGTGGATGACATCATCCACAAAGGCAAAGACGCCGATAGGGAATGTATGGGGAGTGAGCTGTCTAAAAGCATTACTCTGTCCCCAAGCAGCTGGAAACACACACACACACACACACACACACACACACACACACACTTGGCAGGGCTGGGAGTTGAACATACACCTAACTACCTTATCACACTACAGCATTACACAGTTACAGAACATGCTACCGAGATTACTGGAGCACAGCACTCCCAGAGGCATACTTCTAGGTGGATGACATCATCCGCAAAGGCAAAGACGCCGATAGGGATTGTATGGGGAGTGAGCCATCTAAAAGCATTACTCTGTCCCCAGGAAGCTGGAAACACACACACTTGGCAGGGCTGGGAGTTGAACATACACCTAACTACCTTATCACACTACAGCATTACACAGTTACAGAACATGCTACCAAGATTACTGGAACACAGCACTCCCAGAGGCATACTTCTAGGTGGATGACATCATCCGCAAAGGCAAAGATGCCGATAGGGAATGTATAGAGAGTGAGCAGTCTAAAAGCATATTACTGTCCCAAGGTAGACGTAGACAAACACACGGCAGTGGTGTGAGCGGGACAACTGCCTATCTACGGAGCACTATTACAACACTACATAGATACGAGACCCGCCACAGACAGTACACCCTTCAAGACAGTCAACCAGTGTGTTCAATGTAGGAATCCATTCTGACGTGGGGTATGGACATCTGTTGCCTGGATGACCACCATCGCTATACAGGATTTCAATGGCCATGCCCATACACAGAGGCACATAACCGACACAAGGTGTCACTGAGCATGCTCACACACTTAGTATCACATGTCCGTTTGGAATGTACTGTGTGTCCATCTACACAACGGCGTACTGGGCATGCTCATACACTTAGTAGTAGCAAAGGGCTGTCTTGTATGCACAAGGATTCTAAACACGGAAGGGGACAGTTTGGAATGTACTGTGTGTCCATCTACACAATGGCATACTGGGCATGCTCACACACTTAGTAGTAGCGAAGGGCTGTCTTACATGCACACGGATTCTAAACACGGAAGGGCACAGTTTGGAATGTACTGTGTGTCCATCTACACAATGGCGTACTAGGCATGCTCACACACTTAGTAGTAGTGAAGGGCTGTCTTGCATGCACACGGATTCTAAACATGGAAGGGCACAGTTTGGAATGTACTGTGTGTCCATCTACACAATGGCATACTGGGCATGCTCACACACTTAGTAGTAGTGAAGGGCTGTCTTGCATGTACACGGATTCTAAACACGGAAGGGCACAGTTTGGTGTTACTGTCCCCACGTACATGAAGGCCACTGACATGTACTGACCAGTACACACTCAAGAGCCATCACAGATGTCTCAGGTACAGATCACAGTTTTAATGCCACATTCTACTATGTAGCCCTCAGACATCACCATGTCCTTGGACCAGCAACACACATCCATACATTACTACAACACCATGTGACTCATGACCAGTGGACTGTACATAGGTCTACAGCAACTGTGCAGACTACACATGTACTGACAGGGTTCCATCATGTGTTATGCAATGCAATGATACCACTGTTCATAACCAGGTCGGCTCTACACATAACAGGGGCCCTGGGTCTTACATAGCTGTAACAGATGACTGTCGCTGTACACCAAAGAACACTCATGTTTGGATATGACATACATGTAATCGCAGTGGATATGTACATGGCCCACACACACACAACACATATGTACATAGCATAGCTTTTGCTGTCCTCCATGCAGACAAGTGGCTACAGCAATCACACACATGCACATGGAAGGTAGGTGCATGGTTGTTGAATGCTAACAGTACATAAGGTAGCAATGTTGACTGAGGTAACATTCCCTCTGTACTAGTTACCCATGACAACCATCATATCATACAACAGTCCATGTGTTATGTATGTCATCACACATGTCCACCAATTGCAATGCATACAAACATGGCTACATGACAGGAATGTAGGACCAACACACATGTACATGTTGTGGTGTGCATGCAGCTACCATGCATGTGCAGTAGCTGATATATGTCATTCATCTGTGCCTAACTACAACATGCAGTTGCAATGCAGCCCCATCATTGACACCTGTATATGGTGAAATACTGACAGTATGGTAGGATGTACATCAGGTATGGATGGACGTGTGTACATAAAGTGGTGATCCACCTTTGCAGATGGATGTTTGCTGAAGACGGCTCACAGGTGTGTCACAAGCCATCCTACCATTACATGTGCAAACAGTACGCTATGTTACTGTTACTTGAAGGTGAAGACATACAACCTACACAGCGGTCAGGGTGTTACTGACTGTAAACCACTTGACACCTGTAACACTTACATCCTCCCGTGTGCATATAGCAGCACAATTGCCGAAGGTAGCGTTGGTACACATAATGCGGCCAATACTGCTGCATGTCTGTCAGATGTATCATCATATAGCAGGTGTATGATTCACAGTACTGCCATGTATGTTTGCTTGTGTGACCATATATGCCACGTATGGTGGGGAATACATCCCATTTGTTACACACCCCTGCACACTGTTGTAGAGATCTGTACATACTGCAGTATAGAAAGCATGACATAGGCAGGGGTGGTGTGTGTATCACACACATGTCAGCTATCTGTATGTGAATGACATTTGTGGACTCCACAGTGTGTGTGTGTGTGTGTGTGTGTGTATGTATGTATGTATGGCTGTCTGGTGCATGGAGTGAGGGTGCATGCTACCATACAGAACAGACAGGATCCCTAACCCCTCATGGTTATGCAGTCTACTACCCTGTTGATGCCATCAGTCTCAGCCTTACTGGCTACCTGTACATGTTCATTCTCTGTGTCGCATCATGTGGATGCACAGTACTGTGAGGGTGATTACTACATAGGCAGGGGTCCTCACCTCAACACTATCGAGTGTGTGTTATAGTGTTGCTGACCCCGTGAGTGTGGGCATGTTACTGTGTGTTTCTGTGTATGTCTGTGTGTGTTCTCATCCTGTAATGTGACAGTGTATTACTGCTACACAGTGAGGCCTCATGCTATCAAGTGGCCTCTAACGTTATCATCGGACAGACCGCTGTGTAAACCCCCCGCACCATGTCACCATACCTGTGATGTGACCTGGTATGGATGTCACATCTCTAGCCACTGTAGCCTATTAAACAGCCCACATGCGTCTGGATCAGTAGATGTGTGGACATCTGTGGAATGGTAGCCTTTCTAACAGTGAGGTTGAGGCTATGTATAGCATGCTGGTATTGCCATACATGCCTGTGAGTACTCCACATTTACACATGTGAAACTGCAAACACTGCTACTTATTGGCACATGCAAGTAGACCTTAAGGAGAGAAGCAGGGCATAATTACCAACATGCTGTTACCGTTGTTACCAAGACACATACTGTGAACATATAACAATGCATTATAAACCTGTACTACATGGTATGTCTGGTGCATGTCAACAGTACACAACTAATGTAATATACACTTATCTCACTATTCTGTTTACCCTGTGCATCAGACTATATGAGCATGTCCCTGCACCGATGGTGTGGATGACTGGGATGCAGCACAGGCATCATCATATGCACAGGGTGATAATGTTTGCCATGGGGCATAGGCTGCACCAGTGGATGACATCATGTGTGTGGGTAAGGGCCAGTGATCTGATTGGACATGTGTGGTCATTATGCATGTGAGTGTTGCGGTGCCCTACAGATGTTTCTGCTGTGTGCGTGTATGTGTGCACACAGTTCTGCCTTTTGTCAGGCCTATACAGGGGTATTATTGACAGCTCCAGATTGTACAGACCAGGATGTACAGCTCACTGTGTCCGGCCACAGCCATGTGACCTGTGCCTGCCAGGGGTTGCACTGGCACTACCAGTCGGAGGTACAGATTGGCTACTGTCCGATGACACATGTCCACTGGAACCGTGTCCTTGCTGGGAATGTCCAGAGCCACGTCCATGTGGCCTGCTGTGTCCTGGTGTGGACAGCGCAGCACCAGCTGCACTGCTACTGCTACCAGCACTATGGGAGCGGGCATGTGAGGTGGCTCGTTCACGTTGACCTGCACTAGGTGGTGTAGCTGGCCTACATCCACATGGCCTATGCCTCACTCCTACCAGATGTTCCAGCACAGACAGCTCACGCTCGTGGATTGCCATGCCACGGTCAAGAATTCCAACCATGTCACCCAATCGCCTGTCCAGAACATCAGCAATCTGCTGTTGAGCATTTGCCAATGCCTGGATGTTGTCATTTAGAGTACGGATAGCAGCCCTCTGAACTCTCTGCCCTTCTCTGTTCTGCCATTCAGCACATGCCTGTGCTGCCATTACAGTCTGGAACATGCATCTGGTGGCACCAGCTGCTGTGCTCTGTCCTGCAGGTGCATGTCTGCCAGAGGTCCTCCTATGAGCGGCACTGGCCACATGCCTGTGTGGCACATTTGCAGTCATTACACTGACATCATGGTGTGGAGAGACACCTTCTTTAGCCACCACACGTTCCTGTTCCAAGCTAACACACGCTGACTGTCCTTCCTCTATGGCCACTGGTGATGGGGTATGTGTTGGCATGAGAACTGTGTGCGGGGAAGAGGGGTACATAGCTGGGATGGCAACTGCTGGCACAGATTCAGCCCCTGACAACCCTGCCTGTACCTCATGCATATGTTCATCACTGCTAGTATCTGTGGGGACACTAACATCAGATGGACCACAGGAGGGTAACGCACCTACATCACTTGTGAATGCAAAAAAAGACTCTACATTACAACAGACACACACACACACACACACAGACACACAAACACAGACACAGACACACACAGACACACACACACAGACACAGACACACACAGACACACACACACACACACACACACACACACACACACACAGACGTACAGACACAGACACACAGACACACCATGCATGTGATTTGACAGACGGCATGCAACATGCATGTGATACAGCAGACGGCATGCAGCTCAGACATTAATAGTGGTAGTTAGCATACCTCCCTGGGTTGCACACAACAGCAAGCAGGTGTCATATAAGTAGCCATGCAGTTCACACAATCATGGTAGTAAGCATGCATCCATGTGATACACCATGTGGACCAGCACAGGTTAACAGTACACATGGCTGACGTGACCTTGACATGTAATCTGCTGATCTGTGCATTGACATGCATACATGTCTGACACAATGGTGTCCTGACACATATACAGCATTGTAATGGGTATCACATTGCAGTGTTGTCTGTATGCCCTACAGATAGAATGCAATTTTAGCAAATGTGCATGAGCATTGAAGGGAAGTGTGAGGCATCTACATTGCTATACAGTGTGAAGTACAGACACTGTGCCATTGCATGGCATCATGAGGTGTCTATATTGCTATACAGTGTGTAATACGCACACAGTGCATAGCCATAACTGCATGCATACACATTACATAACTGTGGATTGTGACCCATTAAGCTGAGGTGTATACACACCAAACCATGCTGTGTCATGTGACAGGTCACTGGAAGACCTACGGATGACACCCCTGCACAAGTACTACAAAGTCTTAGCTGCCTGGCAAACATGTCCACACATGGCAGACTTGTCAATACACCATGTCCCACATGACATTAATGTACCACACACACGAGGTGCATGGCTGACAGTGATGTTCTACAGCAGCAAGGGAAATGTACGGTATCTGTGGCCTGATGTGGTGTCAATGTCTGTGGAAGCTGTACAGATGACTACTGTCATGCTATGACACAGTCATGATGTTCAACACATCTTATATGGTCGAATTAAGTGACACCTCCACTAGCTGTGCACAGGCTTTTAGGATGTCCAGTGTTTCACATCAACTATATAATCAGTCAACTAAGGCTATAGTTGGACCATGTGTGGACAATGTGCAACAGGGTGTATACACATCACATCTACTGTGTGGCTACATGTCTCTGGCCATCCTCCATGGCCATGTGTGAACATGTGTTGGCCAAACGTTTGTGAAGGCCGTCTATCTCACATGTCTGTGTTGTCCCATATGACATGCACCCATAGATGTCAGATATGTCACTGTCCACAGGGCTATGCAGACAACGGGTTGTATGTTTGGTATGTGGGGTATGTATTATGGGATAGTGAGACAATATTGCAGCCGGAACACTACATGTCTGGGACATGTCAGATGGCACATCACAATGTGTGCACCCATTGCAGGGGCATATTACACAATGATGACTCCTGTGGGCTGCCCATATCCCAGCTCACTGTGTGGTACTGTTTGCGTACCACACATGTGTTGTTCCAATGTATAGTACATATGCCTACATTGAACACCTCCACCGTTGTATGCACAGCTGTCCACACATCTAGCAATGACAGATACTGTGGTTTCATGTCGGTGTTTCATTTATTTTGTATATATTGCACATGGGTAGCCAGTGTGAATGATGACAGATGCGACCTGTATATCATGACTGGATCATACATTATGTGTACATGTGTTAACTGGCCACATGGTGAATAGATATATGCATTAACATGCCTGATACTGATAACTTGTCTCACCTGCAACGGACTGATGTCTGTGCGGCACGCCAGAGGTACCTGTATAGGGGTGACACAGCAGTTTGAACATTATCCATGACTGTATGACAGCCACAGGGTGCACTGTGCATGTTAACACATTTGCCTGTACAATAGCATATAGTAAGCACATGTGTGCATACACAGGGTAGCATACTGTAGTATGCGGCATGTGTGTAAACATACCTTGCATATGATGTTACATTACATATTGTACAGTGACACATGCAACTAAATGGGATATAATAGTCATATGTGCAGTAGTAACTTACCAGGCAACTCCAGGCTTATTGGTTGGGAGACACCCACCTCCATGATGGCAGCTAGTGTTTGTGGATGCTGCTCTGAGGGTGTCCCCAGGCTGGCCAGTAGATCCTCGGTGGGTGTGAGTGGGGGCTGGATTGGTGTCCCACCACCTGTTCCACCTTGTTCCCTGGTGATTGCATTGGCACGCTGTTTCGCATGTCGTATCAGGTCCATGCAGTGTCTGCGCACCTGCTGGTAGGTGCGGTTATGGCCACCCACATCATTAACCCTCCTGCAAAGGTCCTGCCACAGGTTGTCATGCTGCTGGGCATGCTGTGGCACATGGCTGAACAACACCTCATAGTTCTCATGGAGGTACGGGATGAGGGCATCATCCTCCAGGTGGCTATACGCTGGCAGGCATGAACAAGGCATTATCTGGAAGACATAATGATGGAGACAGGTCACAGTATCACAGAGATGTACAGAGATACAGCTGCACATACATTTGTATTAAATCTAGTACATCTGAACAGTTATCTTTGCAAATCGTCATGACACTGACATGACTGACATGTTTGTGTCACACACATGTAACACCCGTTATGCATTGGATATCATCACCATATATGTGTGTCACCTCATTACATTGTTCATACTCCATGTGAATGCTGTCTTGATGTGGGCATGTCTGTTTGCCTGTACTGGTGTTCTTACCTATCAGCACATGCCTGGATGTGTCCACAGTAATGCTGTTGACCTTGATGCTGTGTATATGTCACATATCAACACATACACTGCCTTAATGGACATGAGCAGTGACAATGCACACATATGCACGGAAACCTTTACATGCATGTGTTTTGCCATATACAGCTACACAGCACTGACAGCAGTTCAACATCCTGCCACGTATTGCCTGTGCTGGACATGTGATAGACATGGGACAATGGCTAGCCGGACATCATTCGCAGGGATGGTTATCAACTATAGCATGTACGGGAAAGGTTTTCTAGCTGTATCCAACAGCCATTTTGCCACCGCGAGGTGCATCAGTGCCACATTACTGATCCAGACAGTTAATAATACATTTACCATGCGGTCATCGCACCATGTATGACAGAGATGACATGTGCAGCTTTGATGGACATGGTTGCATGGTATGGCAGGAATATGTAACATGTATGGCACAGGGATCTGTCCAGCATGTGGCGATCCTTGTAGTAGGATGGTGGCTGTCCATGACGCATGTCTTTCAGATCAGGATATGTACGTGTAGCATGTCCAACATCACAGTGTAGCACATGTCTTTATGCAAGGTAGCCAGCATGCTGCATAGTGGAGGTGAGGATTGTGAAGGCTGGTATCGCCCATCCATGCATGGCCAATACCCCTTAAAGGTGATATGTGATCCGATATTGGTCACCCGAGTGCTGAGTATGCCTGTCCAATGATCTTCATGCTCATGGATGGCACCCTGTCATGACATGGGTGCCTCGTATGACTACCTAATAGGCCTGGAGATGTCACCAACTCAGGGAGGTGAACTGCACAGCACCATCCCTTACACAGTGTCCATAATGTTGACTGCTGCCTAGGTGGTAGTTAATGGGTACAGGATTATTCACCTAGCGGTGACAATGCTATTATCAGCTGTCAGATTGTGCACATATGTCACACACCTCACCCACAAAGCCCATTCTGTATGTTGTCCACAACACTGAGACAGCTATTTCTCCTAGGTCATGGCCATTCACATCCTTACATACACAGATGCCTCCCATTTGTCTGTATGGTATGGGCTACAATGAGGGGGCAGTACAAAACATTAACCCTGTTTTACTGTAGCTGCCACTGGTGTGATATGCACATGTCACTCAAACACCTTTTGTAGTGTTGCTTCTGTCAACAGGCCACTGGTAGAACACTCGTGACATACGAAGGTACATCTAGTATACTCAGTATAGCTGGAACACGTTATGGGTGATGATGTCCTATGACCTGTCACAGGTATGATATGCAGTGTGAAATAATCCGTACTGTCATCTACTTCTGTACTGCTAACATCTACGTTGATAAAGGTTCATAGACCTGCGGACCATACTCAGCAGGGTAATAGTGCAGTGCCTCCAGTTATGACTGTTGTCTCCACTTGTGGGTTGCAGTGGGTTGATATTATCCAACACCCTATCTGTATTGCATATTCATGCTCAGCACTTGTTCAGAACATGTAAGCACTTCATGAGCTACTAATTACTATAGCACCCATTCCAACTCATTTCTTACAAGTACACTGTCTGTCCTTACATTTCCAGCTTGCTTACAGTACAACAGCTGTTGTACACACGTAACTCACATATCTTGTGAGACATGGTTGAATATACAGGCATGTCCAAGTGTCACTTACCAGTGCTATTACCTGTCTATATGATGAATATGGCAAACATGTGGCAATAGAGCAATTGTCTCATGTACACAGTCAATGCTCACCTCCCAACATATGACACTACAGCCTGTGGGAGATGCACATATGTAGCCATGCTGGGGGTAATGCTCTCACCAACCCAGACTGAACCTGACATTCATGTGGGGACATTTAACATTTGCAACACACCCCACTAATCACATAGTCTCTCTAGATCTCCACCACCACAGGCCACACATAGTATGAGTACGACATTTGCAGAATCTCTCCATACTCTGTGTAGGCACCAGAGGCAGCCCCCATCACCAAACACAATAACAATTACTTATAGCACACAGACTCATGTGTGCCCATCAACTACAGCCAATAGGATGTTATAACATACCCAACACACCAGTCATAGGTGACTCTGTAGGCGGTCACACTGATACGCCAGGGATCACTGCAGTGGCTGTACTGTACAGAGGTGCAGGTAACACATGGCTCTGCTGTTCACAGACAGGACACTACCCTAGAGAGGTGCCACTGGTGTAAACACTGTAGTTGGGCTTACACATAGACTTGCCAGACAACATAGTACCTCACTATGAACCTGTGAAGCTATTACATGTCCTTTTTGCATGGTTAATTGAGTAGCTCTTCCATTTCGATTAGCTATCATGCTGTTACAGTGTCCCGTGACTACAAGCCATATGTATCCTGTTATTGTGTATTGTACATGCCAATAGACGATACCTTTTGTTTGCATGATATAACAGTTATGCTGTGTAGAATATCTGACATATCTACCTACAATACTGTACATTACACATATTTTACACATTATCCCATAATGCAAAGCATACTTGCACAGCAGGACCACCTTAGGCATGTTATTGTCGTCATATGCCATACACATGCCTACTGTGACAGTATATCAACATATACTATCCCCTGCTATGGCACGTACTTGTTGGACATACCCTACCACTGATGGCGGGTGGTGTGGAATTGTTCTGTTTAAAGCCCTCATGTAACATCCCTTGTGGTGTATGTGATGTTTACCTTGTGGCCCACAGAAGGACACACAATTTCTACAAGCGTTACTATGCTCAACAAGACATCACTACATAATACCTTTTCCCACTTAATGCATTGCGTACACTTTTAATTAATACAAAACAGGCTCTACATACACTAACATACTGAGTGTTCTACATACCTTGTTAGCATTCCGAATCTTCGTAAATATCTCTCTTACACGTTTACTGTTTAAACGGTTCTATGGTATGAACATACGGTTTGAATGTATGGCAAGTCATCCTTATATACGTTGATACCTGTAACATGTGGTTTCCTGCCACCAATTGGTGTTCCTGAGTAAATTATTACATGCACATCAGCTGTGCAGCTACTCCATTCGCCAATTACGCGGCAACAGTAGGGTATAATTGAATTCTCCACTTGGGCGTTGCCCTTTTGCCCTACCTTCGGGGAGACAGCCTGTATGTGTTTTGTTGTGAGGAATTGCAACTGCTATTTGTAGAGACACGGATATTTTGAATTCATGTCCCCCATGGATTGTGTGTGATGGCTAGAGTATGTGGTTCTACATGTGAGTGTACCTGTCATCTCAACCGTCTTATAAGGGACTATTGCAAACAAAACTTGTAACATCGCCGTCTGTTCCATTATACAACAGCTATGATTTCACATGGTGCCTTTACAAATGTGTTTCTCACAAGGTATGTTAACGCCTTTGCAGATGTAATTGAGTGAGTGGATGTTTGTGATGTTATTACAGTCTGTATTGCAATTGTTTCGGGTGTGGGGGAGATGTAGGTGGGTGTACATAGCATATACAGGTTTGTGGGGACTGCATTTCTACATATTCCATATATGTGTGTGGGCTCCTTCCCTAATTGAAAACCTATCAGTTAGTAGACTGAACTATGGTTGCTACGGGCTTATACATTGAGCCATTGTTAATTGGTTTCTATATAGTATGCAGGTGAGGTTGATACTTCCATACCTCCGGAATTACAGTGATATGTAAAGGAATGTTACTAAATGACAGCTGTCTCGTGTATTTCTGTCACAGATATTTGCACTCATTGCAGTTGTGTTGGTGACTGAACCTCTTTGGCATGGGTTGCCACCTTTTCAAATGGCCATAGTGGGACATTTGCAGGACACACATCGGTGTTTACAGGCCGACACATACCCACGGTCAGTACACAGGATAGAACATACTTTTATCCTGAATACATACTTATTCTTGTAGCACTTTAGCTACTTATCATGTTTCATGTAACATTTACGTTTTGTAGATACAGGCATAACTATTTAATGCAACTATTACATAATATATGGAACATAATTATATCCTACAATCTCGGACATTTGCCCTTTTTAATATTTTTTATCAGGACACAACTGCCCAGGGAGGGGCTGTCCCTCTTAAAGTGGGACAGGTGGTAACCGTATGCCTACGGCCAGCAATAACCACACCTACCGTAATGATCTACCTCTGAGTTAGCACTAACAGACACACGATGCAAACACACACATACACATTACAGTCCCACGGAAATGCACACGGCACCCTCAACACACACATACACAGATTACAGCAATCACAAACACAGTTGAACACAGTACCTACGTGGACCGCAACACCGGCAGCGATAACTAAATGTCCCTTAATATCGTGATAATATTACACGCGGTTCCAGTGTTCCGGTACTGTGTTCTTTCGGACTTTAAGCCTCATGATTACGTGTGTCACAATGTGACACAATGTGAATGTGACACATTCCATAGTTGGCAGTATCCTATTTATTTCAACATCCATGGTTGTGTACATGTCGTTGACCTATCTATATATTTGCAGATATAGTTGAATCCGTATATATCAACATATATCTCTCTATCACCCTTTCTATCTCTATTATATATATGTATGTGTGTATATATATATATATATATATATATATATATATATATATATATATATATATATATATATAAGAGAGAGAGTGAGAGGGAGACTACACCTTTCATTGTGTACATGTCGGTGTATACTGTTTCCTGGACTCTGCACGTTTGTGTTTGAACCTGTCACATTACACACCTGCCGTTGGTACATCTTGGGTAGCTTAGTGTTAGGTGATTGTGTACATGATTGCGTGTTCTACTCCTGGCAGTGGTTGTTTTACCCTTCAGAGCAGGCACTATTATTACAGGGGTGAACAATGCTAGTTTCATCTGTTCTGGACATCATTGACCGTGATCTGTGCGATATTCAGAGAAGCTTAGGCCTGTTTCGCGCATATCCGTATAGTCATGTTTAAACGACGCTTACCAGCACTGGGCAATGCATATTCCTGCCAACATGTGCTAAACCTGATCTGATGACCTGCATTCAACATCCATTATTCGTGCCTTCAGGATTACGTAACATCCCTTGCAGGGCGTGGAACCGGGAACATGCACGACAGTCAGTGCATTTACCACTTGGGCATCTGGGATTTGTACATGTGTTATGGCATTTTGTATGTGGACTGTACTACGGCTGTTACTCCATACTGCAATCAAATGGGTAACTCAGTTAGTTTACATATGGATGAGAGCTATTAATGGTATGTCCAAGTGATGTTTAATGGATGTGCTCCAGCACTGGGAATGTATGTCACAGTGAGCCACACACTATAATGTGCTACACCTTCACACAACCATAGGTGGAGCATGCTGGGGTGACAGATACCTGTCATGGGTACACCCCATGCTTTGCCACTACATCCATGATTACATTATATGGAATCCCTCATTAACACACCAGGGAATCCATGCAGAGTGTGTGGGGAACAGTGATTACACACATGGATCCCGCAATTGGCTCTGGTCTACTGAGGGACAGTTGGTTACTCAATGTGGTGACGACAGCAGACACTGTTTGCTTCGATTGATGAATGGCCTCTGACAATCGGGCGTGTACCTACCGATGTACCTAGGAACCTATACATACAGTACCAACATATGCCGATAGGTGCATGTACTGTTCAGGTGTTGACATTCCTTGTTCCAATAGCTGTTGTGTGTGCAATGGTTGAGGGCTGACTATGTAGGATTCAAACAGTAGGCCACCTATATATTACAATTTACAGGTGGTCATGTGTGTGTGCCATCCATTTTACTGTGTTTGCAGGTGGAGAGGTGTGTCAGTCCATAGGGGCCTACACTGTCAGAGTATGTGCTATACGTTCCCTCTTTGCCAAGGCATAGGCATATTGAGCCCGCCTCCATCTGCCTACTGGGGCTGGCACAGGGTGTTCGTGGTCTGAATCCCTCAGTGCCTGTGATGGCCTTGGCAATTGCGGTGGGCTGTGAGGGCCTTCACCATTATGTCCCTGCTGCAGCTGTTTCCACAGGATCATATTATGTAGCATGGCACATACTATGAAGATGTGGGCACACATGCCTGGAGAGTACTGCAAGGCTCCACCAGATATGTCCAAGCAACAGAACTGTGATTTCAGCATCCAGAACACATGCTCTATGATGATTCTGGTTTGTGTGTGTGCCTCATTATGGCGTTCATGCATGGGTGTGTGTGCATTTCTGATGGGAGTCATCATCCACGGCTCCAGTGCATAGCCAGCATCCCCCACAAGGTGGCTATGTGGGATGTCCCCCCGACGAATACCTGATACAGCTGTGAGGCATGCCAGATGTGGGAGTCATGGTAGCTTCCAGGGCTGCCAGCACACACATCCATGATAATGCCCTTGGCTTTGCACATGAGCTGGCAGTTGATGGAGTGGTATCCCTTGCGGTTTATGTAGTGCCTACCATGCTCACTGGGTGGTGACTTGATATGTATGTGTGTGCAATCTATTGCACCCAGTCCCTCCGGGTAGTGTGTCACATGGTGGAAGAGACGCATATTGCTGGCCAACTCCTCCTGAGTTTGGGGGAAGTATATATGCTCATTGGCATGTGGTAACATGGCATCCAGGAACTAGTGTAGTAACCTGGATGCTGATGCCTGTGAGATCCCCATTATATCTCCAGTTGGCCTTTGAAAGGTACCTGTGACTAGTATTCGCAAGCTTACACATACCTTCGTGTCCACTGGGATGGGTTCCCCTCTGTTGTTTCTGGATCTCAGGCGTGTCCAGCACAGCTCAACTATTTGCTGTAAGATGTCCCTGTCCACCCTGTAACGCTCTACTATCTCCAGATCATGTAGCCCCTGGTAGGTTACCCTTGGTCTGAACACTCTTCTCCTCCTCTGGGGCCTACGGTGGTTGTCAGCATCATCCTCCACAACACCTTCAGTCTCTAACACATGGTGATGAATCACAGCTATTGCAGCTCCCAACATGTACATTGTAAAAGTTTCCCATCTGTTTACACCGATGGTGCAGTGTTTGGGAATACACAGGTGTGTGTGAGGTGCTTTCACACTTCATACTATTGTGCTGTGAACACTGATGATGTCATAGGGTGTGTATGTACGATCGAAGCTACAGGGTATCTTATGTGTTTTATGACAGGTACTACTATTGTGGTGCCTTTGGTGTTGAATTACATTTGGCTGCAGTGGATTACCTTTTGCCCTTCCCTTTACATTTCTTAATGTTTCACCTCCCATTTTCTGGCATGCATCCAGCAGCCTGCTTTCATTTGTACTTTCCTAAACCTGGCTTATCTTGCGTAATGTGTTCTATGGCCGGTCTACTGCAGGTTTGCTTTGCTCTGCTATGACAGTTCTCTTTTCTTTGCAATCCGACACCTCCCCTATCCTGTTTTGCAGGTTTCTGCGAACAGACTTGTCAGCTGCCGTCGATTGCCCACTGTGAGTTAATAGGTGTTAATTGCTCAGTTGTACTCCAATTACCCTACTGTGGCATTTCCTTATTTTATTCCCCTAACCTTCCTGTTTGAGCTATGGTGTGCGGCGTGTGTGCCCCCTTACCGGGTTTCGCACGCCATCCCGTACACATGCGCTTTCGGGAACCATATGTGCTCTCAGCTAAATGATGCTATGCCTACATCCTCACCCCTGTCCTGCAGCTTTGCTTAGCAACAGCCAGGCCAGATTTGCATTGCTCCTATGTGCTTACAGCTACGGTGGCACACCCCACTGCTGATGTCATGTATACCTCTAAACCACTCCTCGGTGTTGTAGCGCTGCGCCGTATGGTACATCTTTAGTCTGGCGGGACGTTTGAGATTCACTATTACTTGCCTCATTTGCATGGCATTGACTACTAATTCCTAGTTACCATGTCGAACACTGTCACAAACCCTTAGCAACCCTTGCAGCTTGGTTGTGGTGTACCATGCATACCATTGAGTATTATGTTGAAATCATGATTTGTATTACATTGCGATTTTATGACATTTGTATATATTTTCTTTGTGTTCCCATTTGCGCACACATGCCCTGCGGTTGTACTTTGCGTTACTGTGGACATGACATTAAATTATTTTTTTAGGTGTTGTGCATCTTTTCTTATGCCATTGGCTGTATATTTAGCCATTGGCATATGTTAACTTTGTAATACATGAGTCTGGTCCACTTTCATAGCTCCGATGTTCTGTTTGGAAAAATGTAAACCGTTTTTTTTTTTTTTTGGTTTACATTTCTGTGGGCTTACGCTATGCCTGCACCACTTCATGAATCGCTATGTACCTTCATTTGCATGGTGTGGCACTGCACATGGGGTGATTAGCATACCTAAGCCGAGGGCTGCGCAGATCTGGCATACGCTGGCAGTGCACGTGGAATTGGATCATACCTGAATCGCTCAGTGGCCATATTTGGCATTATACCACCTACGCTATGCCTGCACCTGGTGCAAGCTTCATGAATCCTGGGGCACATCCTTTTCCATGATCAAAATTTTCACTGTTCTGCATCTTTCTAAACCACCCATGATCTAATCAGTCAATCAGTGAGCCTTAATGTGCATCTGATTGGTTGTTTTGATCATGCATAGGATGGAGCTGAATGCCATCCCCTGCATAGGACACCATAGTCAGAGCGGAACAGGGGTACCACGGAAACACCATTTTGTTTCTTAAAACATAAATAAACCTAATTCAGATAAAAACTGCCCCTAGCCTAAATGGCTCCCTAACTGGCTGCTGTGTTTGCCTATGCCTAAGGTCGATCATGATTAAATAAGCACTGCATGAAATGTCCTATGCAATAATGATCTTTCTGAGTGTAGCACTCTATTCTGCGTTGATCTTCTCTTGTACATATTGTTCCCTGAACTACTTATTTTTGCATAGATTTTAAAGTATTTGTATTGTATTTTATGTTCCATCACAGAATATGAACCACACTATTATTGCCTTTTCTTCATATTTTC
>NC_056739.1:349793661-349896161 GCF_019279795.1 Protopterus annectens
AAATAAAAACCATAAGTCTCCACTAAAGATCCGGGAGATGCACATATGTCTTAGCCATGTTGGGGGTAATGCTCTCACCAACCCAGACTGAACCTGACATTCATGTGGGGACATTTAACATTTGCAACACACCCCACTAATCACATAGTCTCTCTAGATCTCCACCACCACAGGCCACACATAGTATGAGTGGACATTTGCAGAATCTCTCCATACTCTGTGTAGGCACCAGAGGCAACCCCATCACCAAACACAATAACAATTACTTATAGCACACAGACTCATGTGTGCCCATCAACTACAGCCAATAGGATGTTATAACATACCCAACACACCAGTCATAGGTGACTCTGTAGGCGGTCACACTGATCGCCAGGGATCACTGCAGTGGCTGTACTGTACAGAGGTGCAGGTAACACATGGCTCTGCTGTTCACAGACAGGACACTACCCTAGAGAGGTGCCACTGGTGTAAACACTGTAGTTGGGCTTACACATAGACTTGCCAGACAACATAGTACCTCACTGAACCTGTGAAGCTATTACATGTCCTTTGTGCATGGTTAATTGAGTAGCTCTTCCATTTAGATTAGCTATCATGCTGTTACAGTGTCTCGTGACTACAAGCCATATGTATCCTGTTATTGTGTATTGTACATGCCAATAGAGCGATACCTTTTGTTTGCATGATATAACAGTTGTACTGTGTAGAATATCTGACATATCTACCTACAATACTGTACACACATATTTTACACATTATCCCATAATGCAAAGCATACTTGCCAGCAGGACCACCTTAGGCATGTTATTGTGGAGTCATATGCCATACACATGCCTACTGTGACAGTATATCAACATATACTATCCCTGCTATGGCACGCGTACTTGTTGGACATACCCTACCACTGATGGCGGGTGGTGTGGAATTGTTCTGTTTAAAGCCCTCATGTAACATCCCTTGTGGTGTATGTGATGTTTACCTTGTGGCCCACAGAAGGACACACAATTTCTACAAGCGTTACTATGCTCAACAAGACATCACTACATAATACCTTTTCCCACTTAATGCATTGCGTACACTTTTAATTAATACAAAACAGGCTCTACATACACTAACATACTGAGTGTTCTACATACCTTGTTAGCATTCCGAATCTTCGTAAATATCTCTCTTACACGTTTACTGTTTAAACGGTTCTATGGTATGAACATACGGTTTGAATGTATGGCAAGTCATCCTTATATACGTTGATACCTGTAACATGTGGTTTCCTGCCACCAATTGGTGTTCCTGAGTAAATTATTACATGCACATCAGCTGTGCAGCTACTCCATTCGCCAATTACGCGGCAACAGTAGGGTATAATTGAATTCTCCACTTGGGCGTTGCCCTTTTGCCCTACCTTCGGGGAGACAGCCTGTATGTGTTTTGTTGTGAGGAATTGCAACTGCTATTTGTAGAGACACGGATATTTTGAATTCATGTCCCCCATGGATTGTGTGTGATGGCTAGAGTATGTGGTTCTACATGTGAGTGTACCTGTCATCTCAACTGTCTAATAAGGGATTATTGCAAACAAATCCTGTAACATCGCCGTCTGTTCCATTATACAACAGCTATGATTTCACATGGTGCCTTTACAAATGTGTCTCTCACAAGGTATGTTAACGCTTCTACAGATATAATTGAGTGAGTGGATGTTTGTGATGTTATTACAGTCTGTATTGCAAATGTTTCGGGTGTGGGGAGATGTAGGTGGGTGTACGTAGCATATACAGGTTTGTGGGGACTGCATTTCTACATATTCCATATATGTGTGTGGGCTCCTTCCCTAATTGAAGACCTATCAGTTAGTAGACTGAACTATGGTTGTTACGGGCTTATACATTGAGCCATTGTTAATTGGTTTCTATATAGTATGCAGGTGAGGTTGATACTTCTATACCTCCGGCGATATGTAAAGGAATGTTACTAAATGACAGCTGTCTCATGTATTTCTGTCACAGATATTTGCACTCATTGCAGTTGTGTTGGTGACTGAACCTCTTTGGCATGGGTTGCCACCTTTTCAAATGGCCATAGTGGAACATTTGCAGGACACACATCGGGGTTTACAGGCCTACAGATACCCACGGTCAGTACACAGGATAGAACATACTTTTATCCTGAATACATACTTATTCTTGTAGCACTTTAGCTACTTATCATGTTTCATGTAACATTTACGCTTTGTAGATATAGGCATAACTATTTAATGCAACTATTACATAATATATGGAACATAATTATATCCTACAATCTCGGACATTTGCCCTTTTTAATATTTTTATCAGGACACAACTGCTCAGGAGGGCTGTCCCTCTTAAAGTGGGACAGGTGGTAACCGTGTGCCTCGGCCAGCAATAACCACACCTACCGTAATGATCTACCTCTGAGTTAGCACTAACAGACACACGATGCAAACACACACACATTACAGTCCCACGGAAATGCACCACGGCACCCTCAACACACACATACACAGATTACAGCAATCACAAACACAGTTGAACACAGTACCTACGTGGACCGCAACACCGCAGCGATAACTAAATGTCCCTTAATATCGTGATAATATTACAGCGGTTCCAGTGTTCCGGTACTGTGTTCTTTCGGTTTAAGCCTCATGATTCGTGTGTCAATGTGACACAATGTGAATGTGACACATTCCATAGTTGGCAGTATCCTATTTATTTCAACATCCATGGTTGTGTACATGTCGATTGACCTATCTATATATTTGCAGATATAGGTGAATCCGTATATATATCAACATATATCTCTCTATCACCCTTTCTATCTCTATTATATATATGTGTGTGTATATATATATATATATATATATATATATATATATATATATATATATATATATAAGAGAGAGAGTGAGAGGGAGACTACACCTTTCATTGTGTACATGTCGGTGTATACTGTTTCCTGGACTCTGCACGTTTGTGTTTGAACCTGTCACATTACACACCTGCCGTTGGTACATCTTGGGTAGCTTAGTGTTAGGTGATTGTGTACATGATTGCGTGTTCTACTCCTGGCAGTGGTTGTTTTACCCTTCAGAGCAGGCACTATTATTACAGGGGTGAACAATGCTAGTTTCATCTGTTCTGGACATCATTGACCGTGATCTGTGCGATATTCAGAGAAGCTTAGGCCTGTTTCGCGCATATCCGTATAGTCATGTTTAAACGACGCTTACCAGCACTGGGCAATGCATATTCCTGCCAACATGTGCTAAACCTGATCTGATGACCTGCATTCAACATCCATTATTCGTGCCTTCAGGATTACGTAACATCCCTTGCAGGACGTGGAACCGGGAACATGCACGACAGTCAGTGCATTTACCACTTGGGCATCTGGGATTTGTACATGTGTTATGGCATTTTGTATGTGGACTGTACTACGGCTGTTACTCCATACTGCAATCAAATGGGTAACTCAGTTAGTTTACATATGGATGAGAGCTATTAATGGTATGTCCAAGTGATGTTTAATGGATGTGCTCCAGCACTGGGAATGTATGTCACAGTGAGCCACACACTATAATGTGCTACACCTTCACACAACCATAGGTGGAGCATGCTGGGGTGACAGATACCTGTCATGTGTACACCCATGCTTTGCCACTACATCCATGATTACATTATATGGAATCCCTCATTAACACACCAGGGAATCCATGCAGAGTGTGTGGGGAACAGTGATTACACACATGGATCCCGCAATTGGCTCTGGTCTACTGAGGGACAGTTGGTTACTCAATGTGGTGACGACAGCAGACACTGTTTGCTTTGATTGATGAATGGCCTCTGACAATCGGTGTACCTACCGATGTACCTAGGAACCTATACATACAGTACCAACATATGCCGATAGGTGCATGTACTGTTCAGGTGTTGACATTCCTTGTTCCAATAGCTGTTGTGTGTGCAATGGTTGAGGGCTGACTATGTAGGATTCAAACAGTAGGCCACCTATATATTACAATTTACAGGTGGTCATGTGTGTGTGCCATCCATTTTACTGTGTTTGCAGGTGGAGAGGTGTGTCAGTCCATAGGGGCCTACACTGTCAGAGTATGTGCTATACGTTCCCTCTTTGCCAAGGCATAGGCATATTGAGCCCGCCTCCATCTGCCTACTGGGGCTGGCACAGGGTGTTCGTGGTCTGAATCCCTCAGTGCCTGTGATGGCCTTGGCAATTGCGGTGGGCTGTGAGGGCCTTCACCATTATGTCCCTGCTGCAGCTGTTTCCACAGGATCATATTATGTAGCATGGCACATACTATGAAGATGTGGGCACACATGCCTGGAGAGTACTGCAAGGCTCCACCAGATATGTCCAAGCAACAGAACTGTGATTTCAGCATCCAGAACACATGCTCTATGATGATTCTGGTTTGTGTGTGTGCCTCATTATGGCGTTCATGCATGGGTGTGTGTGCATTTCTGATGGGAGTCATCATCCACGGCTCCAGTGCATAGCCAGCATCCCCCACAAGGTGGCTATGTGGGATGTCCCCCCGACGAATACCTGATACAGCTGTGAGGCATGCCAGATGTGGGAGTCATGGTAGCTTCCAGGGCTGCCAGCACACACATCCATGATAATGCCCTTGGCTTTGCACATGAGCTGGCAGTTGATGGAGTGGTATCCCTTGCGGTTTATGTAGTGCCTACCATGCTCACTGGGTGGTGACTTGATATGTATGTGTGTGCAATCTATTGCACCCAGTCCCTCCGGGTAGTGTGTCACATGGTGGAAGAGACGCATATTGCTGGCCAACTCCTCCTGAGTTTGGGGGAAGTATATATGCTCATTGGCATGTGGTAACATGGCATCCAGGAACTAGTGTAGTAACCTGGATGCTGATGCCTGTGAGATCCCCATTATATCTCCAGTTGGCCTTTGAAAGGTACCTGTGACTAGTATTCGCAAGCTTACACATACCTTCGTGTCCACTGGGATGGGTTCCCCTCTGTTGTTTCTGGATCTCAGCCGTGTCAGCACAGCTCAACTATTTGCTGTAAGATGTCCCTGTCCACCCTGTAACGCTCTACTATCTCCAGATCATGTAGCCCCTGGTAGGTTACCCTTGGTCTGAACACTCTTCTCCTCCTCTGGGGCCTACGGTGGTTGTCAGCATCATCCTCCACAACACCTTCAGTCTCTAACACATGGTGATGAATCACAGCTATTGCAGCTCCCAACATGTACATTGTAAAAGTTTCCCATCTGTTTACACCGATGGTGCAGTGTTTGGGAATACACAGGTGTGTGTGAGGTGCTTTCACACTTCATACTATTGTGCTGTGAACACTGATGATGTCATAGGGTGTGTATGTACGATCGTAGCTACAGGGTATCTTATGTGTTTTATGACAGGTACTACTATTGTGGTGCCTTTGGTGTTGAATTACATTTGGCTGCAGTGGATTACCTTTTGCCCTTCCCTTTACATTTCTTAATGTTTCACCTCCCATTTTCTGGCATGCATCCAGCAGCCTGCTTTCATTTGTACTTTCCTAAACCTGGCTTATCTTGCGTAATGTGTTCTATGGCCGGTCTACTGCAGGTTTGCTTTGCTCTGCTATGACAGTTCTCTTTTCTTTGCAATCCGACACCTCCCCTATCCTGTTTTGCAGGTTTCTGCGAACAGACTTGTCAGCTGCCGTCGATTGCCCACTGTGAGTTAATAGGTGTTAATTGCTCAGTTGTACTCCAATTACCCTACTGTGGCATTTCCTTATTTTATTCCCCTAACCTTCCTGTTTGAGCTATGGTGTGCGGCGTGTGTGCCCCCTTACCGGGTTTCGGGCACGTTTTCATCCCCGTACACATGCGCTTTCGGGAACCATATGTGCTCTCAGCTAAATGATGCTATGCCTACATCCTCACCCCTGTCCTGCAGCTTTGCTTAGCAACAGCCAGGCCAGATTTGCATTGCTCCTATGTGCTTACAGCTACGGTGGCACACCCCACTGCTGATGTCATGTATACCTCTAAACCACTCCTCGGTGTTGTAGCGCTGCGCCGTATGGTACATCTTTAGTCTGGCGGGACGTTTGAGATTCACTATTACTTGCCTCATTTGCATGGCATTGACTACTAATTCCTAGTTACCATGTCGAACACTGTCACAAACCCTTAGCAACCCTTGCAGCTTGGTTGTGGTGTACCATGCATACCATTGAGTATTATGTTGAAATCATGATTTGTATTACATTGCGATTTTATGACATTTGTATATATTTTCTTTGTGTTCCCATTTGCGCACACATGCCCTGCGGTTCTACTTTGCGTTACTGTGGACATGACATTAAATGTTGTTTTTTAGGTGTTGTGCATCTTTTCTTATGCCATTGGCTGTATATTTAGCCATTGGCATATGTTAACTTTGTAATACATGAGTCTGGTCCACTTTCATAGCTCCGATGTTCTGTTTGGAAAAATGTAAACCGTTTTTTTTTTTTTTTGGTTTACATTTCTGTGGGCTTACGCTATGCCTGCACCACTTCATGAATCGCTATGTACCTTCATTTGCATGGTGTGGCACTGCACATGGGGTGATTAGCATACCTAAGCCGAGGGCTGCGCCAGATCTGGCATACGCTGGCAGTGCACGTGGAATTGGATCATACCTGAATGGCTCAGTGGCCATATTTGGCATTATACCACCTACCCTATGCCTGCACCTGGTGCCAGCCTCATGAAACCTGGGGGACAACCTTTTCCATGATCAAAATTTTCACTGTTCTGCATCTTTCTAAACCACCCATGATCTAATCAGTCAATCAGTGAGCCTTAATGTGCATCTGATTGGTTGTTTTGATCATGCATAGGATGGAGCTGAATGCCATCCCCTGCATAGGACACCATAGTCAGAGCGGAACAGGGGTACCACGGAAACACCATTTTGTTTCTTAAAACATAAATAAACCTAATTCAGATAAAAACTGCCCCTAGCCTAAATGGCTCCCTAACTGGCTGCTGTGTTTGCCTATGCCTAAGGTCGATCATGATTAAATAAGCACTGCATGAAATGTCCTATGCAATAATGATCTTTCTGAGTGTAGCACTCTATTCTGCGTTGATCTTCTCTTGTAGATATTGTACCCTGAACTACTTATTTTTGCATAGATTTTTAAAGTATTTGTATTGTATTTTATGTTCCATCACAGAATATGAACCACACTATTATTGCCTTTTCTTCATATTATCTAACACACTGCCAGGGTCATTGCTGAAAAAGGTCCCCAGACCAAGCCCATCTACCATTTTGAATGATAAATAAATAAATAAAGCTCATTCATGCCAGAGTGAACTCTTCACTATCAATTAGAATCAGCTCAGGAAGTTCCAATAATGCTGCAGAACAAAGATGTCCAATTTTATGTTTAAAAGATTTCTTGTGAGCTGGCAAGTGTAAGGTTTGTCATCATAAACTTATAAACTTTGACAAGGCCTTCAATGCCATTTCTAAGCCAACAAACTTTTACACAAAACAAATTTCAGCCAAAATGCTTAAAATATAGTTATTTTTTGTGACTGAAGGCCAACAAACAAAACGTGATATCCTTCAATTCTTACTGATGATAAAGCGTATAAGAAATACTCCTGGATTTCTTGCTGTAAAATTATGTACCTTCAGCTTTATCTTATACTTGTAACAAGATCATAAAATGTGTGTTGTGTAAATAGTGATACCAACAACACAGAAAGAATAAAGTGTCATCCAGATAGATGTTAAAATGTAACCTACTTAGTCCACACACCGTACATGAGTCCCAATCTGAATGGCCCCACTGTCATTATCTTTAAATGACTAGAATTGCTATGACAAATCATTTCCATCTGCCCAGCCATGTTTAAAATCAATAATTCTGTACTAACCTACCATTGCAACTTGAGAATTTTTAAAATACATCATTGTCTTTTATGTAAAAAGATGATTACTCACTTCCCTTTAATTCAGTGTCAACAGTGGTTAGAAGAAGTACAAGAACGTTGACATGTGCAAATATGGAATAACTGTACCATGACTCAGTCATGTCTGAAAGAAGTTTTGGTATATCTAAGCAGTCAGTATGACTATAACTTAAAGTTTATGATGGAAGTTCCAGAGCTCTGGTAAGAGTCAGAAACTATCCCCAAGTATGTTATGAACTTCAATTATAGCACAGAGAGAAAGGAACACAGGAACTTAATTTTTCCAGGAAGAAAACATATAAACATAGTAACTATATATTCCTGCTCACTTTTACCAGTGTAAATATTAAACAAATATTAATTTTTGATTTTACTGTTTTTCTATTTTATTCCTATTTTTTTAGATTAAGAACACTAATTCATATCACCCAGTTGTATCATGTCTATTCCTCCTCAGAGTGCAATGGCTTTTGTGTGAGCTTCCTCTTTTTGTCTGCCCTCCTTATGGTCCATATTTTATGAAAGCATGAGAAAGGAATTCATACTGAGTTGAAATTGAGGGCTGAAATTTCAAATAATTGAGAACTGCACCAATACATCAAGAAAAGAAAACTGCATGTGAAAGGTTTCTGCATATTCTACCACATCACATTATAATTTCAAATGAGCTTTATAAATATGACCTTTCAGGCAATTTATGTTATGTATTTCAATTTAGTGAGTCAGTATTATGAGTGGTGTGGCCATTTCTTTTGTCTGCAATTAATAAAATCTCATACATTTAATCGAACTTGAAAATTGCATGTTTGCAGATGTAATACCAGCTGTTGCATATTGGTGAGCCTCCCACTCAACTCCCTACCATTTGGCACCCTTTGGGGGTTTGATTTAGCTAACAGAAAATATGCCAAATGAAGCCTTGCACAAGTGTAACATATAGGAATCAAACCATAAAACAACATGGACCATCAAGTCCAGCTGGAATAACATCTTTTTATTGCGGAACAGTAAGCACTTGTGTCACTAAGATGTTCATACAGGGAAAACAGTCTACTCAAAACAGTTAATGTCAATGACCTAGCTTCATACTGGTGAAATTGCTACTATAATTTGAAATCAAACCACAGTAATTTTGGGGGGAAAATCAGCTGAAAATACAGCACAGGAAACTCAAATGATACTTTTCAACTCAGATTTGAAAGGTCGGATGGGACTTCTGCTCTGAATTTGTTGGTGGCTAAATGGATTTTAACAGTCTAGATACAGCATTCTATATGGAAGACTTTGGTTACAGTTATGAATTCAGTTATAATTTATGTGATGCATCGTCCATTTCTACCACTGCTTGTAAAGAAAATAAGAAAAAAAAAACATATCCTGTTACCTGTGTGCGGTATGCACATGTTGTATAATTGAATAGTTTACTAGATGATATATAAAGACTGTCAAGGGACCTCCCTCGCACCCTGACTTGTTTTGACTCAACTTAGGTGGCTCTATGGGTCTATGCTGCATGTGGGGTAGGTCAGTAGAGAAAACAGGTAGGAATGAAGGATCAAGGGTTTCCAGGCACATTTGAAAGAAGTAATGGATTATAAAGTTAAGACTGAAAATATTTTGGTTTCTGAGATAAAGTAAAATGCAACAGTGCAAAAGTCTTCTGATAATTTCACATAGTAAGTATCAAGTTCTGTTATTCTTAAAATTACAGTTTAACTTTTGTTACAGTGAGCATATAATAAACATATGCACACACTTTGCTAATACTGCACTTTATTTTTTCTATATCAAAATTGTTTTCAAAATTTCCATTTCATAGGATAATAGGATCATAGGAGGTTACTAGGCTAGTGTCCCTAGGGCCCTTGAAATACTAGCCAAGTACAACCCCTATTCCGAAGAATATCAAGGTATTAAGTGGAACTAACTCAACATCTTCTGCCCCTGTCCAAGAGGGACACAGGTGAAACTACTGGAGTGTATTTGCGGTTTCCCATCCAATCATCCAAATTATTTTAAATAGGGTCAGAGAAGGGCTCGACTTCATCTGAACTGGAAGTTTGTTCCAGAGGACAGGCAACCTCTGTGAGACACATCCGTCTCTCCAGCAATTCCTGCTGATGTCACATACTAGGATGAGTTCCCTAGAGCGAGTGCATCTTATACCATTTGATTCATGAATGTGCATCATTTCCATTATAGCAGGATCTCAGATTGCTTTATAATGCAAGGCAGAGATCACCTCTGAGTAATCTGTAAGACGCAGAATACAGTGACAGTGATTTCAGTCTGCCAACGTATGGAATATGGTGAAGACCCTGATTTTTCTTTGTAAGAAACCTTTGAGGCCTTTCCAGTTGCTGCAGGTGCCTGGTAATGTACATGCCAAAGGTAGCATTTGTACTCCATTATTGTCCTGATGAGTGAGGAGTACAGGGGAGATTATAACCTATTTTGTTCTGGATGCAATGCCCTTACTTATGAGGTGGGCAACATAGAAAGCCTTTCTTACCATTGTGGAGACATGATGTTCAAAGGAAAGTTTGCTGTCAACCTGTGTGCTCAAATCTATCACCACTGATTGCTTGCTTAGGGTGTTGTTTTTAATGTGGTAATCTGCAGGGAAGTCAACTTTGTCAAAGGGGATGATAATGCATTTTTTTGCATTGAGTTTTAGCCCATGACTTTGGCACCAGTCATTTGTCTGTGTAAGTCCCTCTTGTAGGATGTTAACATTGTTTGGGGACTCAATGTCTGCACCCAGTTTGCAATCGTCAGCAAACTTTGTCAGCCATAGGCCTTTTGTTTTAGCCTATACATCCGAGAAGTAGATTCCAAACAATAGGGGCCCCAACACAGATCCCTGTGGAAAACCACTGGTTACGGGTCTGCTGGTGGAGGTAGAGTCACCTGTTTTGACTGTGTACATTCTATCAGTGAGTCACTTTGCAACTCACCTGACAATATACGAGTTGATCACCAGCTGGGTGAGTTTATCAATCATGCCTGAGTGGGGAATAGTGTCAAAGGCCTTGGCCAGGTCCAGGTTGGCCATATGCATGGATTTGCCTTTGCCCAGTGCTTTGGTGATTGTCTCAAAGAAGTCTACCAAATTCAAGAGGTAGGATCTCCCTTTAACAAAGCCATACTGGGTCTGGTTGAGCACTTGGAGGTCTCCTATATCTCTGTTGATAAGGTCCATGATTATTCTTTCTACCGCCTTGCAGATTAGGCTGGTCAGGCTTATGGGTCTACACTTCCCAGGGTCTGTGGATGCACCTCCTTTATGCAATGGGATGACAGTTGCTGTTTTCTATTCAGCAGGTACAAAACCAGTGCTTAGACTGTGGTTAAAAAGAGTACCCAGAGGTGCAGCTAGTTCCTGTTTTAATCCATTTAGAATGCAGCCTGGGATATTATCAGATCCCATAGAGGCTGTGTTTTTGGCTTTGGAGAGAACATTTATGACCTGCTCCTTGGAGATACTGGGTGAAGGGTAGGTGGTAGGGATGCTTTGGGGGATATATGGTGGTATATGTGATGGCAGGTTGGCTATTGTTGCGGGTTCAGTAAACGTAGTACAATTAACAACCAGTTCTGTGCAGATCTGGGTTTTTCCTTTAAGGTTTCTGATGTAGCTAAAAAAGGCTTTATGGTTATCCTTAGTGAAGGAGGCTAATTTGGATTCATAGTTAGCTTTCAAATGCCTTACAGGGTGTCTTATTTGCTTGTTTAAGATGAGGAGGGAATGCTTTCAATTCAGAGACCATTCCTTCCTGCTCTTCAACACCAATTTCTTTCTCTTATTGTATAACCTGTTAATGGTGAATGTCCACTAGGCAGGCTTGTTCTTTCTTGAGAATCTTGTTTTGATCCTATCAGGTATGTGTGATTCAATACATTTGTACAGATGCTTATACAAGCATTGTTGTAAATCCCAGTATAGGTGTCCATGCCATCAGTGAGGGCAAAGGATATGAAGCTATTAATGCCATCACATATTAGGTTGTAATTAGCTTTGGAGAAGTGTTTTAATCTAGTTGCTGCTAATGGGAGGTCAAATGTTATTGTTACTTCTAATAAGACTGATTTATGATCAGACCTCACTAGGGGGGTCTGCACATATGAGGTGGTGCAATGATCACCTATGTTAGTGAGCATAAGATCCAGAATGTTTGAGCCTCTTGTGGGGGTGTCAACCAACTGGTCCAGGGCATTGGAGTTGATGACGTCCAAGTACCTTTGGGCAAGTGTGTTAGTAATACCCAATCTATGGATGGGTATTTAAAGTTACTTAAAAGCAGGATTTTTGGTTGTATCTTGATGAGTGATTCAAGTAGATCCAAGTATGCAGCATGGGTACCCTGGTTCATAGAGGGGGTTCTTTAACTGACAGTAACTTGGAGAGGGGTCTTACCTACCGTCAATTGGACCTGGATTAGTTCAAGGGAATTGTTTTGTTTAACCAATCTAGAGGTGACTTTATCTTTGATAAATACTGATACTCCATCTCCTTTAGTTCTCTCACTTTCAGTTTGTGGTCTGAATGTGTGGAAGGCATTATAACCTGGTTTGGGTTGCATAATAAAACATTGAGAACAAGAGCATCACAGAGTGTGCAGTATGACAGTCACCATTTGGGAGGTCTAAAGGTATGCAGGAATAATTATGAAAGAGAAAATAGTTTAGGATAATATAAGCAGTAATTAACAGGATATCAATGGGTAGATTTACCATGCCTTTCTGTTTACGTCACCCAAAGTTTTTCCCTTAAAGTAGCAGCTTAATCTATCAAAACAGTAATAAAACAATGATCACCTTTTTATTAATTATTTACCCATTATACTCAGCAGCAAACAACCAATATTACACCATGTACTTTGTTATAGAAATCTCTCAATTTATGCACAATAATTTATCTTAGCTAGCATGACATATGTTGGTCACAATTCCATAATGAACAATAAAAAGCTGATGGAAAACTGCCAAACCAGCCCTGGGATTCAGAAAGGGTTACATTACTGAAGAAGCCTTAACTTGAAGGTTTCCCCTAGTGTAAAGCTTTATTTTTTTATTGTGTTTACTGTGGTGGTCCAACTGAGCCAACGACCTTTAATATTGGAAGCCTGCAGTTTTTGAATCATAAACAAAAAGTATTTTTTCCTTGAGATGTTTACTTTTATAAAGTGAGTGTGGTTATAACAGCATTCAGAATGTATGTATTATCTTCTTTTAAATTATTTCCATTGCATAACAAAGTATTTTGTTAAATATAAACTTACTACTTGTTTTTAACATTGTAAGCAACAAATGAAGGCCATTTGTAGGAGTATAATAGAAGTATGAAGTGCAAAAGAAGGTCAAGATCTGGAATTTACTGATGCAAAATGGAAGGAAATAGGAATAGTTTATTGAAAGGATTGTTGGTTAAAAAGTCAAGGTAAAAGACAATCACCAAGGGAATAATTTGTTTATGTTTTGTAAGTAAATATGAAGGGATGGATGGATGGTTACAAGGCTGAGGTTTTGATTTTATATATATATATATATATATATATATATAACTCAACAACAACCTCTTATATATATATATATATAGCAACAATATATATGCATATATATATATATATGTGTATTGTTCTTCTTTCAGCTGCTCACATAAGGAGTCGCCACAGCAGATCAACTGTTTCTATTTCTTCCTGTCCTCTGCATCTTGCTCTGTCACACCAACCACCTGCATGTGTCACTCTCTCACCACATCCATAAACCTTATCTTAGGCCTTCCTCTTTTCCTGTTACCTGGCAGCTTCATCCTTAGCATCTTTTCCCAATATACTCTGCATCCTCCTCAGCACGTCCAAAACCAAGCGTAATCTTGCTCTCTCTGGCGTTGTCTCCAAAACCTTCCAACCTGGGCTGACCCTCTAATATACTTATTTCTAATCCTGTCCATCCTCGTCACACCCAATGCAAATCTTAACATCTTCAACTCTGCCAAGTCAAGTTCTGACTCCTGCCTTTTTGTCAATGCCACTGTCTCCAACCCATATAACATAGCTGGTCTCACTCACCACTCTTGTAGACCTTCCCTTTCACTCTTACTGGTACTGGGTCTGTCACAAAATCACTCCTGATACTCTTCTCCACCCACTCCATCCTGCCTGCTTACTCTCTTCTTCTCTCTCTTCCACACTCACCATTACTCTGAACTGTTGATCCCAAGTACTTAAACTCATCCACCTTCCCCACCTCTGCTCCCTGCATCCTCACCATTCCTCTATCCTCCCTCTCATTCACACACATATATTCTGTCCTAGTCCTGCTGACCTTTATTCCTCTTCTCTCTAGAGCATATCTCCACCTCTCCAGGGTCTCCTCCACCTGTTCCCTTCTCTCACTACAAATCACAATGTCATCTGCAAACATCATAGTCCACGGGGACTCCTGTCTGATCTCATCTGTCAACCTGTCCCTCACAATTGCAAATAAGAAAGGGCTCAGAGCTGATCTTTGATGTAGTCCCACCTCCACCTTAAACACATCCGTCACTCCCACTGCAGACCTCACCGCTGTCACACTACCCTCGTACATATCCTGTATCACTCTTACATACTTCTCTGATACTCCTGACATCCTCATACAATTACCACAACTCCTCTCTAGGCACCCTGTCATATGCTTTCTCTAAATCCACAAAGACACAATGAAACTCCTTCTGACCTTCTCTGTACTTCTCCATCAACACTCTCAGAGCAAGCATCGCATCTGTAGTGCTCTTTTCCGGCATGAAACCATACTGCTGATCACTTATCATCACCTCCTTCTTAACCTAGCTTCCACTACTCTTTCCCATAACTTCATGCTGTGACTGATCAGTTGAATCCCCCTGTAGTTACTACAGCTCTGCACATCACCTTTATTCTTAAAAATCAGTACCAAAACACTATTTGTCCATTCCTCAGGCATCCTCTCACTTTCCAAGATTTCATTAAACAATCTAGTTAAAAACTCCACTGCCATTTCACCTAAACACCTCCATACTTCCACAGGTATGTCATCTGGACCAACAGCCTTTCCATTCTTCATCCTCTTCATAGCTATCCTTACTTCCTCTTTGCTAATCCACTGCACATCATGATTCACTATCCACACATCATCCAACCTTCTCTCCCTCTCATTCTCTTCATTCATCAACCCCTCAAAGTACTCTTTTCATCTGCTCAACACACTCTCCTCACTTGTGAGTATGTTTCCCTCATTATCCTTTATCACCCTTACCTGCTGCACATCTTTACTAGCTCGGTCCCTCTGTCTAGCCAATTGGTACAGGTCCTTTTCTCCCTCCTTAGTGTCCAATCTTTTATACAACTCTTCATACACCTTATCCTTAGCCTTTGCCACCTCTCTCTTTGCCATGCACCACATCTCCTTATACTCTTGTCTACTTTCTTCGTCTCTTTGAAAATACCACTACTTCTTCTTTGCCAACCTCTTTCTCTGTATACTCTCCTGTACGTCTTCATTCCACCACCAGGTCTCCTTGTCCTCCTTCCTCTTTTCCAGATGTCACCTTACGAAGCTTTTAACTTTACCCAGCCATCTCTCTTACTAGCTCTGCTGTAGTTACCCAGCGTATTGGTAACTCTTCACTGTCACCCAGTGCCTAAAAACACATCCGTCACCCCCACTGCAGACCTCAGTTCACACTACCCTTACATATCCTGTATCACTCTTACATACTTCTTTTTAAATTAACTTCCCCTTTTGGCCCCCCTTTTTCCTTTTTCTAAAAAAATAATCCCCCAAAAAAAAAAAAAAAAACAAAAAAAAAAAAAAAAAAAAAAAAAAAAAAAAAAAAAAAAAAAAAAAAAAAAAAAAAAAAAAAAAAAAAAAAAAAAAAAAAAAAAAAAAAAAAAAAAAAAAAAAAAAAAAAAAAAAAAAAAAAAAAAAAAAAAAAAAAAAAAAAAAAAAAAAAAAAAAAAAAAAAAAAAAAAAAAAAAAAAAAAAAAAAAAAAAAAAAAAAAAAAAAAAAAAAAAAAAAAAAAAAAAAAAAAAAAAAAAAAAAAAAAAAAAAAATTACCCCAAACTCCTCCTTTACCCCTTAATCCCTTCCCCCTTTTTCCCCCCCGCCAAATTTTCTGACCCCTGTTGGCCAACAGTACTGGTGGCGGTCATTGTTAACCCGGGCCTTGACCAATCTGGTATGTATTTCTATACTGTTGTCTGCATGTATGATTTGGCAAAATTTTACGCTGGATGCCCTTCCAGACGCAACCCTCCCCATTTATCCGGGCTTGGGACCGGCACAATGAAATGCACTGGCTTGTGCATCCCCAGTGGCTGGGTTATTTATATATATATATATATATATATATATATATATATATATATATATATATATTCAAAACATCTAAAGCCCATAGCATCTAATTTCATAACATTGAGACCAGAACATCTAAAACCCATAACATTGAATTTCATAACACCTAACAGTACAAATCACATGGAAATAACATCCCTTCCATATATAAGGACATATAATGACACCAAACTACCAAACACACTTTTTACTACGTTTTTACAGGGGAGCTTCATACTGTGGGGTTAGGAAATTAAATTTTTCCCACTGTTGTGCGATCTTGGAGTTAGTATATTTAATTTACGGGGGTGTGGAGGTGCAGAGGGGCTTGCTCCCCTGCAGAAACATAGTAAAAATTGTGTTTGGTAGTTTGGTGTCATTATAAGTGAAGGGGGTGTTATTTTCTTGTGATTTGTAGTGTTAGATGCTATGAAATTCGATGTTATGGGTTTTAGATGTTTTGGGTTTTAAATGTTCTGGTCTCATTGTTATGAAATTAGATGTGATGGGTTTTAGATGTTTCAAACTAGACCTATATATATATATATATATATATATATATATATATATATATATATAAAAGAGAGAGATAGACAGTCTGCATGTTTATTAAATTGAATTTTCTAATCTATGATTAGTCCCAGTTATTTAATATGACTACATTGTTGTATAGGTGTGTTTTAGTTTAATCTCACCAACTTTGACACAAATTATTTTGCACGCACATTCACACAATTTTTTTCAGAATGCTGATAAATGGTTGCATGTCAATACCAATACCCTCTGTTCCCATGTTCATGTTATGCTGCCACTAATTATCCAACACTAAAAAAAAAACACAACTTACTGTTTAGCTTTAAAATAAGCCAGCCTTCTCGAACATTTGAATGGTAGCAATAGCTTAATCAGTATAATTTCAAATTACAGATGCCAGGTTAGTTTTACCAGTAAAATGTATAAACTCTTAAGCTAAGGGCTTGAACATAGGCCACAATCATTCAAAGTTAAATAATAAAATTCAATATTTGAAATAAATAAGTTAAAATAGTTTCCTTTCCAAATAAGTATACATAACAAAACATTAAAAAAGACAGATAAGATTCAAAAATAACTGTAACACCTAAACTATAAGTTATACGCAACTGGCTAAAATATACACTCTGCCCTTACTATACCTGGCTTTTAATTCCAAAACAGAATGTTCAGAGTCCTTACATGTAGTATAATATGATTTAAATTCTCTCTCCAAAGTAATGCTCCAGCAGGCATTTTGTAGTAAATCTCCCAAATGACTGACTTGGATAACAATCATCTGCTTACATAATGCCCAAGAAGAATTTCCGTTATTTTTTTTTTATTATTTCAAAAGATGCCTTCTGGTTTCCATAGTTCAATGTCTATAGAGAAGGGTAAGATTCAACAAGCCAGAGTCCAAATAAGGAAATCGTCTTTGACCCTGTTGAAATCTCAGGGTACCATTAGACTCTGCACAGTCAAGAAGCAAGATTTAATTTCACTTTTAAACTTCAGTATAGTATCACTCTTGCAAATGAGATTATATACCATTTTACAAATTTTCTTTCATGTATTATAATTCACTAAAAGGCATGCACAATGCAGCTTCCTTTTTATCTTTTAAATAATCATTGCATTTTAATTTGATACAGCTTGCCATTCCTAATAATGGCAAAATGTGTATTTTAGTGACTTGGATACAACACAGTGCTTGCAGGCAACATCAGAGTCCCACTATGTATCACAGAATCCCATACACTATAACTGGATAAAGGTCTCAACATTTCTTGACCAAATACTTCAAGATCAGTATGCAAACTGCAGAGACCAGCTGCCAGTTATTCATATTTGACAATTTGAACTGACCAAAGAGAAAACCTTTTCTTTCTTTTTCAAGTAAATTTGCCACTTACATTTACAACTACATAAAAACAGTGAAATAGGTTCATAGGTAGGTACTAGGCAATCGGCCTACGCCACCCAAGAAAATTAATTTCCTGTGACACTGTCGAGCAGAGATACAGAAGTGATCCCCGGGGTGTATTTCCTATTTCCGATCCACTCATCAAAATTTTTCTTGAAAAGTGCTAATGAAGAACTTTGCCTGACATAGATGGGTAGCCTGTTCCAGAGTATGGGAAGTCCTTGGGACAGGAATCTATCCCTCCAGCATGTCCTGTTTATTGTGGTGACAAGGTTTAGGTCCCTAGAGCGTGTAGCTCGGAGGGATTGGGATTTCTTTAGGTGTAGCATGTCCAACAGCTCTGGGTTTGACATATTATATGTTAGGCAGAGATCACCTCGGAGTAGGTGATATGCTATGGAGTAAAGCTGGAGTTTTTTGAGACAGTCAGTGTAGGGCATCTGTTTGAGGCCAGTAATCCTCTTTGTGAGGTACTTCTGTGGCCTTTCCAGCTGCTGCAGATGTCTTGTGAGGTACATTCCAAAAGGGGCACTGTACTCTATAATGGGTATAATGAGTGTCGAGTAGAGGGGAACAATGACCTCTTTTTTCCTGGATGAGAACCCTTTTATGATGAGATATGCCATGTAGAAGGACTTCCTGACCACTGTGGCAATGTGACTATCAAAGGACAGACTACTGTCCACCTGGGTCCCAAGGTCTCTTATCACACATTCGGTGTTAAGTAGACTGCTGTCTATGTAGTAGTTCATGGGTACAGAGTTTTTACCAAAGGGGATGACAATGTGTTTTTTGGCATTGAGCTTGAGGCCATGGCTCTGACACCAGGCATCTGTCTCAGCAAGGCCCTTCTGTAGGATTTCCACAGCATTTGGGGACTCGACTAGGGCTCCTAGTTTGCAGTCATCTGCAAACTTTATTAGACAGAGGCCTTCTGTGTTAGCCTGTACTTCAGAGACGTAGATACCAAACAGGAGAGGTCCCAGGACTAAACCCTGTGGTATTCCACTTGTCACTGGTTTGAGGTCAGATTTGGAGTGTGCAACTTTTACAGTGTGGGTTCTGTCAGTGAGCCAGTTGGCAACCCATCTTGTGACGTAGGGATTTATACCTAGTTTAGTGACTTTAGCTATAATTATGGAATGGGGGATGGTATCAAAAGCCTTGGCGAGGTCACGATAGGCTGTGTGAACTACCTTACCCTCATCTATGGCTTTGGTGACTTCCTCAAAGAAGTCGATCAGGTTCAGGAGGCATGATCTGCCTTTCACAAACCCGAACTGGGTGGGATCCAGTGTTTGGAGGTTACTAATGTCTTTGTTTATGAGTTTCATGATGATACATTCCATGGCCTTGCAGACCAGGCTTGTCAGGCTAATAGGGCGATAGTTCCTGGGATCTGTGGTGGCTCCCCCTTTGTGGAGTGGGATAACTGTTGCTGTATGCCATTCACTGGGCACAAAGCCTGATGTGAGGCTATGATTGAACATGGCGCTTAGGTGGGGAGCCAGTTCATTCTGAAGTTCATGTAGAATGCAGCCTGGGATGTTGTCCAGTCCCATGGATGCTGTGTTTTTGGCTTTAGAGAGTGCAGCCTTTACCTGCATAGTTGTGATTACAGGGACTCTGCATTCTTCCTGTATAGATATGGGCCCTTAGCACTGAACCTATCTGCCAGGATGTTGGCAATATCAGTTGGTTTTGTAATGTTCATGCCGTTGTGCTGTAACTCAGAGCAGATCTGGGTGTTGCCATTGAGATTCTTGACATAGCTATAGAATGCTTTCTGGTTGTCCTTAGACTCAGTGGTGATTTTGTTTTCATAGCTTGCTTTGGAGGATCTTATAAGGGATCTCAGCTTCTAACTGAGGCTGACCAGGGAGGTCCTCCACTCATGGGATTTTACTCTCTTTTGCAACAATTTCTTCCTTCTGTTGTACAGTTTGTTTATGGCAGGGGACCACCAGATTGGCTTCCTTTTTTGGATAGCGTTTTGGTTCTGTTTGGGATAGCACAATCCATGCACTCGTGTAAGTGCTTATAGAGTGCATTTGCATAGGATTCAGCAGTCGTAACTGTATTGTCCATCTGCATGGGTGTCATGACGTTCACCACTTCTGTCTTAAGAAGCATGAAGTTGGCTTTGGAGAAATTTTTTACCATGGTTTCCTTAATGGGGGGTGGGGTCGGGATGTGGATATCAAGGGTGATTAGCTTATGGTCAGATTGGACCAACGAGGAGTTGACTTCAGGTGTGAAACACCGGTCACTCATATTGGTAATGACTAGGTCTAGGATATTGTTGTCCCTGGTGGGGGTGTGGATAAGCTGATCCAGGGCATTGGAGTTTATGAATTCCAGAAAGCATTGTGTGAAGGAGTTGGTACACAAATAGTTTTCCCAGTTAATGGTGGGGTAGTTGAAATTGCCTATTATTAGGGTTTTTGGTTGAACCCTAATATGTTCCAGTACATCAAGAAAAGAGGAGTGGGAATCCTGGGGCATGATGGGGGATCTGTAGCAAGCTACAATTTGGATTGCAGTTTTGCCCAGAGTTAGTTGCACTTGGATAACCTCAGATGCATTATGTTGAGCAACTAGCCTGGAGGTGTGGATATCCTTAATGGATATGGACACACATCTGCTTTTGGTGTTCTGGTCCAGGTTACATGGCCGAAAAGTGTGGCATGAGTTATAACCTGGTAGTGCAGGGGTGCTCTCTGGAGCCTTGAGCCAGGTCTCAGTCACTACACAGATATAGATGTTCTCCATTTTGCCTCGAGTGAGTGCATTTTGAGATTTAGACTTCTAACATTGAGTAGCATTACCCTCAGTTTTTGCTTGCCTGTTCCTGTTACGGTGGTGAATTTGTCATTCTAACCTTGCCTAAAAAAGACACTATAGGGGTAGCAAGAGCCTTAGCCAGTATCCAGAATCCCAGGGGCGACAGGTGCAGGCCATCTCTGGCAAAGCATCATGGTCTGTCGACTATGTCATTCCAAGCAGACAGATACTTGATCCCGTTAGAATGACACCAGAAGCTTAGCCAATTGTTGAAGTCAATCATTTTTTCCTTGTACTGCAGTATCGTTCTGGGTGATGGCAGAATGCTACTCAGGGCTAGGGTCATACCTGCCTGGGCTACAAGATCGGAGAGCTCTTCCATGTCTCTTTTCATGTAGTCCAGGGAGGTACGTCTCAGGTTGTTCACACCAACATGGACAATGACAGAGTCATATTTGTACTTGTTATGGAATGACCTGAGTGCGTGGTTATGTGGCAGATCCTGGCACCCATGTGTCAGATATCTTGAATGTGTTAAAAAGTTATAGAATTTATGTACAACAGTTTTGTGCTCTCAGTAATGCAACAGGCACATAATCATGTTGAATTTTATGTAAAAATTTAGAACACATTTCATCTTGTGGCATTACTGAATGGCAGTTATTCATAGTTCGCATAAGCAGTTTTCACCAAATGTGACTGAAACTTACAGTGGAGTGATATTAATGTACACCATGCGGACACTGACAGCCTTTATAATGATCCCTTCATTAGCACTCATTGATATATTTGGCTAATGTTCTTGCTGCTTAATACATTTCAGTGCAATGTGGAATGAGTTAACTGTTACTTTCCCTCCAGTCAGACAGTTATCGGCGCTGTGTGATGCTGGTTAGATTCCTTCTGCAGCTGATCATGGCAAGACCTTTTAAGATTCCTAATTCCAAGTTATGTACTTAAGAACTGTCATTTTTTGGCTTCAAAGGAACACTTGATGAACCTGTGAAGGAACCAAGATTGTACTGCTCAGAAGACCGTGGAATGTTTCTATTTCTAGGCCTGATTTATCCCTGCACAGGATGTCCCTATTTTTGGAGGGATCAACAGAAAACTGCATGGCATCCTGGGCTTCTGTGGAGTTCGACTCTGATGGAGATTTCTAGAATGATGAAAATGCAGACCTGGCTTCTTGCCAGTCTTGTGTACTCTGTGCAGCACTAGTTTTGCATCTTTGTTTTCTTTTGCTGAAAGCAGCACTGTGTTCCAGTCTGTCTCTGCTCGAAACACCTGCTATTTCCCAGCTGGACGCCATTGAACAATAGAGCAAAGTAAAGAAAAAAAGCTAACAGCTCACAAAGAGACACTTTCTCTTTGTAAAGGCAGTGAAAGTATGTATTGACACCGATACAAATAAACTGATACTTAAAGAATGTTAAGACTCTTGCTAGGATAACCAAGCCTCTCAGGCAGGTTTGCCAGCAGCCAAACCCTCTCATCAGCCTTTCTTTTCTGTCTTGTATTTTATCTAAGCTTCTTCTTACCCCCCTTCCTTCTCTGTCTTGTTCATCCTTACTTCCCTTCAGACTATCACATCTAGCAGGGGATCTCTCCATTGCTTCATAGTGTCAGGCCACTAGGAGCCATTTTAATCATAGCTTTTTGCACTGTAATTCCTACCCTATTTCTAAATCCCTTACCTTCTTGACCCTGTTCCCAGTTTCCATTACTCTGTTCTTAGCTTTCTCAGTCTCACTTATATACCTTCTTTCCTTGTACCAGGCATCCTTATAAGTTTCCTCTCCTCTAACATCCCGACCTTCTTTCTATTAGCCAATGAACCTGCGTCTACATTATTCCGCTCTCAGACTTACCTCCACACTCTGCTCTCTTGTCTCTGATATTCTCCTGTCCTACCCTCTATTATCTGGCTCTATCACTGATTCACTTAATGCTATCTAACCTCTCCTTATCTTGCCTATCGTCTTATCTACCCTCGCTGCTTTCCCACTTATTTATCTTAACCTGCTTATCTTCATATATACCTTCTCTGTAACCCCATGTATTCTACTACCTCATCTCACTAAGCTGCTCCCCTTAACTTTATCCCTTCCTACCTCCTATCTGTCCTTCATCTGTTCATTTCGCGGCTTCTGCTCCATACCTGCCTCTAGGCTTTCCCCATCCCCCTCTCCTCTTACCTCCCATCTCACCTTATAAGTATACCCTATACCAGGGGTCGCCATCTTTCTTCTACTACCCTCCACCTGGCTACTGTGCATCCTGCTCCGGTGCTTGATTCAGAGTAAGAAACTAAATGCTTTATTTGTCTAAACTGAATGTTCTTTAATGTTATAGCATACTTTAAACTGTTTTACATGTTTTTTACTGCTACGTGACTTGATACACTGTTAGAAACGCTGACACAAACACAGCGTTGTGCAGATGTTGGTAATTGAGCATTCTTTGATGGTACATTTTCTCACATACTGTTTGTAATCAATGTTATTTTATGCTACCTTTTCTCATGTTTGAAGTTGTATGTTCTTTAATGTAACCCTAATCATCCATACTGATCTGCCGCTTAAATAATAGCTCACAGCTTTTGCTGTTGGTGTAAATTGCAGACATTAACAGCACATTGTTTTGTGTAGGCTATAATAGAGGCTCGACTAATTGTTAAAATGTTTTACTACTCTTGCTAACTGTTTGTAGTGTTTACACTCATTTAACTGGTTGAGCCCTTTCTGTTTACTTACTATCGCTATAGCGTTGGCCACATGCTACTCATCCTGCATTCCTACTATTGTAGGGCTGTCCTTTACTTAGAAGCCCTGATATCGTGTGCTTTATGTATTAGGATTATATCAGCTCCTTTGCATAAATAATATCTAATGACACAGTGTTTATAAGTTCTTGATAATTATAGCTCGTATTATTTGGCACAAAGACGCTTAGATTTACACAGTAGCTGCATTCCATGCCGAACTGGAATTAAAGCTTTATAGCTTCATGAATGCTTTTAATCTGATTTATATGATCAGTATACTAACCAGGACAGAGTGTCACTACCCTTTTTAGTATGCCAATTACTCTTCATACCTTACCATTGATTGATACGAGGTGCCTGCCTGGTTTGTATCTAACGGCCCCGGAGCTTGCTACTGTAACCCTCCACATTCTAAGCTGAACTTTCTTTAGCCACTAATAGTCACCTCCTCTTAATCAGTACTACCTATCTCTTGTTGGCTTTAAAGCTTATTTCCTTCTAATCATTGTGATGCTTAAATTAACCATTTTCCGTGAGCAGAATCCATTTATTTATTGAGTAATGGGCACCTAGCTCCATATCTTTTGGCCCTGTACATTCCTAGCCTTAATAATCTTGGGTACAAGGAATTTTTTTGTAAACTGCTCAGGCATCTAAACGACGTGCATAGTGGACTGCAATCAAGTGGCTCTCTTACCGCTGAACTTTCTAACATGTTCTGCACCCTCTCTAAGTCCTGCATAGTATTAACCCTATACTACTGTGATGCATAAGGGATATTTGTAACTAATACTTAATAGTGATACACTGAATAGCATTGTCTGTCAACTAAGGGATTTTTTTCTATAGTTATTCTCCAGTTCCTTTATTTCTGAACCCACTTTACTGTTTAAGTTAGGCCTTGCCCTGAATCTAAAACAGTCTCTGAATCCTTTCTAAGTCCTCCACAGTATTAACCCTAAATTATAGTGACTTATAAGGGATACTTGAAACTATACAATTTTACAGATATACTAAAATTATTTGTTTGTTAACTAAAGGATTTTTCCCTTGTTATTATTACAGCTCCTTTTATCTGAATTTAGTCTACTGAGTAAGTTATATATTGCTCTGAATTTATAGCAGTATCTGATACTATATGAGTTGTAGAGGTTCAAGACTACTACAAAGTATTGTTGTTTACTGTAACTGTGTTTGTGAAACATTCATACCTGCTCTCTGTTTTTTGTACTGTCTGTCTTACTACCTTCTCTCTCTCTCTATATATATATATATATATATTACTAGCACTGTTTTCCAGTCTGTCTCTGCTCGAAACACATGCTATTTCCCAGCTGGACACCATTGAACAATAGGGCAAAGTAAAGAAAAAACCTAACAGCTCCCAAAGAGACACTTTCCTTTTGTAAAGGCAGTGAAAGTATGTATTGACACCGATACAAATAAACTGATACTTAACAAATGTTAAGACTCTTGCTAGGATAACCAAGCCTCTCAGGCAGGTTTGCCAGCAGCCAAACCCTCTCATCAGCCTTTCTTTTCTGTCTTGTATTTTATCTAAGTTTCTTATTACCCCCTTCCTTCTCTGTCTTGTTCATCCTTACTTCCCTTCAGACTATCAAATCTAGCAGGGGATCTCTCCATTGCTTCATAGTGTCAGACCACTAGGAGCAGTCTTAATCATAGCTTTTTGCACTGTAATTCCTACCCTATTTCTAAATCCCTTACCTTCTTGACCCTGTTCCCAGTTTCCATTACTCTGTTCCTAGCTTTCTCAGTCTCACCTATATACCTTCTTTCCTTGTACCAGGCATCCTTATAAGTTTCCTCTCCTCTAACATCCCGACCTTCTTTTTACTAGCCTCTGAACCTGCGTCTACATTATTCCACTCTCAGACTTACCTGCTGAATTTCTGATACTTTGCTGATTGTCTTCCTCCACACTCTGGTCTCTTGTCTCTACCCACTCCATTCGCCCTTTGGGCTGACTCTGCTCCCCTACCCTGCCCCCAATTCCCACCCACCCCAGTACTCCTACATTTATACCACTAGTAGACACACCCCCATCCTATCCACTCCAATCAGACAAATCTCATCATTAACTGGCCCAACCCCTTTTAGTTCACATCACCCCCACTAATTAACTAACCTACCTCCTCCTCTATTACTTAAAGTCACACTACTATTTCTCATCTGTACTTACAATCTACCTCTCATCCTCTCTCTCACCTCCCCGATCATTAAAATATGTACATCATTCATCCCTTCACAACCTCAACTACTTATCTGCTTATCACTTTTACCTCCTCTTGTAACTACTTATCTCTTAACCTCCTATGAACACTCACTTTACTCTACTCTTGCCTTTCCCTCCATACACACCTCTACACCTACATCACCTTTCTCTCCAACCTTCTTAAATCTCACTACTAAACCCAAGTACCTACTAGCCAAATACCACAGACTAGCACACTTTAAGTTAAGCAACCAAAAATCTAGAAAACTAATTGACTGCTTCTATAAACCTCTCCAGCCTAAATATTTTAAACTCCTCCACTCACTGTTGGATGGGGATATTCATCCTATCCCTGGCCCACACCACACCAATACCAATGGCTACAAAAAACAAAACCAAGCTACTTCTCTATCATCTACCACACCTACCAACTCTCTCTCTATAGCTCATCTCAATATACGAAGCATTTGTAATAAAATTACTCAAGTCCATGCCCTTCTAGAACTACACCAATTTGACATCTTATGTTTATCTGAAACATGGCTAAAACCTACCATTAAAGACAATGAAATTACCCCACCCGGGTATAATATCATTAGACTTGACCGCACAGCCAAAAAGTGAGGAGGAGTAGCAATTCTCCACAAAGCACAATTACAAATTAGTACTATAAATCTGAATCTTCCCCTAGATAATAATGCCAAAGTAATCAGCTCCAAACTTCAAGTCAACACTAGTAAAGCCACAAATATCATTTGTGTATATCTTCCTCCAGGAAATAACATTAATACTCTAGAATATATCCTTAGTTGGCTCTCCACCAACCTCCCTAGAAACATTAGTTCTAGGTGACTTCAATACTGATTGGAATTCCTGTAATAGTACAAACCCCACCTCCCATATAAATCTATATGGCTTTATACAACTCATTAATAGCCCTACCAGAACTAATAAAACCAACAACAATGAAACCACCTTAGACTGGATTCTTACTAATACTCACCAACAAACCTAACAGTCAGGTACCCTTCCAGATGATCTAAGCGACCATTCACTAACTTATGTCATTAGACATAAAACCAACCTAATTTTACCTACCACTTATAGAACATTATGTTCAAAAAAGCAATTTAACTCTGAACATTTTCAAGCTGAATTAAAACAATGTAATTGGTCCCCACTAAAATACCTCCCCCTTAATGAAGCAGTAGGATAATTCAGTTCCACATTCTTATCTATCCTGGACCACCATGCCCCAAGTCATACCATCAGAACCAAAGCTAAATCAGCACCCTGGCTGACCAACAATACTATGCAAAAAATCATTCTCCAAAACAAATCCTGGGCTAAATGGCATACCACTAAGAATCTAACTGACCGCCAAAACTTCAGAGAGCTTAGAAACAGTACAAAAAAAGCCATCCTGACAGACAAAAAGAACTATTACCTTCAATTAAAACAAACCTCCAAAAAGGAACCTAAAAGATTCTGGGCCAGTATTAATAATCTTCTGTCCCCAGGCCATTCTATTACACCTAACCCTCAAGACTCTAACCCAGAGAATCCCACACAAATAGTTAATGACTTTAATTCTTTCTTCACTAATACTATCCAAACTCTTGCTAGTCACCTATCTCCCGACACCTCTAAGCTACTCTTACCTACTTCAAATCCACCTCCCTCCCTTCACTTACAACCAGTTTCTACTTCCTTTATCTCATCACTGCTCCAAAAACTAAAACCTACCACCCCCTCTGCAGACAAACTTCCTGCAGAATTCCTGCAAATAGGAGCTAAAGCCATTGCCTATCCCATTTCTATTCTGATAAATAGATCTATAAACGAAGGAATTTTCCCTTCTATCTGGAAGATATGTCATATCATCCCACTACACAAAGGGGGGGACTCCAATGACTTCTCTAAGTTTCACCCCATAGCACTTCTATCACCTATAGCTAAAATCATGGAAAAATGTATCCATAAACAACTACTTAACCACCTTCTCCATAACAACCTACTTGCTAACTGTCAGCATGGATTCAGACCTTCCCACAGCACCACCACTGCTTTACTCTCCTTACAAACTCCATCAACTATAACCGCAACAATAATAATCTATCATCTTCAGTCTTCATTGACTTATCTAAAGCTTTCAACATAGTTAATCATAAACTTCTTCTGCACATACTAAAATCTTTCTCACTTGACCCTCCTTCCTTAACTTGGTTTACATCTTACCTAGAAGGCAGTACTCTGGAAAAATTCACTATCTAATCTCCTTCCTATCTCTTTAGGTGTACCTCAAGGCTCTATCCTAGGCCCCCTTCTATTTTCTATCTTTATTAATGACCTGCAGTCAGCTATCCCAAACAATACCTGCATACAATATGCAGATGATTCTACTATAATCTGCACAGCTACCTCTCAAACTGAACTCCAGTCTCTTACCCAAAAAGCTTTTATCACTGTAGAACAATGGTTCTCACACTGCTGCCTACTCCTTAACCCCAAGAAAACCAAACTGTTACTCTTCTCACCTACCCGTAAGTCCACCCCACTAAACTTCACTCTCACATCCACTGACGGTACTCTCATTTCTCCTGACTCAACCACAAAATTATTAGGAATAACTATTGACAATAATCTCAACTTTGACTCTCAGATCAACAACACAATAAAATTAGTTAATAAAAAAATAGGATCCCTATACAGAATCAAACCCTTCCTTACACCTGTGGCAAGGACCACCATAGCCAGATCTCACCTAATCTCTACTCTTCTCTATGCTTCCCCCATATACACTAATCTCTCCAAAAACAACCTCAAGAAACTAGCAACATCTTACTATAATATTGCTCAATTTGCTACAGGATCCCCTTTTAGAACTCATCACTACCTGAATCTAAGACAACTAGGTTGGCTTGAACTTCCTAACCAGCTCGTACTTCAACAGCTCTTAATAGCTCACAAGATCCTATACCAACCTACTAAAACACCAATACTCTCTAACCTCATTTCACCATACAATAACCTGAAACATCTACATTCTTCAAACAAACTACTGACCAATACTGCTAAACCCAATAACTCTGCAGGTGACTGCCTCTTTTCCAACTCTGTTGGAAAAATATGGAACAAACTACCCTCTGATATCTCATCTTTGACCTCTCTCCCACTTTTTAAAAAACAACTGAAAATGTATCTCAATAAACACTGGCTTTGCTCCTGCACTAACCCAGATTAACTTTCCTTCTTCCTCTCTCTCTTTTCTTCTTCCATAATTCTTTTTTTCTCTTCTCCCTGTTTCCTTAATAGCTTTCCCTTTTCATAACATCTATGTAGATATATGTTTTCACATATATACTGTATGACTATTGTAATCCACAAAAAAAAAAAAAAAATTTTATTACACTTTTTGGTTTTTGCTCCTATCATAATACCTGTAATAACTTGTATTATCCACTTCTGTTTATAAATTATAACCTTGTATTGCCTATCTCTGTTTAAACTTGTAATAACCAATGGAGCTTTTCTTCCCGGGCCTCTACTGAAAATGGACATATGTCCAGCTAGACTAGCCCGGTCAACAAATGTAAACTAATAATAAAATAAAAATAAATGAGACTGCTTCTGTCTTTGTTTTCTTTTCAAGTTAGTACTTTCTGCTCTTTTATATGTGGAACATTAGTTGATGTCATGCATTAAAAAGAAAGAATTATTAACAGAGCACATATCTTGAATGTGTTAAGAAGTTACAGAATTTGTGTACAACAGTTTTGTGCTCTCAGTAATGCAACAAAGGCACATAATCATGTTGAATTTTATGTAAAAATTTAGAACACATTTCAGCTTGTGGCATTATTGAATGGCAGTTATTCATAGTTCGCATAAGCAGTTTTCAGTGGTATCATAGTATAAGTTGTAAGTGTTCTTTTGCACACATATTCCTTTAAACATTATCTTGAAATTCCATGGCACTATCTCAAAGGACAAGAAACCACGTTCTGTGCAGGTACAGTCACCAGGTGCTCAGACTTCTTATAAAATCTAACAGCCAACAATACAAGACAGCACTCCTTCTTGTAAATAATTTATTGATGTTTACAATTTACATGCCGGTTTAGCTTTCCTCAGTGTAAAGAACCATTGTTACATAAGACCATCAAATGCTTTCTACTTACACTCCATTGGTCAATCACAAACAATCATTTAACCATGGTGGAAACAAGCCCCTAACCTGATAATCCACCTTTTTTCTTTTTGTTCCAGTAGTTTATGCCAGCCACCTTTGTTATTTCTTTTACACCCAATTTTATCAATAACTGTAAAGTAAAATTTAGCAGTAATATGTTGCAGAGTGTGTTTATATAAAGAGTTAGTAGTTTTTTTTTGCATCTGATATCACTCATATGTTCTGTTATCTTAAACCTCAGACGTCGAGAAGTCTAACCTATATAAAATGCCGAATGGTTACATGTAGATAGGTATATCACCCAGTCTGTGTTGCAATTCCAAAACATTTGAATGTCAAAAACTTGTGAAGTATTAGTGGATAAATAATTCTCAGTTTTACTAACATATTTACAGCTGTTACAGTGTCCACAAGGCTGGCATCCTCTAACTAGATGCCCTCCAAGGGACAATTGACCCATAGTTGGACCTACCTCAATGTTCTTTTTATAATGATTGAACCTGCCCCCTAAAGTCTTTCCATACCTAAATGTAAATAAACACTCAGCTGTTAAAGTATTACTTAGATTTTCATCTAGAAGTAATATATGTCAGTATTTCCTCACAAGATCCATAAAAGATTTTGTATTATTTCCAAAGTTCGTAACTATACTAAGAGGTCCCTCTGCCACCTTTTTAGACTTATATTTCAAAAGCTGATTTCTATCTATGTCTTGCATGGAGCATAATATTTTATGGACATCTGTACTGTTAAACCCCCTTTCCACAAATCTCCGAACCAGAGCTTCAGCCTCTTGGATATATTCTGACTCTAAAGAACAGATCCTTTTAATCCTAAGGAATAATGCCTTTGATATATTCCTAACCATATGTCGAGGATGACAACTGTTGGCCTGCAAAAGAGTATTTACTTCTGGGAATTTCCTAAACACACAACTATTGAGTGTCCCATCTAATCCCCCCCCCAATACCTCTACATCTAAGAAGGTAATTCTTCTCAAGTCATGATGCTCAGTAAGTTGTATGCCCCATTTATTCTCATTTAGGTATTGCACAAATTCTGATAAATAACTGGCATCTGACCTCCAGACCAACCAGCAATCATCCAAATACCTTCTCCAGATGTTCATTGATTCCAAATATATATTGTGTGAGTTATCATAAATCAATCAATCCAAATATCCCATAAAGAGGTCAGCATAAATAGGTACAAAGGATGCCCCCATAGCAGTACCATTAAGCTTTAAATAGCATTCTTCCTTTAAATAAAATACATTTCTCATTAGTATATGTTCTGTTAAACATAACAGAAAAGTACTGAACCATGCACAGTATATAGATACCTTATTTAGCCAGTACTCTATGGCCATTAATCCTGACCAATGTGGAATACTAGTGTACAATGCATTCACATCCAATGTGCAAAGAAACCAGCATGAATCCAACTGCATATTCTCTATAATTGACAAAAGTACGTCTTGAATTCTCGATCTGACATATCCCAATAATGGGTTTAAGTAATACGACAAAAAATCTGATAATGGCTCTGTCAGGGAACCATTCTCCGCTACAACTGGTCTACCTGGTGGGCTCCTAGCATTTTTATAGATCTTGGGCAGCATATAAAAATACTGCCTGATAGAATCTGGCACTGACAGTTGATACAAGACATCATTTGTGATAATCCCTTCCTCATAGGCGACTCTCAAAAAATTATCAATCTCAACCTTAAACTTAGGGGTGGGGTCTAAATACATCTTTTGATAAAATCATTGGTCAGATAATTGGGCATTAGCTTCAGCAAAATAGATGGCCCAATCCCAAACAACCACCTGGCCACCCTTGTCAGCCTTATTTATAACAATTTGCTTATTTTCAGCTAATTTGCAAGAGATCTGATGGTTTATAAAAATGGTAAACAGCTTGATAGTAGCAAAAAGACAGTGAAGTTTATGCCTAATAAACAACATTCTTCCTCTTTTAAACATAAGAGGGGTAAATCTATCCTTAAAAATATTCCATCCGATGTATCAGCTGGGGAGAGGTCCTCAGCTAATGATACTGATGGTGAAGTATCTGTATCTCCTATAGCTAAAAGGAAGTCTGGAATTACCCCTTCAGAGGGGTTAGAAGGGCAGGTAGGAAACACAGACATAGACACAGTCAATTTAGAGACAATCTTACAGCTGATGCTGACCTAATAAACAAGAACAGTAATGTATGCAATATTTCTTCTGCTGTGTTGTCACCTTCTGAGACTGAGTTGCTTAATAAAGGTTTTGGTTTTATTCCTAGTTACTCTGTATCGGAAGATGTTTTTGATAAAGATGCGGTTGATTTTTGCCGGTTATTAAACTTAGGTTGTTCTTTGATAAACAGGAAGGAAGTGGTCAGGATACCCAGAAATTTAGATTTAGGCCATCTAAATTTACACCACCTATGAACAAATATGTGGCCAGTTTTCAACAGAAGATTTTAAAAGATTTCTGTTTTCAGTATAGTGAATTTACAAAAAAATAGCTGAAAATAAGCAAATTGTGATAAATAAGGCTGACAAGGTGGTTGTTTGGGATTGGGCCATGTATTTTGCTGAAGCTAATACCCAATGACCTGACCAACAATTTTATCAAAAATGTACTTAGACCCCACCCCTAAGTTTAAGGTTGAGATTGATAATTTTATGAGAGACCCTATGAGGAAGGGATTATCACAAAAGATGTCTTGTATTAACTGACAGTGCTGGATCCTATTAGGCAGTATTTTTATATGCTGCCCAAAGGTTCATAAAAATGCTAGGAGCCCACCAGGTAGACCAGTTGTAGTGGGGAATGGTTCTCTGACAGAGCCATTATCAGAATTTTTGTCATATTACTTAACTCCATTATTGGGTTATGTCAGATCTAGAATTCAAGACACAACAAAGTTTTTCTCAATTATAGAGGATATGCAGTTGGATTCAGGTTGGTTTCTTTGCACGTTGGATTTGAAAGCATTGTACACTAGTATTCCACATTGGGCAGGATTAATGGCCATAGAGTACTGGCTAAATAGGGTATCTATATGCTGTGCAGAGTTTAATACTTTTCTGTTATGTTTAGCAGAACATGTACTAATGAAAAATTTATTTTATTTCAAGGAGGAATGCTATTTACAGCTTAATGGTACCGCCATGGGGGCAGCCTTTGCACCTATTTATGCTGACCTCTTTATGAGGTATTTGGAGGAGCAATTGATTTATGATAACTCACACAATATATATTTGGAATTAATGGACATCTGGAGAAGGTATTTGGATGATTGCTAGTTGGTCTGGAGGTCAGATGCCAGTTATTTATCAGAATTTTTGCAGTACCTAAATGGCAATAAATGGGGCATACAATTTACTGAGTCTCATGACTTGAGAAGAATTGCCTTCTTAGATGTAGAGATATGGGTGGAATTAGATAAGACACTCAATAGTCAAGTGTTCAGGAAATTCCCGGAGGTAAATACTCTTTTGCAGGCCAACAGTTGCCATCCTCAACACATGATTAAGAATATACCAAAGACACAGTTCCTTAGGATCAAAAGGATCTGTTCTTTAGAGTCAGAATATATTCAAGAGGCTGAAGATCTGGTTAGGAGATTTGTGGAAAGGGGGTATAATAGTACAGATGTCCATAAAATATTATGCTCCATCCAAGACATAGAAAGCAGCTTTTAAAATATAAGTCTAAAAAGGTGATAGACGGACCTCTTAGGCTAGTTACGAACTTTGGAAATAATGCAAAATCCTTTATGGATCTTGTGAGGAAATATTGACATATATTACTTCTAGATGAAAATCTAAGTAATACTTTACCAGCTGAGTGTTTATTTACATTTAGGCGTGGAAAGACTTTAGGGGGCTGGTTCAATCATTATAAAAAGAACATTGAGATAGGTCCATCTTTGGGTCAATTGGCCCTTGGAGGGGATCTAATTAGAAGATGCCAGCCTTGTGGAGACTGTAACAACTCTAACTATATTAGTAAAACTGTGCATTATTCATCCACTAATACTTCACAAGTTTTTGACATTCGAATGTTTGGCAATTGCAACACAGATTGGGTGATATACCTAGCTGGGTCTACTTTACATGGTCGACTCTTCAAAAAGTCGACTTTCTTATGGCCGAGACCATATGATCGACTTTCGAAAAGCCGACCATGTAAAATAAACCGGTGTACTTTCCTACAACGAAAATTCACTTTTTCGAAATGGGAAAGTACATCCCCACTTAAGCGAAAGTGCATTTTAATGAAAGTGCAGTTTCGCTTAAGCTCACTAGACCGAACCTACTGAACCACAATGGAGGACGTGGAAAAATGGGCTATGCCCTCCACTGTGGTGCGATAGTCATGGAACTTAGGGTTAGGGCATGGGCCAAGGTAAGGGGATAGCCCTACTAACTATCCCCTTACCCTAACCCCTGCCCTGACCCTAAGGTCCGTGACTATCGCACCACAGTGGAGGACACAGCCCAATTTGGAATGTCTTCCACTGTGGTGCGATAGTCACAGACCTTAGTGTCAGGGCACGGGTCAAGGTAATTGGATAGCCCTGCTAACTATCCCCTTACCCTAACCCGTGCCCTAACCCTAAGGTCTGTGACTGCGAGCCCTTTTGGTCTAGCGGGTTTACAAGTGTGCACTTTCGTGAAAGTGCACTTTCACGTTAGTGTGGGTGTACTTTTGAAGTTCAAAGTAGTGAACTTTCATTCTTCAAAATTACACCCAAAATAAACACATCCACACCAAACACTTACCTTTCAACTGTTTGCAGGGGGGGACAGCCCCCGTTCACCCCCCCACACACCCCCGTAACTTAAATATACCAACTCCGAGAGTGCACTATAGTGCAGAAGAGGAAATTTTCCCATTCCGCACTGTACGGAGATAGCGATTCCCCATGGTCAGCTTTTCGAAAATCGATCATATGGTCTTGGCCATATGAAAGTCAACTTTCTGAAAAGTCGACCATGTGAAGGGGACCCACCTAGCTACATGTAACTGTTCGGCATTTTATATAGGTCAGACTTCTCAACCTCTGAGGCTTAGGATAACAGAACATATGAGTGATATCAGATACAAAAAAACTACTAATGCTTTATATAAATACACTCTGCAACATAGTACTGCTAAATTTTATTTTACAGTTATTGATAAAATTGGGTATAAAAGAAATAAAGGTGGATGGCATAAACTACTGGATCAAAAAGAAAAAAGGTGGATTATCAGGTTAGGGGGCTTGTTTCCACCAGGGTTAAATGACTGTTTGTGATTGACCAATGGGGTATAAGTAGAAAGTATTAAATGGTCTTCTGTAACAATGGTTCTTTACACTGACGAAGGCTTATGCAGCCAAGACCAGTATGTGAATTGTGAACATCAATAAATTATTTCCAGGAAAGAGTGCTGTCTTGTATTGTTGACTATCTCAAAGGAGCAATACACAAAACTAAACACAGAATGTAGAATCAAAGTTCACTGACACAGACAGCTCAAAGTGACACTGTTGAACGTGTTGTTAAAAGAAGGCCAAGTGTACATTCTTTTCCCCAACATATTGTGGCATTGGGTTGTTATAAATAAGTTAGGGTAGTGTGGACATAATCTTTCATGCAGCGGATGCTGGGGCTTGTATACTAAAAGACTCCTGTAGCAGTTTTTAATGTTATCAAGTGGCACGTCAAGTTGTTTACTTCAATGAACTGTGATTCAGCACTTTGGGATTCAAGGTTTCATTTCGAACCCTGCACCAAACTAGTGTTCTGTCATTCAGTTGTGGTACTAATGAGGGTTTGCTTGGCTTTAGGGCATATTATTATATTGTTAAAGGGATGGATGGGCCTCAAACATGTGTGATTTGCATGTAGGACTTGTAGTCTATATCCAGAATTTGATGGATGTGAGCATTCTTTTGAAAATATGTTACCAATGCAAAATGACAATGACATGGAAACAAAAATAATTTTAATGGATTTAGACTAAAAGCTGCCCTTGATAGGGGATCATATGTCACTCAAAGCATAAATGTATTACCTTTCTAGATCTTTCTTTTGTTATGTAGTATGCTCATGAAATTAAGCAAAGCAGCCAGCTGAAAAAATGCACTTTGCAATAATGTGGATTATGCACTGGGCATGAACATTCCAGTCCTTATGTTTTTAATTCCACATATATGCGTGCCTTGAAAAAATTAATGTATTGTTAAGTGGATACAAGTATTTCAGGACATGTGTTTTAGGAAGCCTGAAAAAGCTTGAAAATATCCTCAGTACTAACATACTAATGGTGAGGTTGAGTAACCTATGATATGTGATAGTACTCTTTTAAACCCAAGGTTTATAAACCCGGAATTATGTGAGAGGCACGAACAGGAAGCATGCTTGCTTTTTTTTTTTTTTTAATTATATTACTGTCAAGTCAATATTTTTCTCTAATATTGGTAACTCTGATGTTCTGTAAAGTGAAAATAATTTATAGTTTAGAGATCCTTTTCCATTCACAAATTAAACAGTGCAGAAACATTGCATTACTTCTGTGTTATACAGTGCAGTGGTAGGAATATACATTTACATGTTCTATATGTCAAAATGTTGAGAGTAGCTGAGACAGAACAGCTGTGAAATAATTACAGGGTTCGCTGTGCAGAAGTATAAAGTTATCTTGTCTCATACACAGTGAGAAATTAAATACTTTCAATACTGTCAGACAAGTAACTGATTATAAAGCACATTCTGGAGATGATAGTGTTTCAAAAACATTTTTTTGTGTATATTGTACTGCTTATATTTTAAAACAGACACTGCTCACACCACAGAAACAAACATAAATGTCCTTTGGATAGCAGGAGTTACAATACATCTTTTCATGCAATAGCTTTGGAGTGAACATTGCAAGCTTCACAGCTATCTTGCACTCAGGTCATAGACAATGTGAGATGCTAGTCTCTGACTTTCTGTCCCACAGTGCTCTGTATATGTTTCACCTGGCTGTCCAGATGAATGTCTTGTAGCACTGTTGCAAAGAGGTCTTGTAAAGAATGTGTTGCAATATTTGACATTACTCTTACAAAGTAACAGTGTCATTTTAGATACAAGATCAAAAGTTCAGTAGCCTATAACTTACAATTTTATTTGCTACAATCTTGCATAAACATGCTGAAAGGTTTCCAACACAAAGGCAAAAAAGTACAGTTGTGCAAGTAAACTTACCTTAACAGTAGATGTTAGAATGATCACTGCTGCAGTAGTCTTAGCTATGTGGTTTATATCACGCCAAGTATATAATAGCCAGCCAACTTCCAAAGCTTCAGGGCACCCGCTGCACTCCCAAAATCTGCAAGTAAACTTACCTTAACAGTAGATGTTAGAATGATCACTGCTGCAGTAGTCTTAGCTATGTGGTTTATATCATGCCAAGTATATAATAGCCAGCCAACTTCCAAAGCTTCAGGGCACCCGCTGCACTCCCAAACCATTAACCAGCTCGAGCAGAGCCGATTAAAAAGACAGGTTTGGGCACCAAGCCCTTCAGACCCTTCCTGATGTTTAAGAGAGTGCTCCTCAGCAGGCTTTCAAGGATTAGCAGTTGGCTTGTGCTGTTCTTTTGTTGGGCAGATAAGTTTCCTTTGGGGAAAAAAATCTTCCACATAAAAAAATATATTGTTCTAATATACTTTTCCTGCTTACGTAAGTTATTTTTAATCTAGGAGTTTGCATTTTAATAGACTATCACAAGACTTAATTGTACTTTTAAACAGGAGTGCACTTTTTTCTTGTCAGTTTAACAGAACCACTTTTTTCTGGAGAAAGTGTTTTTTTTTTTACTTTTAAGAATTAGAAAGTGTATTAAAGCACTTTTTACAGGCTTATGCTACTTGATTTTCCCAGAAAACAGCCACTATTTTCAACCTAATCATGGAAAAAACTACTGGTCCCATGGTCGGTCCTTCTTCCAGCCACAAAAACAAAAAGTTAAGCAAATAGCATTTGCCACCATTGCACATTAACAATTTACATCAGCTGCAAGTGGTTGACTCGACTTTGGCCAAAAGCATATGATTCTGCAACTTTGATTTTCAGAATTTTGAATTGTTAGTCTCACATGTTATATTTTATTTTGACTATGTGAAAATATGAGGAATGTTCCTTGTGAGAACAATCTGCTTTAATGGTTTAATTCCTTCCATTCTACATGTCACAACTCATTGTTTAAAGTGTGTATGACTCTTCTGATACTTCTCCCAGGGATGTTTTTAGGAAAGATGATGTGAAAAATGAGATTTTAAATTCTCCTCTGCATAGTGAGTTTTTTGTTGTTAGCAGCAGAGGTTATAAAAAATGAGATGAGACAACTGAGCTGATTTAGGGAATCGGTAAGATTTTTCAGCCCTCCTTTTCTAAATTTTCTAAGTGATTCCTCTCACCCCCATCCAGTTTTGGCAAGAAACGAAATAAACATTCTCAACAAAATGCTAGTAAACAGATGTTTATGACAAAATGCTAAGGGGTTCCAAAAATAATATAGGGATTCCCCCCAAACCATTACCTAGATCTATTTCTAGGGTTTTCCACTTAGACATTGGTCACTGCAAGGGAAAACCTCAGGTTCTGGGGTTTTATGGCATTTATGATTCTCATTATACCCCTGGCAAGACTCTACATGAAAAAATATACAGTGGTATCTGAAATCTAGATGATATATGTGATGTAGAATGTTTACAACTGAAAATATGTCAATATTTTTTATTTATATAAATGTATAAATGTCTATGTCATAAGTGATAATTCAATAAAGATATTTCTTGCTTAAAAAATGCTATCTGAAGCATCTTTGATCCCAGCACCAACACCCATTATATCTTAAAATCCCAGTCCTGTGGTTTGTCAGAACAAAAATCACTTGATGGAGACAGCAAATATCTCTAATCTTGGTGCCCCCTTCTCCACTTCTGCTCCAAAGCAGCCAGTCATCATAGATGCCTCAGATTTTGCTTGGGGAGCAATTTCAGAAGGGATAAAAGTGCAAGATGTCCCTTTAGACAACTGTTTACTGAGGACATGCAGCATGTACTTATGGAGGCAAGAAAACTTGCTACTAGAAAATCATATATTAACAAATAGAAAGTTTTTCTAGTTGCTGCCAACCACATAACCAGCATCCAGCCAGGGCTAGTGTTTCTCTGGTTTTACAATATTTGTGTGAGTTACTGTCCTTGGCCTTTCGTACTTCTCCAGCAAAGTTCACTTATTGTCCATTTTAGCATGTCTGCCCAAGGATCCCCCTCTTTCAAAGTATTCTCTTGTCAGAATGATTTTGAAATGGGTTTTGCATAAATAAGACCTCCAAGAAAACTGGTGGCTCTTCCTTGAGATCTTAAGTTTGCGTTAGGAAAAGCTAATGCTTTCTTCATTAAACCAGCTCATCTGGCTGACTTTGAGATCTGGGGATCAGTTGTTCATTTCTTGTGAAGGTAAGAAGAAGGGATGGCTTGTGTCAAAACATGTTACTTCCAAATGGTTGTCTCAGACTATTACCTTTTGTTATTCTCACCACAAGAAAAGTAATTACAGTCACTATCAAGGCACTCTATACAAGGGCCTTGTCTTCGTCTATGGGTTTTTGTAAAGGGTTGGATTCTAGAAGTGTTCTAGAAGCAGCAACACGGTCCTCTGTACATACTTTTACAAAAAACTACAAGCTTGATTCATTCTCTAGCTCTCTATCTAGTTTTGCTAGGATCATTCCCCAGGGGGTCCTGGGCCCTTCCCTATCCACATCCTAAATATACTAAGCTAGGTTAATCTACATTCATAACTAAGTCTACTGTAGCAGTGATCCATATGATGAATACAGTACAGTTGTATAAACTGACCATAACAGTAGATATTTGAATGATCACTGCTGCAGTAGCCACTCATTCCCTCCACCCCATTTTTTGTGTGTTTTTTTAATTTTGCCTGAGTGTGTATTTATGTATACAGAGGCAGATCCAGCACTAGGTGACATAGGCATATCCTAGGGCTCCTTTAAGGAGGACCATGCGTGCGTTGCATGCACGCCAATGCAGATGTAAACCCATTCTGCACTTGTGTGTGGAATTTAAAGTAGCCTTTCCATTTATAGAGAAGGTAAGTGAATTTGTTAGTGTGTGTGTGTGTGTGTGTGTGTGTGTGTGTGTGTGTGTGTGTGTGTGTGTGTGTGTGTGTGTGTGTGTGTGTGTGTGTGCATGTGTGTGTGCATTTAACATACCACTGATCTGTCCAGATTAAGCCTCATAAATTTGGTCATTTCTCATAAACTTTGTGGTTTTCTGGCAAATCACAGAGGATTGAAGTCATTAAATAAGGACATACATATATGAATTTCAGACTTCATATCCTTCAGAAAAATGCATGCTAGCACAAGAGTTTAAAGGAGCAATATTTAAAATATATCCCTATTTTTTGGGCCATTGTATCCCCATTATTTTAGGCTTTGTCCAGATTTCTTGCAATAAGAAGTTGAGAGGTATGCATACCTCTCAACTGTCCAGATTTTTGAAGAATGCCCAGATTTTTGCCTCATATTTTTAGTCTATTCCTCATAAAATTTTTGGTTTTCTGGCAAATCACTGAGGATTGAAATAACTAAATAATGTCATACATTTGAGTTTTGGACTTCATTTCCTTCAGAAAATCCATTCTAAGACAAAAGCTGTTATTCTAGCAACTTTCTAAATCTATAAGAACAATATTTATAATCTGTTCCTATTTTGAGGCCTTTGCCCTCCCCCCATTATTTTAGGTGTTGTCCAGATTTTTTGCACTAAGAAATTGAGAGGTATGGAGGTATGGTATGTCATGTCCTAGTTGGGGGGGGGGGAGTGCAGTGATCAGGCTTCTCCATGTAACTTGGTTACAGGAGGCAAGAGCCTGAATCCTCTACACCAACTATCAGACTGCTGACAGAATTGTGAGTTTGAGTTTCAGTACATTTTCAGAGAATGATGAGTTTCAGTGCACTTTCAAGGGATTATGATTTTTGGTTCATTTTCATGGAATTGTGAGTTTCAAGGGAAGAGAGGTTTACTGTTGCTCAAGCTAAGTCTGTTTTCAATATGCAACTAACGGTTTGGTTTAGCAAATGGCAGTCACTGTTTGCGCTGCATAATTTGCAAGCAGAGTTAATAGCATAATTGCCTTTGGTGCAGAAGGCTGTGGATTCTACTCCCACACCATGTATATGGAGAGCTGATATTGCAGTGCCCTTTTTACTGTAGATTATTTGGTGCATTTTAAGGGAGGATAGGGGTTCAGCACTCCTGAGTGTGTCCTCCTAGGTATGAGATGCTTAGTAACTATGAACTCATATTTGGTTTGTCAGCCATTACCTATTGCAATATTACGAGCTTACCAATTTTTTTAATGTAACATGGGCAATTACTTCTTCAAAGTTAGCACATACTCTTCATTAGTTACAGATCTCTTTATTGTAGAATTAGATGATTTTACTTCTGCAGAGATTGTGCTTATTGACTAATACTGATGGATTGTAATGGCAGAGGTTTGAGTGGCCTTTTATGATTAAAATGCTCTGAAATGGGCAGTTTTGTCATTATTGGGTCATACATTTTGTTTCATTGCTTACTGTAAAAATGTTCAAAACTACAAATTTAAAACACACTCTAGCAAGTGGTGCTCTTTTATACAAGGAATATAATTTATACCATCAAAAAGGGGAATCAAAGAACACATACATGTATGCATGGCCCTAAAAACTTGTGCAATGAGTCTATGGTTTGAAAACAGCCCATAGGTACACTTAATTCTCCACTGGCCAGATACATTTTATTTGAATGTGGGTTTTAATGCCATTTCAATGAATGTGAGTTTCAATGGCAGAGAAGTTTACTGCTCTAGCTAAGTCTGTTTTCATTGTGAGACTGTATTGTTTGTTTAGAAAATGGCGTTTCAGTGCTTGTGGTATTTTATTTCAATATCTTTAATCACTGTAGAAGTAAATAAGAAAACAGAATGCACACTGATAGGTATGAACAGTGTTTATGGTAACTGGGGAGAAATAACCAAGTAATGGAATACTGGAATGGCTGATGAGGGGCCTGTTGTCAGCAGCAGAGTAGGGGGGTTACTGCAGGAGGGGTTGTTCTTGGAGGGACCCAATCATTACCTTGCCTAGGGCCTCATTTGACTATGATATGGCTCTGTATGTACTCTCAGAGCTCAGGCTCCTGCTCTCAGTTGGCATAAAAGCTCTGAAGGACTTGGTGCTAAAACCTGTGAATGTAGGCAGCTCAGCTGAAGCTGTGTTTTCACTGGAAGATCACTGAGGTGTTTCAGCCCCTCAGAAAATACTATGAGCTGTTAGAGATGGAATTTCCAGAGCCTTCACCCATTCCTCTAGTGCTGTCAGCTTTGGAGGATATGTGTGTTACTGCTTGCAGTTTTCCTGACGGTCATCCTGCTGCCCCTAAAAAGAGAGATAAAATGTAAAAAGGTACCAATCTTTTAAGTTTTTATTCACTCTATGGAAACTCTCACATCATCCATAAACCCTCTGTGCTTGGTAAACTGGTTCAGTTCCAAGTTTGGGTACCTTCTTTGCTAGGTCTGCACATCCTCTTTGTGTCATTGATAAATGAAATGACACTTCTCTAAATTGTCCATAGATGTACAGTATGTGATGGGCATGAGAGGGCACGTATATTCTGTGATGGACAGGCATCCCATCCCAAACTGTTTTTCTGCTTTTGCTCATTGCTTGCTGGGATAGGCTTTAGCTCCACATAATATGAAATAGGATAAAATGAGTGTTAGAAATTACTTCACAGAGGAAAGTAAGGAGAGAGTGCCATGCTAGAAATAGAGCAGGACAGAGTAAGGTAAAAAGTGGACAGATGTATGCTTAGATTGGGAGGAGGTTCTAAGGGAAATGGCTGCTATTGAGGAAGATAAAACATACCGATTTGATGTGCTCTCTTCCACATTCCATGGAAATCTGGCCAGTGTGCTGGCAGACTCCCTGTCACAGATCTTTGGCAAATCGGTGGCTAATGCAGAAGTGTCAGATGACTAACAACAGCAATTGTGTAGAAAATAATTCAAGGAAATATAGGCATTTTAGCATAATGACAGTGGAAAGTCAAAGAAAGAACCTTGAGGGGAAAGCTGGCACCATTTCTACTAGATAATTTTCAGGACAACAATTAACACAGATTGAAGGTCATAAGAAGGTTTTCTTCAAATGTGATTAATTTTATCAGTAGGATATGGGTAAAATCACAGACTGTGTACCTGAACTTTAGAAAGGCCTTGAGCTCTGGCTAACACAGGAAGCTGATTGAAAAAGAAGAGGGATAAGGGGGGCTAAGACTGAGGAATGACCAGATGCTTGCTTGAATGGCAGGTAACAGAGGATAGAGGTGAGAGTTACAAGGTCAGAAATTAGGAAAGTGACAAGTAGAGTACTCCAGGGTTGTGCCCTGGGTCTAGTACTCTTCAGTGTGTTTTATTAGGTTTGTGTCAGAGATTGCTCTGTAAGCTAGGCATAAGTCCCTAAGAAGTCTATACAGTACTGAGTATAGTGACAGGGACTTTAGTCAGTCTGTGTAAGGCATGTGCTGGAGTCCCTTGATATTCTCATTTAGAAACCTCTGAGTTCTCTCCAACTGCTGCAGGTGCTTTGCATGGTACATGACGAAAGGGGTGTTATGCTCAATTTTGGGCTTGATTAGTGAAGAGTATAGAGGGGTTTAATCTCCTTTGCTAATCAAGTTCACTACACAGAAAGCTTTCCTTACTACAGTAGACACATGGTGGTTAAAGTTAAGGTCACAGTCTACTTGTGATTCCATGTCCCTTACCACTTCATAGGCACGTAGGCTATTGTTGTTAATTTGATAATGTGAAGGGACATTTTTTTTACAGAAGGGAATGATGATGCATTTTTTGCATTCAGTTTGAGACCGTGACTAAGACACCAGTCACTGGTCTGCATAAGACCTTTCTGATGTATACTAACATCATTTGTGGATTCAGTAATTACACACAGTTTACAGTCATCTGCAGACTTGGTCAGCCACAGCCCTTTAGCTTTGGCCTAAACGTCTGAGAGGTATATACCAAACAGTAGGAGCAGAGCACTGACCCTTGTGGCACCCCACTGGTGACAGGTCTGCTGTTTGATTTAGAGTTACCCACTTTGATAGTATGTGACTGGTTTGTGAGCCTGTTGGCAACCCATCTTACAACAAAGGGGTTTACATTCAGTTTGCTAAGTTTATCGGTAATGCTTGACTGTGGTGTGGGATTGTGTCAAAGGCCTTTGCCAAGTCGAGGTATGCTGTGTGCACAGATTTTCCCTCAACAAAGGGCCTGATCATATTTTCAAAGAAATCCACCAGGTTTAACCAGCAGGATCTGCCCTTGACAAAGCCAAATTGGATCAAATCCAGGGTTTGGAGGTTGCCTATGTCTTTATTTATGAGGTCCATGATGATGCATTCCATGACTTTACAGATGAGGCTGGTCAGACTTATAGGTCTATAATTCCTTGGGTCTGTTGCTATATCACCTTTGTGGAGGGGAATAACTGCTGCCGTTCTCCATTCTGCAGGAACAAATTCTGTTTTCTAATTATGCAAGATAGGTGCAACAGTGGTGTTTGGGGGGGTGGGGTAAACAGTCCAGTAAAACATTTGGAAAGGCTGAATGAATAAGTAGGGAGGAATGTGGCAGTTGGGGTTCAGTGCAAACAAATGTAAACTACTGCAGTACTTTTATGAAGTATCAATTCAGGAGAAGGATCTGGGGGAGTTAATCTCTCCTGCACCCGAGGAGAAGAGTGAGAACACATTGGCAGCTGCAATCATCAAGAGGACATCTTCCAGATGCAGAGAGGTAATCCTTGTACTCTGTAGGGTCTTTATCAGACCACATTTTGAGTACTGCATGCAATTCTAGACACAATATAAGAAAAATTACATCAGTCTCTAGAAATAATTCAGAGGGAAGTTATTCGAAAGATCAGTGGGATGGAGAGGAAATAATATAATCACAGGCTGGAGAAGATAGCTTGTTTCTCATTTTCTCATTTGAAACCAGAACAGATATGAGAGCATGACACTAGTATATGAGATCACATCAGAGTGATGAGAAAGGCCATTCTGTACATGGAGGATCGAGAGGGAAGGGGGAGCCAAGGCAGCAGTTTCTAGAGATTAGCAAATCCATGTACTTCATAAGTACTTTTGAAAATAAATAGTTGTGGATCCACAGAATGGACAAAATAGAGGAGACAATTCACAAAGGCATTCAAGAAAGCATGGGGCAGTTGTAAAAGGGGTAAAGGAAAGTAGTGATAGAGGGGACGCAAAATATTAAGGCACTTTAAAGGACAGACTAGATAGGATTATTGTTGCCTTTTACCACAAGGCTAATACAATGTAATGTAATATAACATGAAGTGCAGATATATATTCCAGTTATGGCATATAATTATGCAACAGTCTTTGTGGAGTAGTCCTATAAAATAGAATTTTGAACACTGAATGAGATTCTGCTAAAAATTTGTATGCAAAATAAAGAGTGTGCTTAAACCAACAGTTTAGAACCTGAGCTATACCTGACAACATAACCTGTATGCTCATTCTGTTTGGGGAAAATGTTGCAAGGGTATTTTCTGACCACACAGCAAACTCAGTTAAGCGATAGCATCAATAATGCAGCCACTACACTAACAAGTTTACCAAAACAAGCTTCCATTGTTTATTTCAATATTTTGATTATTAAGTGTAAACTAAGTTCAGCCATGACTAAGCTTTTGAGCCACACCCAGAGGAAACCACATAAATCAAAAGCCAGGTAACAGCACATCATTTGTTACAACAAACTCTTAACAGCAAAATAAAAAATATATATTTGTCACTGCTGAATGCTAAATGCATTGGTAATAAATTGCAGTAATATAGTAGGAGGGACATATGGAGAAAGAGAGAGGGACAGAGAGTGGGGGAGATAGAGGTGTTATGCTCCATACTCCGTGTTATAAGAAATACTGAGGGCGACTATGCTTTACAGCTCAAAGTCAACGGAAATTTATCCTGTGCCTGGTTCCCCATCTGTAGCTCACATCATTCTGAAAAAGTGTATGAATTTTCTGTGGTGTTTAACATAGCAGTTTGTAGCCTACTGAGTGAGTTTGTCCATTATTTACACATGGATATATCATCAGGCAGGATATTCAGGCAAAACATGAGGAATGCAAATTGCAAAGGCAAGCTATTGTTGTAAAAGTTTCATCTAATACACAGTGAAAGATAATTTAAGATAACATTCTAAAACAACGCTCCATGCTTTGGCTACTGTTTATTGAAGTATTGGCCCATAAGGTATTACAGGGAGTACATTTTGTGTCAAGTGATACACAGATAGTAGTGTTGTACAGAACTCCCAAGTTCCTCCTGTTTTTCTTTTTTTAAAGAAAAAATGTGACATAAGTCCTGACTGCATTTATAGCAACTTAAGGTAGGAGGGTGATGTTTCTTAGCTATCTGAATGTATATGTATATATATATATATATATATATATATATATATATATATATATATATATATACATACAATAAAAAAATCTAACATTTAATCAAACAAACAAACAAAACTCTCTCCTTCATATATATGCAACACAAGCTATACCTTACCCTTACCTAAACCTACCACAAAACACACCATATACACATACATGCCAAACACATTAAACTTTGTTTCACATTTAGGAAGCAGATAATGCCCAAAATAACCAAAACATACTAAACGCCTTCCTAATATCTGACACTAAAAATTAAAAGAGACAGGTGTGCTTGCACATGCACAGACACACACACACACACACACACACACACACACACACACACACACACACACACACACACACACATATATCACACAAGTGAAAATTACACAAAAACATTTTTATGAAGGAAGCCCCATCACAAACCCCAATGTAGAGTCTTCACCCCCACACCCTCTAACATATATATATATATATATATATATATATATATATATATATATATATACATATATAAAAAACAGTCATGCCACGGTGACCACAGTGAGCCTTCCACTGTACTGCTATACTCAATAAAATCAAATTTAACAGGCCTTGATATGCCCTGCATTCAGTGAGAAAACAAAGTTGTACAGTATGTCAAGGAGCTACATGGTTGATGAACTGCACATCACCACATAGCCACACACAGGTATGATGTATTTGTGTTTGCCTGTCTGTCTGTGTCTATATATATTTCTTATAAAAGGAAAATAATTGTGTGTTTCTGGGGACATGAATAACAAGTCATTTTTTTAAGTATGCATGCAACATTTTAGTATATTTGGTTAATATGCTTCTTCTATGTTTCATTGAGATTTGACTAGCTGAAGTTCTATGATGCAATTCAAGCAACATATTATAAAAATCAGGCTTTTTTTGCAGTGGGCAAGCTTTTCTGCTTGCCCTACATGCAGTACATACAGACAAACCTGTTACATAATTGTAACTTGAGTAGACGTTACCATTTTAAATGCCAGACTACATATTGAAAAGAAATAACAACAGCAGGACTGTAGTTTTCAGCTCCTGATCAGTCAATTGATATATGCTCAAGATGGAAGAGTCCTCTCATGGAGCCTGTGTCCACTCCTCCACATATGATAACTGTGCTTTTGTCATCTCCATGCAGAGAAAGTAGACAGCTGGCTCCCCACCTAAGCACCATGTTCAATCATAGCCTCACATCAGGCTTTGTGCCCTCTGAATGGTGCACAGCAACAGTTATCCCACCTCACAAAGGGGGAGCCACCACTGATCCGGGGAACTATCACCATATTAGCCTGACAAGCCTGGTCTGCAAGACCATGGAACATATCATCATGGAACTCATAAACAAAGACATTCTCCAAACTCTGGACCCCACCCAGTTTGGGTTTGTGAAAGGCAGATCATGCCTCCTGAACCTGATCAACTTCTTTGAGGCAGTCACCAAAGCCGTAGACGAGGGTAAGATGGTTCACACAGCCTATCTTGACCTAGCCAAGGCTTTTGACACCATCCCCCATTCTGGAATTATAGCTAAACTCACTAAACTACGTATAAATCCCTACATCACAAGATGGGTTGCCAACTGGCTCACTGACAGAACCCACACTGTAAAAGTTGCAGACTCCAAATCTGATTTAAAACTAGTGACAAGTGGAGTACCACAGGGTTCAGTCCTGGGACCTCTCTTGTTTGGTATTTACTTCTCTGAAGTACAAGCTAACACAGAAGGCCTCTGACTTCCGCTGTGGTGAACCCTAACACCTAAAAGAGAAACAGCAGCAAACTTAAATAATAGTACTAATAATAATTAGTTCCTGGAAGAGTATTTGTGGAAACTTGCTTTTGGGAGTTATTACATGCCTGAACTACACTACGTTTTCAGTGTCCAATACATGTATTATAGCAATAATATAACACAAATATATCGATAGTGCAGAGATTTACTAGTGCATGCTGTGGTTTGTGCAAGACATAAAACATCTACAGTATAGAAAAGTGTATTTTTAGTTGACCCAATTTCTCATATTTGCTTTACATTTAATAATAATGCTGATTTGTTAACCAGTTATGCCCACTGGACACACAATCCCTTTCCAGAGGTGACCCGGGAACAATGTCTGGTTAAGTGATGTACTTACCATCACACACACTGAAGAAATCAAACCATGTACCACAGGAACTACTGCTCACAACTTTAACCCTCTGTGCTAACTTCCAGATTTCAGAGGTCTAGGCTTTCTCAAATACTGTTTTTAACCAGTGTTTTACAGATGTAACCTAACACTGTAAAACTTTCTGCAGCAATGGAAATAGAAATCTATAAATTAAATGAGCAGTCATATTCTAGTTTTATTAACATATTTTGGTAGTTCAGAGCTTTTTTATGGTGTGTTCCAGTCTCTGACAAAACACTGTGGTATTAAAAGTGACATTTCATCAGTTGGTCCTGTGGCACATAGGGATAAAGCCCTCAAATACAACTTGAATGACCAATGATGGGTTAGTGGCCCAGGCACTGGGGAGCCATTGAGAGATGTTGGGAGTAAGTTGCTGATACCATCTTGATTGTCCTGGGAGAAAGAAGTACTAGCACTTAATGGAGACAGAGGTAGATGTATAAGAGACAAATGCTATCCTCTGCCAAGCCATGGTCACATGGTGGCCTTCAATGGGCATGTGCAGGAGAATGCATAAGCACAAAATAAGACATAGCAATCCCTCACATATGTGAGTGTCTGCGTGAGCCACCATGGATGGTATTAGGGCAGTAAAACAGTGAAATCCATCATGGCTACACAGATAAGAGAAACAGTGTGATTGGCTCTTGTTTTGGTGATCAATAAAGAAGGAAGTCATAGCAGCAGAGTAGATGGTCAGCAAGCATGGGTGAAAAAGAAAGAAAGTAAAAATAAAAAAGTGGCATTTTATCACAAATAGCAAAAGTTCAAAGTCTGACTGGGAGAATATGCTACTTGGTGTCTCAGAATTCCTTTCTGTGCCATTTTAAAAGTCTAAAGCAAGAGACTAGATTTTAAATACCACAAGGGTAAACAACTAAATGGTTATGGTACAGATTAAAAAACAGGATTTTGCATTACAGTAGACAAGTCTGGAAAATGTGAGGTATCTGAGGATCATCTTTAAATATTAAATGTTGGGGCTGGTTTCACTGCTTAGTAAGGAAAGAAAAATGAAGAGCATTTGGTTCTTTTCAGCATTAAGTGGATGTGGTTTCATTAATGTATGGCTGCCTGATTTCCTTTTCCATGACTTATACAAGTATGTAGTCAAATAGGACTGCATTAGATGTTTAAACTCCAGATTTTAAAGGTCCCTTTGAGTTATGCCAAAATACACACACAGAGAAGTGTTGATTTAAGAACTGTGATTGGCTACTGAGGTTGCTATGGCTTGGTTTGCTAATGCTGATGTATAATAATTCATATCTTTCAAATCAGTAGTTGTTATCTAGTAACTAGAAAACTTCAATGAGCAACCTAATATATTTCTATCCCCAACGAACCACGAAATAACATTAATGCTGAAAAATGAGCAGTCATTGATTATTTTTGTTTAATATGATTCTAAAACATTTCCGAAGCATTAAACTATGATTTAGTTCAATGCTGTCAGGTCATTACCATGTATTCAACTTCTTGTATGACAACCATTTGTTTTTATAATAACTGTTGGCCCAAAATGCACATTTATCAACTGAGATCACAGATGTCAACATTTTTTTTATTTTATTTATTTATTTATTGCCTTTACCCCCAACATGTAGCAATCACAACACTTATTATATTAAGTCTGGGAGTTACATTTGGAGTGAAGCTCACGGCATGAGGGCTGGGTAGGGTTACCTACACACAGAAAATGAATTTTTCAAAAAAAAAAAAACAAGTAGGCTGCTTTGTTTTGTGAGACTCACATTCCAATACCTTTGTTTTTAAATGAAATATCGTGAATTCCATGAACCAGGCACGAAAGTCAGCAAAAGAGGAGCTTCATTTTGGGCACACTGGCTAAATTTTACTGATGTTCTTTTAAGTTAAGTGCATACGTTAGTGTAACCATGTGTATAGGGTGCTGTATATTGTATAATCATGTGTAAGGGGGTACTGTCTATAGTGTAACTATGTGTAGGAGACACTCACTACAGGAACTAAGTTGCCTAGTCTTTGAAGTGCCTCTGTGGAATGAAGAGGAGAAAAAAACATTTGCTCAATGTTGCTTTCTAAATGCAGCTGGGGATATTTTATTCAGTACATCATCACCACAAAATAACAATACTTCCTTAGGCATTCATCTTCTCATACCATTAAGCTCTAATTTATGCTAAAAACATAAGAATTATAGGCTAGGAACTTGTTAGAATGATAGTACAAAAAGCCTAGGAGCACATTTAGCTCAGCCCTTTATGTAAGGGATATTAAAGCACTCAGTTACATATTAAAATGTGCTTATCTGCACCACTTGTGTTACATTTAGCAGCTAGAACGTTACTGCTGCCAGTTTAACCAAAAATGCTTTTAAGTTTTTCTATGAAAATGCTTTATAATTGGGGCTTTAAAACAACTTCTGATCTCCATGTAATCAGAATAGCAGTAGCATGTAATACAACCTATTAAAGTCTATGGCCATACTCCCTGTCTTCATGCAGTAGCATATAATACATCCATTAAAGTCTATGGCCATACTCCGTGTCTTCATGCAGTAGCATGTAATACATCCATTAAAGTCTATGGCCGTGTTCCCTGTCTTCATGCAGTAGCCTGTAATACACCCATTAAAGTCTATGGCCATATTCCCTGTCTTCATGCAGTAGCATGTAATACATCCATTAAAGTCTATGGCCATACTCCCTGTCTTCATGCAGTAGCCTGTAATACATCCATTAAAGTCTAAGGCCGTGCTCCCTGTCTTCGTGCAGTAGCATGTAATACATCCATTAAAGTCTATGGCTGTGCTCCCTGTCTTCATGCAGTAGCATGTAATACATCCATTAAATCTATGGCTGTGCTCCCTGTCTTCATGCAGTAGCATGTAATACATCCATTAAAGTCTATGGTCATACTCCCTGTCTTCATGCAGTAGCATGTAATACATCCATTAAAGTCTATGGCCATACTCCCTGTCTTCATGCAGTAGTGTGTAATACATCCATTAAAGTCTATGGCCATGCTCCCTGACTTCAAGGAGAGACAGAGTGACACATGCCCTTTGATTTGAATGCATGCATAAAGCGATACCCATATTGTGACATGACAAAGGTCAAAATGTCTTTTAAAACCACAGTCATTAGAGTACAAATTTATAAAGAATTTTACAAGAACATTTAAAAGCATTTTCTTACCAATGTGGCAACAGTAAACTTCCAGCTGCTAGAGACATCATGTGTTGTGGTGCACATCAAAACTGCTGGGCTGGTCATAAACATTTGAGCACCATGAAGTAAAGGGTGTACACTGTAGAATGGCATACCAAAGCCCTATCCAATTTATACAAAGTGGTACCAAGTGAGGTAAGATCATACACACAGTCATACCTCATTGTCTAGCCATAGTCCTCTGTATGTATGTACATGTGCTAATGATTCCTCCAAAAAATCATATGTGATTCAGAGACATTACAGCAACAGTGTGTAAGCTATTCCCAAGTACATAAGTTACGAGGACAGAACCACATATCTTACCATGCATTTATGTTCACTGACCATGACAATCCTCATTTCCTGCTGCTAAGTTGTTCAGTAAACAAAACAAAGGAGCACATCAGCACAAAATGTAAAATCACAACAAAGAAAAGTACTTGCACAGTAGAAAAAAATGTATTTGCGATGGAGTTCATAACCAGGCATAACCAAAAATCTGATGTTGTTAATTTTCATTCATTCCTCAACATATAGGTTCTGATCCGATTTCACAGCTCATGGATACTCATGGATACTACAAGCTCTCAAGCTCCTCCCTTACCCACAATGCCATAGTCTCCCTCATTCTTTAGATCTTGTTTGCCGCCATTGTGTACAGACCTGGTTGCTGCAGCTCTTGGGCATTAGCTTGAGAAGATAAGTTATTTCTTTTTTTTTCCATAATAAATTTTTATTGATATATATTTTCAAAATACAATAAAATCACACACATAATTCACTACTATTACTATCAAAACTATATACAATATCTACATGAAATGCTTCCATATAAAAATCGTCATTATTCCAAAAAAGAAGACACCAGGGAAGAAAAACAAAGCCAAAACATTTGTAGAAGTACTTTGCATCCATACATATCATACATGTTTTCAAAACATTGTTTCCTCCACATATACATCCAAACTTTAATATATTCCTAATAACAGTATTATGCTAATATAATGTTAAAAACCTTTTCCCATATTTTTGGGTTATTAATATTTTTGTTACTTTGCTTCAAGAGTAATTTATGTGCTAATATATGCTTTATAGCCACAAGCTTGAAATTATCCCATGATGTCTTATCTGGTTCTAACCAATTTGTAGCTATATATAACTTCATCAGCAAAAAAAATATTCATACATATTATAGTTTGTGACCTAGAGAGCTCTCTTGGAGGAACATGTAGAATCATAAATTCCCATGATAACATTGAACTTTGATAACCCATCTTTTGTAGTTGTGTTCTAAGAGAGTTCCAAAGTTTATATATACACTTGCAGCTCCAGAACATATGAAGAAGATCCGCCATTTGATTTGTGCAATATGGACAAGTTGGAGAATTCCTAGGGTTAAATTTATGTAACCTAAGATGAGTATAATAAGCATTATTCCAAATCATCAACTGCGTATACATCAACTTTTGAAAAGAGACCGATTTTATTGTTAAATCAATTGCTTTTAATACCTGATTATCTGCTACTCTCATTTTGTTTACCCAATACCCTGACAACAGAATTTTATCCTAGAATTTTAAATCTTTAATTAATGTATTTGTTGTTGTTATAAATTTGACCTCCTGCTGGAGAGCCTGCCACAATTCAGAGCATTTATCCACAATTCCGACTACCGGTTTAAAGTTTTCAAAATTACTCAGAGCAAGTTCTCTGATTTGTCTCATGACAACCATATAACTCTTGGGAAGATTCAATTCCTGCCTAACTTGCGAAGCTGATAAATGAAATTTATTAAAAACATCAATCAGAGTCAAATTAACTATTAATGGGAATTTACTAAGATCAATCAACTGATTATTTAGTTTAAAATTGGGATTCCTATGGAAAGGCTGAAAAACCATCATATATTGCAACAAGTCTACTGATTGGAATAAATTTTGCAAAGATGACACATATGTTTTTAAGTGGTCCATGATCCCATACTTTATCAAACTACTTTTATCCGAAAAGGGTAAAGCTTTAGGATTTATGTTCCGATCTAGAATATGCTTGTAATTCAAGACCACCCAAGTTGGTATCCACTTTGTACTAATTACCTCGTAAATTAGCAATTCTTAAACACCTGTTAGTGTTCACAATTAAATAGTATACTTCAAAATTCAGTAACTCAAGTCCTCCTCTACTCTTCGGGGTCATTAATTTCTCATACGATATTCTAGTTTTCTTTGGCTCCCAAATAAATTTAGCTAGATCTTTATGAATTTGTTTAAAAACTGTCTTTGTAATTGATACTTGAGCAGACCTAAAGATATATAACATTCGTGGTAATATATTCATTTTCACTATTGATACTTTTGCCAATAGAGAAGATAAGTTATTTCTACTTTTATACCTTCTTCTTGTTTCCAAAAGTTTCTTCTTTATCCTCCCTTTACCTAATGGCAGTTATATTGCCTTTTTCTTGTTATTGTTGGTAGCTTTTCATTACCATTGTTGGTAATCTTTCTCTTACCACTTGTTGGTAATTTCTTTAATACCATTACTGGTATTCCCTTCCTCTCTTTCCTGTAAAAAAAAAAAAAAAAGCTAGTTTGTTTCTATATTTATTTTATTTATTTCCAATTTGTTGACCGGGATAGTCCGACTGGATGCAAGTCCATTTTCAGCGGAGGGCCAGGGAGAAAAGCTCCAAAGGTAGTTACAAAAGAAAACATACATAGTACAACTTAAGAACAGTTTTCAGACACTGTAGAGACAAGTAAGTTAAACAATCATACAAACTTGTGAAATAGTCTAAGAAATTACAACACAAGTTAACTGCAGGTGAAATAGTATTGTTACACTAATATAACTAAAGATTTAGTCAGGCTTGGAGCAAGGACATAACCAATGAGAATTGAAATACTGCTTGAGACTTTTCTTGAATTGAGTTAGGGATGACTCTAGAGTGACGTTATCAGGCAGTGAGTTCCAGGTTTTGCCAACAGAGTTGGCAAACAGAGAGTCACCGGCTGAGTTATTGGCTTTGACAGTCTGAACTACAAGTCTATTAGATGAGCGAAGTGGTCTGGGGTTGCAATAGTGGTAGATGATGTTTTTAAGTGCAGGTGTTTTTTCAGGTTGGTAAAGTACTTTATTAGCTACTATGAGTTGGTTGGTACAAACTTAACCTGGGCAGTTCTAGCCAGCTAAGATTATTTAGGTTTTTACAATGATGTGTTCTATAGGGCAACCCAGTTGCAAATCTAGCTATGTGATTGTAACAGCTAGAGAGTTTGTTAAGATCAGTTTTATTTAAATTGGTAAGTAGTGGGGAGGCATAGAGAAGGATAGATAGTAGATAAGTGTGTGCAATGGCAGTTCTGGAAAGTGGGGTTAGGAATAGTTTGATCCTGTATAGTGAGCCAAGTTTTTTGTTAATGGTTTTGATAGTTTTACTGACATGCATATCAAATTTAAGATTGTTATCTATGATTACACCTAGGAGCATTGTATAGACATCTGGGGAGATTATGGTCCCATTATTGGACTTAATGGAGAAGGATAATATTGTGGACTTTTGGGTGAGGGAGAAAAGTAGTAGCTTAGTTTTGTTAGGGTTTAAAATCAGACAATGATCAGTAAGCTAATTTTCAACTCTGTTAAAAATATCCTGAGTTAGTGTCTGCATTTCTGGCTGGGAGGTGGCAGAGCAAATCAAGGTGGAGTTATCTGCATGTTGAATGCAGTTTGCTTTTGGGATGACAGTATGTAGGTTATTAATGAATATGGAAAACAAAAGATGTCCCAGAATAGACCATTGGGGGACACCCAGGGTATTGGGTAAGAGGTTGGATAGTTTATTCTGTCATAGGACAGCTTGTTGTCTGTCACTCAGATAAGATTGGAACCAGTGGAGAGTGTGCATGTCTAAGGAATTTGTTTTCAGGGTGTGGATGAGTAGTTGGTGATTAACCATGTCAAAAGCCTTTGAGAGGTCCAAAAAAAAGAGCTGAGGATAATTTGTTGTTGTTCCTGTTATAGTTTATAGCATTAGAGAAGGGGAGAAGGGCTGAGGTGGTACTATGATGTGGCCTAAAGCCATGCTGAGAGTTGGCCAGTAGATTGTTTTGGATTAGATAGTGAAGTAGCTGTTTATGGATGCACTTTTCCATGATTTTTGCTAGTTGTGACAAGATAGCTATAGGTCTAAAGTTAGATATTTCAGTAGAGCTACCACCTTTATGAAGGGGTATGACATGAGAAATTTTCCACATGGATGGGACTGTGGCTTCTGATATGGTACGATTGATTAGAATGGAGATGGGACATGCTATGACATCTGCAGCTTTTTGCAGATATTCAGCAGGCAGAAGATCTGCAGCTCGAGTTGTGGGCTTTAGTTTTTTGATTAGGGTGCGAACAAAAGATGTAGTGATTGGTTGGAAGCTGAAGGAGTGATGGGTAGTGTGAATGGCATCCTGTATGTTAGAGGAACACAGGGGTAGCTGGCCAGCTAGGGCCTGGACAGTCTCAGTAAAGAAACTGTTGAAGGTGTTAGCAACATCCTCTGGTAGTTTATCAGAGGAGGCTGAGGGAGTTGGTGTGGTGGTTTGTCCTGGGTGCAGTAGTTTGTTTATGCCTTCCCAAATCTTTTGTGGGTTATTTTGATTTCTCTGCTGGAGATGGAAGTAGAAGTGTTTTTTATCTAATAAAATGGATCTTTTTGTCTCATTCCCTAATTGCCGGTATTTTAATTGATCTAGGGTGGCTTTAGTGCTACGCCATATGGCCCATGTCTTGTTTCTGAGTATGATTTTTGATTTGGTATCTTTAGAGAGTCAAGGTGCAATTTTTGTTTTGGTCCTAATGGAGCGAACAGGAGCATGAGAATTAAGGATGGTAAGGAATTTATTGTTGAAGCAAGCAGCAGCTTCATCCAAGGGTAGGCATTTTAGGGCAGATCAGTTACATGATTTGAGCTCATCTTGAAAGTAGTATATCTATATTTCAACCCTTCTGCTTTAACTTCCTTCTTGTTATTTACTTCTAATAGTGGGACTGTTTCCACAAAATTTTTTTGTGGTAAAACAGAAGGTAAACTGTCAGGGTTTAAAAAATGTAGCAAGTGTAGGCATAAAATTCCATTATCAGATGCCCATGATCTCTGCGTTTATTGTCTGGGTCCTGAGCACTTGCAGTCTTCATGCTCTATCTGTAAGGCCTTTAACCCTAGACCGTTAATAGATCAAAAAATTAAATTAATTCTCAAGGACCGTCTTCCTTAAGCCTTTGGAGAATCACTTGCTGGAGCTCAACCCTCCAAATCTGAGAGAAAGGAAGCCAAGAAGACACTTTCCAAGCAAGCTGGTTCTTCTCAATCCTCTTTGGATCCAACCTTGGAACCGCTCAAGAAACCTCAAACAACTTTGGACCCTAAAGACAAGCCTTTGGGTCTGACTTCTTCAGACTGTATCTTCAGATCCAGCTCATCATGAACCTTAACAGTTACCTAGAACTAGGTACTCATCTTCCTTGGATCCTGTACCCTCTCGACTCTCATCTCCATTATTGGAAAGGCAACAACAGTCTAGATTACCTTCCATAGCCTCTTCCTGTTCATGCAGAAGTGTCACAAAAGCTAATGTGGACATAATGATGAGGAAGTTTCTCTCAATACAAATTCAGATGGGAGTTCTCCTGGTTCCAACCCCCACAGATCTGGAGACATTTACTAGTACAACCCCATCAGTTTTACCTCCTTTTTCAATCTGTTCTTCAGTTTAGGAGCCCCTGAATCCAAGATTCACAGCAATGTCTGTTTCAGATATGAAGACAGCTTCATCTTTGGACCCAGTATCTTCTCTGAGTGTTCTGGCTCCAAGAGTGTCAGAGCCGGATGAGTCTTGGATCTGAAGCTTCATTGTTGGATCAGAGGGGTTGGGGTCAACTCCAAAATTGTCAGAGCCATCTCTGCTTCTTGGAGCCTTGGCATTCAATAGCTCAGTTCCAACTCCTGCCTCATGTGGGGAGTCTTCAAGTCAGAGGGATATGTCGGCCCAGAAGCATGCCTTCTTGGCTCTGACAGTTTCCTTCTCTCTGGAGCATTCTGCCTTTGAGGTAGTAGCGAGGGTATTCTCTTCTAGAGGTCAGATGACACCTCCCTCCTTGGATGTTCCATCTGGTTCTCAGATATCTTTGTGTCATGAGCCTCAACATTCAACTCCACAGGGGCAGCCAGCCCAAATACTTCTCCGAAACATCCCACCGAAGAAGTCCCTAGGAAGAGGAAGTGAAAGAGGATGTGCTTGACTCTCCTTAGGAGTCAGTCACAGAGGATACCGATTTTGATGAAGGGGAATGGTCTCCAAGATCACCACCTGATGACGTCTTATTTGAAGACATTTTAGAGATCCTTAAACAAATGGGTGGTCGGTCTACCGATAACCCTTCTCAAGAGGAACCAATATTCCTGGAGGCAGTTGGTACTGGCCTATCTACTTCCTGGGTGACTCTGCTTGCTGATGAGCTCATTGATTTGATCTCTTAGCGGGCATGGAAGGAACCTGATTCTGTTGAGTTGATTCAGAAGAGACCAGATAGGATCTTGACACCACTGAAGGGAATGGAATTCTGGAGCAAAGGAGTACCAGTGGATGCTATGGTTGTAGCAGCAGCTGGCAAAAATGATCTTGGGGAACAGAGTTCCTCTGTTCATCCCCCTAACAGGGAGTGTAGGGCGCTGGACAGGTTTGGGAAATGTGTGTATGCCTCAGTGACCTTTGCACTCAGATATCTGAATTACTTGGCAAACCTCACCATATTACAGAGGGATTTGATCAAGGAACTTTCAAAATCTCTCTCACGGACCAGTAATTCTGAGGCAGAATCTTCTATTGCTTCACAGTTTGTGACCCTTCAATCTATTTCAAACTCATCAATAAGGCTTATTTCACATGCAGCTGAAGGAGCCTCAAGAGCAGCAGGTTCAGGCATTTCCATTAGGAGGCATGCCTGGATGCGTCTGTGTGACTTTCCGGAGTCCTTCAAGTCATCCTTCATCAATGCTCCTTTTGACCTTAAGTTCATTATTCAGACCCAAAGTAAAAGACACAATGTCCAGGTGCAAGCAAATTGGTAAGACCTTGTCTGCACTGGTCATATGTTTTTTGACTCTTCAAAGAACTTTTTCCACAAATTAATGAGGTGGTCCCGCAGGGGCAGAGGGGAGAACTCAAATGGGAGATGCCACCCTCACAGCAGAGGAGGCCCGTAGAATCAGGGGTCCAGAGATTCTTTCTGACAGACTATATCAGCATTCCTAAAAGGAGTCCCGATTGCCCACCTCTGGAGGCAGTGAGGGGTTGCTTATCTCTGCACCAGAGAGTGTAGTTGGACATTACAAAAAATACTTGGGGCAGAGGATTATTTCCATAGGTTACATAATTCCCTTTATCTTACCCTCTCCATTACTAAACAGAATTCCCAATGTTCCACCAGCTCAGAGGAGAATAGAAGCTCTGGAATACAAAATCTGTTAGAAAAAAGAGTCATCCGAGAGATCCCCCCAGACCAGAAAGGATACGGAACTTACTCAAGATTCTTTTTAGTGCCAAAGAAAACAGGAGACTATAGACCAATTTTGGATGTCAGCATTCTGAACAAATCAGTTCAGCATACCAAGTTCCAGATGGTCATGGTTCAGTCCAATTCATAAATCTGTATTACAGAAGAGTTTCACCTTCATTCCAATGCAGACTGCTAATTTGGTCAAGGTGATTGCTGACTAAAAGTTATTCACTCGAAAATTAAATTTGAAGTACTTATTGAAGGACCTCCCTCATTTTAAAAACACCGATAAGAAGTCCTTCATTAAAAGTACTTATAACCCCTCTTTCCAGCAAATAATACAGGCATTTTATGAAATTTGAGAGACTGAACTCAGAAAATGTGTGGGTCAAAAAACAAAATTTCATAATTTAACACATCAAGAAAGATTATCTCTCAGAGAACTCAGTGAAAACAAAAACATGCACATTATGAAAGCAGACAAAAGTGGCACAGTTGTTTTCATGGATACTGCTCCATACAATGAATCTATTCTGAATTTACTGACCAAAGACTCCTCTTATGAGGAGGTATCAGTGGATGATATCATGAAACATTTTATTGGTATTAATGCCACTTTATTTGAGCTTCTTTGTCAGAACGAGACAGCAGGAAACCTATACCTTTTTGAGACTTGTACAACCAAAAATGGTCCGCTTTTTTTGGTATTCCAAAACTACCAAAGACCACAACTATCCTCCTTTCAGGCCTATAGTTGCAGCTGATTTTTACAAGACAGAGACAATCTCTATTTTTTGGATTATACACTAAATTCTATAGTACAAAGGTCTATGTTCTACCTTAAAGATTTGTGGCATCTCCTGGAGCTTTTTAGCAATTTAGACAACTTGGATCACAATTGTTTTTTTTTTTTCATTTCTGTTGATGTATCATTATATACTTGCATTTGTCATCGAGATGGTATAGAATTTGTTACAGAATACCTTAACAAGTATTCATCCTTTGAGAGTATTTGGATCATCACTGTTTGTGTGTTGCTGCATATTGTTCTTAACAACAAGTTCTTTGAGTTCCAAGGCAAGGTCTACAAACAAAAGACAGGAGTAGCCATGGGGCCCGAGCAGCTCTAGTTTTCGTGAATTTGGTCTTGGCCGCTTGGGAGCATATCCATATTACCACACACAGATATTCTAACAAAATTGTGTTCTACAAATGATTCATTGATTACCTGTTTTTCATCTGGAGGGGTACAGTTGAGGAGTTCTATTCTTTTTTTGATTATCTGAATAGAAACACATATTTCTTGAAGTTTACTATTAGCGGAATGGGTAAAATAATCAGCTATCTTGACATCAGTTTAAACATAGAAGAACTTACTGGTGTTCTCCACAGTAAAATTTACCGAAAGAACACTTTTGTTAATAATTATTTGTACCATGCCAGCCTGCACCCCTTTCATGTGAAAAGGGTAGTGATTAAAGGATAGTTCATAAGGTTGAGAAGGTTAACAAGTGAGGACATCATTTTGTATCTGAAGCAAAACATTTGACAAACATGTTAATTGAAAGAGGGTATTCTAACAGCTTATTGGAAGCAATAGTAAATGAAGTTGTTATACTTAGAAAGGCAAGAGTAAGCCACTTCTAGGATGTCCTACCATTGAAAATAATTCAGTTTCTATAAATGTATTAAAAGCCACCACTAACGTTTCCCAAAATCAATTCATGGAAGTGTTTCCTCTCCTATTTCCACAAATTTAGCAGCCATTAGAGAAATTATTCAAAATAATTGGAAGAGTATTTTGGGAAACCAGGATATGGCTGAAACACTAGGAAGTCCACCATGTTTTATTTACAAAAAAAATCATCAAATGTAAAAAATATGGTTGAGGGAGTCAAACACCTTGATTCACATAGTACCTCCACATTTGGTACTTTCAAATGTGAAATATGTAGCTATTGCAGATACATTAGTCACTGTTCAAGTGTTTTTGTACACAGAGTGAATAAAACCATTATGGCAGGGGACAGATACGATTGTAATTCTTTGGGTATTGTCTAGCTAGCCAATTGTGAAACATGTACATGTTTTTTCATTGGGAAAACTGTGAGAAAGCTCTCTAAATGGATATACAAACACACACACTGGATATTAAAAAGAAAGACAGCAATAATACCCTAACCAATCACTTGCATTTATGCACTGATTTTTGGAAGTTCAACTTCTTTGTTTTGGACAAAGTACACACAGAAGGCTTTATTGGAAACTGCAACATTCTACTTGAATGTCATGAGGCAGAATGGTAGATTAGACTTACAGATGACAAGAAACCGGGTGTCAATGAACACATAAACCTTAAGTGTTCTTTTTTAACACAAAGCTTATAATTTGGAGTGGTTCATTGAGTTAATTAATTTATTTCAAGTGGCTATTAACTTTAAATGAATATATATATATATATATATATATATATATATATATATATATATATATATATACATATACATTTGTTTTGAAATTCAGTTGAAGTTTCTAATTGTTTTAGTTAAGCAATTTTAAAAGGGTAAGAGTGTGGATTTACAGCTTTAAATATAAGCCTGAACTTGACACTTTGTTTATCATAATTCACTGAACATATGATGGCTGGCGGATTTTTTTTAATTTTTGTAGTGTATTTCACTTCATTTTCTGATGAAGTTCTATAAAATGAATAAAGAATGAAAGCAAGCACTAAAATGTAGTATTTCTATCCTTCTTTTGGTGGCTGTTCAAAGTCTTTGGAGTTTTCAATCCATTTATCCCTTTCTGCACAAAGACGACTGGGTTCTGCTCAGTAGATCTCCAGGACGAATACTATCACATAAAAGTGAACAAACGGTCTAGGAGATATCGATACTTCTGTCTGGGAGCCAATCACTACCAGTTGAGAGTACTGCTCTTTGGTCTCACCACAGCCCCCCAGGGCATTCACCAAATGCATGACAGTAGTAACAGCTCACTTGAGACTGCAGGGATTCCAGATGTTTCTGTATCTAGACAACTGGCTCATAACAGCTTCAACCAAGCATCTTCTGATAGCAGCTTGAGACTATGTACTCCAGATTTGTTCCAATCTAGGTATTACAAGCAACCACAACAAATCTCAACTTCAACTGTCTCAGATGTTAGAATTCATAGGGGCCTTCTTCAACACAACATGAATAACAGCTTCTCTCCCTTTGTCAAGGGTTCAAACTATTAATTTTCAAGTCAAGAGAATAATCCAAAACTCATTCCTGTCATCTTGACTGATTTTATAGACCCTGGAATCGATGTCCGCATCAATAATTCTATTTCTGCTAGCAAGATACCATATGAGAATTCTTCAGTGGACATTAGCAACCCAGTGGTCCATTTTACGTCAACCTATGTCCACCAAGATCACTATAACCTCAGACTGGCAAAAAGTACTTTTGGTGGTGGAGTCACTCAGCTCAAATATTACAAAGTCATCCATTCATCCTCCTTCACCCCAAAGCCATAATGACCCTGGATGTTTCCCAGATCGAGTGGAGGGGGCATTTCTTGGGGAAGACTGTTCAAGGCACTTGGTCCCCCGAAGAGGCCAAATTGCATATCAATATACTGGAAATGAGAGCAGTGCTCCTAGTATAGCAGGTGTTACAAGACTTTCTCCCTTCCAGAACTATTGTGATTCAAACAGACAATATGTCTGTAGTATGGTACATCAACAAATAAAGAGGAACTAGATCTTATCCCTAGTGTCAAGAAGCTATGAGAGTATGGCAATGGGTGATCTCTTCAAATTGATTTCTGGTAGCAGCACACATACAAGGGAAATCCAACAGACAATAGACAAGTTGAGCAGGTCCATACTACTCCTTCACTAGTGGTCTCTCAACATAGAAGTGGTGTATATGAAATTCCACCAATGGGGGCCAGCCATGCTGCGACCAATTTGCATCTTCACTAAACAACAAGTGCAGCAGGTTCTTTGCCCCAATTCCACCACCGGGGGAGGCACCAAGAGATGCTCTCCTTCATAGTTGGCCCCCAGGGCTCCACTATGCTTATCCCTTAATTCCCAAATTCCTACAGAAAACATCCCAATTGAAGTGGAAAGTCATCCTCATTGCCCCTTACTGTCCTCGGCAAATTTAGTTTCCTTTCCTTTGGCCTCATCTAGTTTACCCGCCTTGGATTCTGGATCCAGTTCCAGACCTCCTGTCTCACCTGACAGACATGACTCACGCAGACATCTTGTGCCTAACATTGACTGCATGATTACTCTAATTCTGTTTATAGCCAGACAACCCAAGCTCTCTTCCCCAGTGTGCCACATTCTTTTCTCATCCCACAAAGTTTCCACTAGAAACATTTTCAAGAACAAATGGAAAAGTTTGGGCACAGCAACAAGACATGGACCCTTTTTCAGTACTGGTACCTAAAATTCTTTAATTCCTGGCTTCTATTTTTAATGAAGGGGCTAGTTCTTCTACACTTAAGGTTCAGTTAGTTGCCATCTCCAGTTTCCACATTGGAGTTAATAATTCTATGTTGGCTTCTTCACGTCTTTGTAAGGTGTTTATAAAAGGAACCTTTCTACTCAAACAACCCTTCAAGGACACTTCTCCACCATGGGCTCTGAATTTAATGTTATAGGCCTTAACTCAGAGACCACTTGAACAGGCTGCAAAATGTGAATTGCAATATTTCACTTGGAAATCTATAGTTCTGATAGCCATAACATTGGCCAGAAGAGTTTCAGAACTTCAAGCTTTATCTTCTAAGCCTCCCTATTTAATTTTTCATAAGGATAGGATGTCCTTAAGAACCAATGCTCCCTTTCTTTCTAAGGTGATGACAGGATCTAACATTAATCAAACTGTTAACCTCCCTTTATTCTTTCAAAATTTTTAAACAAAGGTGAATGCATTTTCACTTAATAGATGTTCACCGATAATTGCAATTCTTTCTACACAGACTGGAGAAATTTTGGAAATCAGATCAATTATTTGTATCCTTTTCAGAAACCAGAATGGGTCAACCAGTTTCAAAAGTAGCCTTATCAAAATGGGTGGCAGAGTGCATTTCCTTTGTCTGTAAAACATTTGGTCTGGTCTTGCTAAAGCCTTTAAGAGCCCATTCAACCAGGTTCATTGCAACTTCATCAGCTTTTTTATCCAGGTCTTCCATGGACGATATTTGTGTGGCTGCAACTTGGGCTAATCCTCATACCTTTATTACTCATTACAAATTGGGTCTGGTCTCAAGGGGAAGACAGCCTTCAGCTCAACAGTACTCAAGAATATCATTCCTTAAGAGTCCACCTGGGATTCATATAGCTGGGGGACTCTGTCCCATATGTTGAGGAATGAATGAAAATTTTCAACATCAGATAAAGAAGTTATTTATTCACTATAACATTCCATCTGTGTTGTCCATTTTCATTCTTCCTCAACCCCCTCCCTCCAGACCCCTACCCTATTTCTTTGATGACTTCTAGAAGAGTGAGAGAGTATTATAGGAGCCAAAGTTCCTTCTATTTGAGCTCCAGATAGCGACTTTCCATATTAAAGTTAAAATTTCATTACATCATACAATAAGAAGCTGCAAACAAGATCTGGAGAATGACGGGGACTACGGCATTGTGGGTGGGGGAGGAGCTTGTAATATCCACAAGCTGTGAATCAGCAGCCGAGTTGGATCCGAGAATCGGATCAAAACCCATATGTTGAGGAAGAATGAAAATGGAAAACACAGATGGAACATTATTGTGAGTACATAACTTCTTTTTTTGGGTACCGTATACCAGCTGTCACAAGATATCTCCATTCTCCACAAATGTAGTCCCCAAGCTGAGAAAGTGTAGACTTACTGAAAAAAAAAAAAAAAATATATATATATATATATATATATATATATATATATATATATCTACCAGTTATTCTGTGGAAATGAAAGCTGTTTAATGAAATGCATAATTATAAACCAAGATAAGTATTCCTCATTTTTAGTTTAAATACTACCAGGTCTCACTGTACAAAATAAATTAAGTTTTAAAAGATGCAAACCATTGAATAGATGCTGTATAACTGGCAAAACCAACTATTTCCTGGTGAAAATTGTCACACCCAAATACATTTGCATAGATTAAAAATGTCAATATTTCATTATAGTTATCAAACTGCTATCTCCATCTTTACACGAACAGTTTTCTTCTTTCTGTAGACCCATTACACATAGAACACTAATATGCAAGAAAAAGCTGCAAACAACAGACTTAATGATTTTTATACTGAAGGATACTTAACCTGAAAGTGACAAAAAGGCCTTCCACCTTTGGCAAATGTGCACTATTCTGTAATGATGATCACTCTGGGATAACTGTTTAAACACAAGTGCACATGTGCGCGCGCACACACACACACACACACACACACACACACACACACACACACACACACACACACACATGCACACAAACAAGTTAAAGGAAACAGTACATGGCTGGACTTTTGAGATGAACTACTGCTAGATGTTAGGTTTGTTTGAGTATTTAGCTATGAAATTATATTTTTACATGGGAGAATGCACTTCAGTAATGGGGAATGGACCTTTTAAGCTGAGATACCTGGGATTCATATGTGTATGGAGTCAGCTGCTAACCTAAGCCTTATTATAACCAGGGAAATTCTATTCTTGCAGAAGTCATTTGGGAGAATCCAGGAGGATCTGAAATACATTGTGGAGTATTCTTGTGTATATTGAAACTGTTGGCAGTTGTAGCACCTGGCTCTGAGACAAAAGTCTAATGACAAATTCACAAGACCAATTGCAAGTTCTCATAATGGAAAACATGAAGGTTGCCTGATTTGAAAGATCTTAATTAAACTTCTTTTGTTATTTATTTATTTATTTATTTTTTGCCAGAGGAAGGTCTGATAGTATGAGACATTGTATTATCAAGATTGTAGTTTGGGTTGTCCATGAACATCCCTTGGACTTTTTGTTCTTTTGGCATATACATTCTGGGAAGATACTTTTTTACTAAAACAATTTTGTGTTTTCATCTGATTCACCAGAGAGTGCATTTTCAATTGCATTTTTGAACTGACAGAGAAATTGTTCATCTGCCCTAAATACCACTAATAAAACTGCTAAAGGACTGATCTGCTTATTTTCCTGCAAACTTCCTGTTTTATCATTTACATTTTGTCTGCATTTTAACAAAGTTATCCCATTTTTGTTTTGTAAGAATACAAATGTACTGTTCTGTGAAAAATGAGATGTTCTCACTGCCTGATGGAGAATATAGACAGCTTTATCTTCCCGCCTTCTCAATGCCTCCTGTCATTGCCAAACAAAGTTTTTCCTCTGGCAAGTGCGACATTTGTGTTCCTAGCAGTTCACATGAGTACTACTGGCTCCTAGAGTTGGTCTAGAGGTGCTCCTGTCAACAAAGATACATGATGGCCAACAGATAACAACTTCTACAGATGTAACAAATAGAAGATCTCATCCACCACAACTGAAGTGAACAACTTTAAACACGAAAGCACTAAAGTTTTGTCATTAAATTTATACTTCAGTTATGGTGAACAAGTTCTTGTAGCTGTTGGCTTGTGTTTAGTTTGGCCTGTTCTTTTTAAAACATTTGGTTTGTCCATTAACTTCTACAGATGTCCATCACCAATTCCGAGGGGTTGGTAGAAGTAGCCATGTCAATAGCACAACTGACAGGAAAATTGGAATAATTCCAGTTGGGCTTAGAGTGTGGCATCAAATCTCATGGTGGCGGAATATCTATGCATACATGAAAATTCCAAGCTCAGACTGTATTGGCCTTGACAAAGTAAAAATAATGTTTACCAGCAAGGACAGTAACCACCTCAGAAATGCAAGATCTTCATTTTCATGAGTTATTCTTCTCTAGAGGTAAAATGGTAAAGACATAATTATTTGAATTAAAGTATATTGTGAAATGTTGGATAAACCCTGAAGGTGTAAACAACAAAGAAACAATGATGGAAATTATGGTAATAGATCAATGTAAAATAAATTTGCTGGCAGGCATTAAAAACTGGGTGTATCAAGTGGACCCACAAGATGCTGAAGGCTTTGTAACGTTTGTATATAATGTTATGGAAATGTGTATCAAGAAACATCCAGTAAACTAGTGTAGAAAGTAGTAAATGAAGTAAAAAGAACCATTTCTTCTATACTTTGCTTTCGCTATTCTAAGAGAGGACACATAGCTAAGTACTGTGGAGGAGATGTTAAAGTGGAGACTCCCATTCAGAGAATTAAGGAGGCAGAAGGAGGAGACAATGGAATGTCAGCAAGGGATGACTTATCTGGTTGAGACCACATTCTGTCACTGTGCTGTTGCAAAATAATGAAGTGTTTATTTATAATAAGGAGACAAGACTAACAATTGAATATTAGACTCATAATATAATTACTTTGATGTAAGCACAATATATCTGCAAGAAAATGGCCCATTAACCAAAGTGTAACAGCAATATGCAATATGCTGATGAGGTCACTAAAAACGCTGAAACATGCATGCCCACAGCTAGTTGGTGTCTGGCTTTATTGGCTTGAACCTACCCATAAAGACTTAAAAAGGAAAAAGCCATGGGCTTTCATAAGCCATGTAGCTGAAGCACTTGATTTCCTTAAGGATCATTTGTATATATTCCATGGGCCTCCATTAAAGGAGGGTTAAGGTCTCATCCAGTGAAAACACCAGCTTGCTTGGGTTTTTCTTGCAGTTTTTACTGAATGGTGTGTCTGTTAGATTAGGGATTTCCATTTTAAAATAGTTATTAGACATTAGACAGGCTAAAGGGTAAAATAAATTGTTGTTTCATTTATGCATAAAAGACAGTTAAGCAGATAGGAAAATACCCTTGCTGGTCAAGCATGGAAGACAGTTTAGTAAAAAGGAAAGATAAGCATAAAGTGTGCATACAGAATGTTCTTTTCTCAAGGAAAAGATCAGCTACAGAATGTTCCTTAATGAAGCACAGACAAAACCTGAGACCAAGGTTAAAAAAAGCAAATAAGGAAATTTACAAGACTAAAGCAATACAATATGCTGTCTTCAGGATAGCAGGGCAGTTAAGGTTAGTATGTTTACTCGTCCTGTTACTTCAGAGAAGATGTCTAACACTCGAGCATGAGTATAGAAAACAGGTCATCTAGAGACTATGTCAGTTACGTTTTTCAGGACAATCAGAATATGACGTACAGCAACCTGAATTGTTTATCAGTATTGTTAATGTACACAGTATTCGGATATTGTGAACATCTAATAATACCTTATTAAATTAACAGTGTTTGGGAATTCATTCTTAAATGTGCACAAGACTTGGTCCATAAGGAAGAGACTGACACCTATTCAGCACGAGCTTGGGTAATTAAGACTTTCATTTCTCAGTCTCATTGCATCCAATGTTTCCAGTTAATTCCGGTACAGTACAGTATTATCAAATCTTACATACCTTAAGAGTCATTTGTATATATTCCATGGGCCTCCATTAAAGGAGGGTTAAGGTCTCATCCAGTGAAAACACCAGCTTGCTTGGGTTTTTCTTGCAGTTTTTACTGAATGGTGTGTCTATGTGACCTTTTTACCCTTTGGTTTGGGTTATTTCTTAAGTGGCATCTATTCCTTTAGTGCACATACACATCACAACCAAAAGGCCTAAGCAACTGTATGAGGTTCACAGAGGCCACTTTTTTGGTACAACAGACACTTGCAAAAAAGGATCAATATCAATCCCGGATTCACTAAAAATGCAGCATCATAAGCAGTACGATCAGCAAAAAAATAAATAAATAACCTCATGAAATGCGTGCAACATGTGTTCTTCACTCACTTATGACAATTTTGTTTAAGCCAAATGGTCAACTGCAGCTTTAGTCAAAAAAAAATAAAGTATCTAAACTGAATTCAATTAACATGTTTTCACAAGGGCTTGCACACGTGCCACTATAATAAACATCATCAACACAAATACACTATGTAAATACAAAGAAATATCCCACTTGCAGTAACCCCTCTCTCCACCAAAAGCAGTGTTGTTGTTGTTGTAAATTCCACATATGGACCATATTTCTAGCACACAGGCATCACAACAGGGAGATACAAGGGAAATAGCAGTGCTTCAGAACTCAAATGGTACCAAACGCACTTGGATTGCAGCAAAGGCTGGACAGGGGCCGGTGATCACTATTAATACAATATGCTATGCAGACAAGGGAAGACACAATGGGTCTCCTTACTGGGAGACCATTAGACACTAGGGACAAAGCTGTGATGGATCAGCATTTCTGTATTCCTTCTAAAATTAAATAGGGTCTCTGATAATAACATTTGCAGTGTATAATTAAAGAAGAAGGCAATGCTACTCAGGTACTGTGAATCACAAATTGCAAGCATAGTTGGGTTCCTGTCACCCCATCTGTATTTAATTGTCTAAATTAACAAACTTAAATTAAAAAAGATTGACCTTGCAGAAACCATTTATGCATCCATATGAAAGGAGCACGTATATTCTGTTTCAGCTCATAGCTTGCTTTCCATTTGAGTAATGATTTTAAATAGCTGAAATTATAAGTAAGATTCTTGAAATTCAAAAATTGATAGCAACTTAACTATTTTTTAACTGTTGATAAAACTGTCGTCCGTATGTTAAATGTTATGAACAACTTTCTGTACATGTTTTAGATAAATGTGTCTTAATGTGTCTTTACATTTGTTTGAACATATTTAGGAGAACTCACCAGATATTTCCTTACAAAATATGAAAAAATGATTAATAGTTGTAGTTCATACTGCTGCAACCTATTAAGTTTGTTCTGTCCCTGCAAGTACAATAAAACACACACACACGCACACATACCATCTGCTCTTTAACAACCATACCTACAAGAGGTTGACTTGTTTTGGTGTTCTACTTGACTAAATTCCTTTACTGTAAATAGATTTTTTGTGAGTCATGATGTTGTTTTGAAAAGCCTTAAATAGTATTTCACTCAACCATAGTGACTGCTGACTGTTTTAACAGAAAGTACACTTACTAAAGCAGGACACAAATTTAGAAGACTTTTGCAGTATTTCATTTCACTTTCCCTGCATAACAAATGCACAGAAAATAATAAGGTAAGGATCATGCATAGTGACTGTAAATTAAAAAGCTAAAGGTCAAACACTGAGATTAAAAAATGTCCATATATCCAATAGTACCCTTGTCTGCACATTTATGTTAAGACTGTAATATGCATGATACTTGAAATATAGTTTTGAAGAAAACAGACTTTTTACAGGAATGTAAGGTCAAATATTGCCTCCCCTACCACCATGCAGCAGAGCCGAACCTGAGGTGATACTTGGAGAACTAGGCAGTATGGTGGACCCAGTAGAAATAGTTTATCAAATGGATCCAGAATACATGCTTTAACAGTAACATTCAGTGTGACAAATAAAATGTCACGTGTGGTAGCCAGCATCAGCTACCACACTATATGGAACTGCAGTAGTGAGTAAACGCAGTGCTAGAATAGTACAACATCAGCTACCACACTATATGGAACTGCAGTAGTGAGTAAATTCAGTGCTAGAATAGTACAACAGCAGCTACCACACTATATGGAACTGCAGCAGTGAGTAAATTCAGTGCTAGAATAGTACTAGAATAGTACAACAGCAGCTACCACACTATATGGAACTGCAGTAGGGAGTAAATTCAGTGCTAGAATAGTACAACAGCAGCTACCACACTATATGGAACTGCAGTAGTGAGTAAATTCAGTGCTAGAATAGTAAAACAGCAGCTACCACACCATATGGAACTGTAGTAGTGAGCAAATTCAGTGCTAGAATAGTAAAATTGCATATAGTATATATTATCAATCAATAAAGGCACTGGAAGAATCAGACCGATGAGGATGGAGCTTTAGCCGGATATAAGAAGGAAACATAAAAGTGACCATCTAATTTACAATTTCGGTGATTAAATAGGACACTTGGGCAGGAATTGAAAAGCCAGTTCTATTTCATTTTATTGTATGTCTACAATGAATACTATTGAAACGCTGTGATTTGTAGGGTAGAGCATTTTTCCTTGAAATGCAACTGCCATAGTTCTTCCTTCTAACCATTTCCAGTTTGATCACTACCACTGCACTCCTTAGAGCCCCTGACCCCTGCTGCTGCATCTGGTGTTATATATGGTATGCTGAGCTACATTTTAAAGATAGTGGAAGTTCAGACTGTAGACAGAGTTGTGGGGAAGGAAGGGACGGGTAGTTAAAATTAAATATCATCTTGGTGAGGCATTTGACACAATACCCCACTTAGGCATCGTTGGAAAACTCAAGAGGTTTGGTACAAACCCTTAAGTCACCAGGTGGATAGCCAGCTGGATCACAGACAAGACCCAGGACGTTAGAATTGGGGAGGTCCACCTCTACAAAGAGGCCAATCACAAGCAGAGTCCCTCAGGGATCAGTCCTGGGACCGCTCCTTTTTGGCATTTACTTCTCTGAAGTTAAGACCAATGTCAATGGCCTCTGGCTGAATAAATTTGAAGATGACTGCAAATTACGATCTGTCTTTGAATCCCCACTGGCACAAATGTTCTCCAGGAAGGGCTAACACAGACACATAACTGGTGTCAGAGCCATAGGCTAAAACTAAATGCCAAGAAATGCACAATAGTAACCTTTGGAAGTCATCCACCCTGGTAACTACCGTATTGATAACACACCACTAAGAGATGCCCTAGTAGCCAGGGACTTGGGACACACATAGACAGTAATCTAGCCTTTGACCATCACATGTCTATACTAGTGAAGGAATCATTCTGTGTTGTGCAACTTATAAACAAAGGTATGGTGTCTAGGCCCAAGGAAGTCATTGTTTCACTGTATTCAGCATTCATCAGACCGATCATTGAGTACAAGGCCCCATTTGGTATGTATCTAACCAGGCGTTTCCAACAATTGGAATGTCCACTGAGGTTCCTCACTAAAAGAATAAAGGGCATTTCCTCACTAAAAGAATACAGGGCATAAGTAACATGTCCTATGGAGCCCGTCTCAAGGTCCTATCCCTATATTCTGTCTCTTACAAGCTGTTGAGGGGAGATCTATGCCTGGCATGCAAGGCATTGTCAGACCCCAGTCTGATGGAACTCCTGTGTATCTGAAAAAAAAAACAGCACTAGAATTATCCTTCTAAAGACTTAAACCTTGCCTGTGATATAAATAGGACTTGCTGGATAGACAGGTATGTATCCCAGAGGCTACAGCTTCTCTGGAACAGGCTCCTCATCCATGTGAAGCAGAGTTACTCCATAACCCAATCCAAGTGTAATTTGGACAACTGGATGGGGAATAGGAAATTCATCCCTGGTTTGGCACCTATGTCTGTAATGAACACAGGCAGTCTGTAAATGCTTCATCTCCCAGGCCCCTGCTAGTAAATGTTTCATCTCACAAGCCCCTGCTTCCACTTCTCAAGGGTACCGGAACTTGTCAGACATTTGGGATGTATGGCTAGGCTTATAAAGGGCCCTTGTGGTCATTAGCCTGGTAAACACCTATGAACCTATGAACCCATGGTGAGCAAAATGACTGATCTCCATTAAATGTCCAGGAAGCACCATCTGTGATGAAACAGGAGGTATTAATGGCAGGCTAAGGAAGGAACAATTATGGTAATAAACAAAAAGGAAGAGTATGACAAGGACAGCATGATGACCACTATAAAAATGATCTGTTGACAATGAGCCAAGTAAATGGACTAGGTAATGGAAGAGGTCAGCACTAAGCAGTGTTTTGAATGCACAAGATCAGAGGGAATGATTTATAGCATCTAACCAAAATATGGGATTTCTGGCATTCTTACTAGAAAGGTAGTTCTGCATCACTATGCACCCCCATGACTGGTGCAGAGATTTAGAAACAATTTCATTAACAGAAGAGATACGGTATACAAGGCATATGTACAACATGCTGAAAAAAGAAGAAATTAAATATTAGTCAGTTGTGTAAACATTTTACAACTTCTATACAAGTGACCAGAACTCCTCTGAATGTTCACAGGAGAAAATATGAAAAAGAAATAATAATCCCATTACTATACATATGAACCTAGATAAATGAAAGAAAGAAAGAAAGAAAGAAAGAAAGAAAGAAAGAAAGAAAGAAAAATATCAATTTATATTCCAAATGTGGCTTTACAGAAGTAAAACTTTCTCATATCACCATAAATTCCCATGACTCGTCTGAATTCAGCTATGGAGTATGCAATGGTACATAGTAGTGTGATCATGCAAGTCATGTCCTGTAACAATTTTCATGTTTATGCAAGGTAACAATCTTCGATGGTTCTATAAGCAAGTAATAGTTTGACACATATTCTTCTATGACTGAGGTTAATTATGCTTAAATTGCTTAAGATATGTTCATACATTTCCCATATTCGGGTATTTTATCTCTTCTTCAATTGCAGTCTTTCTTGTAAATATGTAGTCTATTTTTTTGTTTCATACTGGCTCCACAGTAATTATTTAAAATGTTGGGACTCCCAGTGTCAAGGCCTGGAATGTGTAAACTGGCTCACCAAAAATCCAGACTCACATACACTAAGTATAGCAAACTAAGAAAGTTATTACTCATTATTATAATAAAGTGTTCCTTCATGGCTTACTTGAGTCATTTTTTTGCATATGCTAAGTCTAAGATTGCCATTTCTTATATTCCCTTTTCAACGAGGTACGATGATGATGATGCAGTTGGTATATATAAGTTGGAGGGCATGGTGGGGCTTGACAACCAAACCGAATGGTGATAGGGAGCTTGGCTCAAGCAAAAAACGAGTTTAAAGTAGAAGATCAATTTCAGTATTTGCCCTTCTCCTGTATTTTTGGTCTTTTTTCTTTAGTTTTTGAGACTCAGCATTTCGAGTCCTGAGGTTTCAGTAGGGAGCTGGACTCCATAGCAGGGTTGCACTTCACACTTCATCTTTTTTTAATTAAATAATTAACTGATATGACAGGATCTAAGGACTTCTGCTTGCAGTGTACCTTAAGATAAAGTTTAGGGTTCTGCAGGTCCCTCTGTATACCTCACCAGTTTCACTTTCAGATGTTAATTTTTAATCAGCAATTAGATCTAAGTCAGCCTTTAGTAACTTCTCTACCCCAGCTTATATAATTAACAGCTAAGCTTCTTCATCCAGTTCTCAGTATATGGACTCTATCCATATTCATTTTCAGTTTATGCTGAACACCCAAATGGCCAATCGGACATTGCATTCAAAGGTTCACTACAGTGCTTCAGTGACTCTAAATGATGCCACTATAGACGTTAGCTTCATATTGCTACTATGCATATATAGACCAATATCTATTTATTTAGACTCCAAAAACACTCAGAGAAAACATTTTAATCTGGGTGCTACAATTCTATTTCAATGGGGGAAAACATTAAAAAAATGTAAAAGCAATATGATGTTTTGTTAATATACAAAAAATGGACTGTGTTAAAAAGAAACCTTGAAAGGCACTGAAAAAAAACACCAGTAAGATAGTATCTACCATTCTGCTCAACCTCTTAGCAAAATAAATCTGGACAAAGCATAAAATAATGAGGGGACAAAGGTAATATCTTTCAACCTCTTAACACAAAAAGTCTGGTTAAAGCCTGACAAAATTAGTGGACAAAAGCCCAAAAATAGGGACACATTTTAAATATTGCGCTTAAAAACTGAGAAAGTTATTAGAATAATAGAATTTATCTTAGCTTGCATTTTTCTGAAGGATATGAAGTTAGAAACACACATGCATATCATTATTTAGTAACTCCAGTCCTTAGATCATCCTAGTGATTTGCCAGAAAATCACAAATTGTATAAGGTCAGACCAAAAATATGAGGCAAAAATCTGGATATTCTGTGGAAATCTGGACAGTTGAGAGGTATGATTAAGGCGCATAAATAGGGACAGATTTTAAATAATGCTTTTATAAACTTAGAAAGTTGCTATAATGGCAGGTTTTGTGTTAGTATGCATTTTCTAAATAATATGAAGTCTGTAACTCAAACGTGTCATTATTTGGTGACTTGATTCCACAGTGATTTTTCCGGAAAACAGTAAATTTTATGAAGAGCAGACCTAAAAAATGAGCAAAAACCTGGACATTCTGTGAAAATCTGGACAGTTGAGAGGCATGATCTCCAATATGAATTAAAAAATGAAATAGTCACTTACACTTCTGCATGAATATTCGCACAACACAGACATGATCACAAACATGCTTTACAGTTTATTACTGTGGTAGAATGTTGGGTCCAACAAATCAAATGCATTCACACTCCACAGAAGCACATCAAAGGAGCATTATCTGCATTAATAGTAAAGATGGCTTGTGAGAACAAAACAAACATATTTTACCACTTAGCTTCTCACGGTCTTTCTAGAAAACTACATATCTCAGAAGTCACTTGTCTTTTCACCTCATGCTTCCATGTTAACAGCAAAATGCACGTCAACACACTTGGATGACTGTGTGCACTGGAAAAATAATTGTCCGCATCACAAGTTAAAACCAGTTGACCTTAAGAGGTGATATTTCTTCATCACAGTTGGTCCAAAGACAGAAAGCAGTAGCAATATGCAGTAAAATTTAATTACGAAATAATGCCCAAATAAATACTGCCACCTATGCAGTAAAATTTAATTATGAAATAATGAACAAATAAATACTGCCACCTATGCAGTAAAATTTAATTACGAAATAATGAACAAATAAATACTGCCACCTATGCAGTAAAATTTAATTACGAAATAATGAACAAATAAATACTGCCACCTATGCAGTAAAATTTAATTACGAAATAATGAACAAAAAAGTACTGCCACCTATGCAGTAAAATTTAATTACGAAATAATGAACAAATAAATACTGCCACCTATGCAGTAAAATTTAATTACGAAATAATGAACAAATAAATACTGCCACCTATGCAGTAAAATGTAATTAAGAAATAATGAACACATAAACACTGTCACCTATGCAGTAAAATTTAATTACGAAATAATAACCAAATAAATACTGCCACCTATGCAGTAAAATTTAATTACGAAATAATGCCCAAATAAATACTGCCACCTATGCAGTAAAATTTAATTACAAAATAATGAACAAATAAATACTGCCACCTATGCAGTAAAATTTAATTACGAAATAATGAACAAATAAATACTGCCACCTATGCAGTAAAATGTAATTAAGAAATAATGAACACATAAATACTGCCACCTATGCAGTAAAATTTAATTACGAAATAATAACCAAATAAATACTGCCACCTATGCAGTAAAATTTAATTACGAAATAATGACCAAATAAAAGTTGCCGTAAACTACTGTAAATGAAAATTATCTATACCATTACATTTTTCTATTCTCTGAAATTATTTCACTCATCATCTTCTTTTGGGTCTTCCCGTTAGGGGTCGCCACAGCGGATCATCTTTTTCTATTTCTTCCTGTCTTCTGCATCTTGCTCTGTCACACCAACCACCTGCATGTCCTCTCTCATCACATCCATAAACCTTATCTTAGGCCTTCCTCTTTTCCTGTTACCTGGTAGCTTCATCCTTAGCATCTTTTTCCCAATATACTCAGCATCCCTCCTCAGCACATGTCCAAACCAATGTAATCTTGCCTCTCTGGCTTTGTCTCCAAACCTTCCATCCTGGGCTGACCCTCTAATATATTTATTCCTAATCCTGTCCACCCTCATCACACCTAGTGCAAATCTTAACATCTTTAACTCTGCCACATCCAGCTCTAACTCCTGCCTTTTTGTCAATGCCACTGTCTCCAACCCATATAACATAGCTGATCTCACTACCCTCTTGTAGACCTGCCCTTTCACTCTTACTGGTGCTCGTCTGTCACAAATCACTCCTGACACTCTTCTCCACCCAATCCATCCTGCCTGTACTCTCTTCTTCACCTCTCTTCCACACTCACAATTACTCTGAACTATTGATCCCAAGTATTTAAACTCATCCACCTTTGATACCTCTACTCCTTGCATCCTCACCACCCCCCTATCCTCCCTCTCATTCACACCCATATATTCTTAGTCCTGCTGACCTTCATTCCTCTTCTCTCTAGAGCACATCTCCATCTCTCCAGGGTCTCCTCCACCTGTTCCCTACTCTCACTACAGATCACAATTTCATCTGCAAACATCATAGTCCACGGGGACTCCTGTCTGATCTCGTCTGTCAACCTGTCCATCACCATTGCAAATAAGAAAGGGCTCAGAGCTGATCCTTGATGTAATCCCAACTCCACCTTAAATGCATCCATCACTCCCACCGCAGACCTCACCTCTGTCACACTACCCTTGTACATATCCTGTACCACTCTTAAATATTTTAATGACACTCCTGACTTACTCATACAATACCACAACTCCTCTCTAGGCACCCTGTCATGTGCTTTCTCTAAGTCTACAAAAACACAATGCAACTCCTTCTGACCTTCTATGTACTTCTCCATCAACACTCTCAGAGCAAACATCTCATTTGTAGTGCTCTTTCCCGGCATGAAACCATACTAATCATCATGTCCCTTCTTAACCTAGCTTCTACTACTCTTTCCCATAACTTCATGCTGTGACTGATCAGTTTAATCCCTCTGTAGTTACTACAGCTCTGCACATCACCCTTATTTTTAAAAATCGGTACCAAAACACTTTTTCTCCATTCCTCAGGCATTCTCTCACTTTCCAAGATTTCATTAAGCAATCTGGTTAGAAACTCCACTGCCATTTCACCTAAACACCTTCATGCTTCCACAGGTATGTCATCTGGACCAACAGCCTTTTCATTCTTCATCCTCTTCATAGCTATCCTTACTTCCTCCTTGCTAATCCCCTGCACTTCATGATTCACTATCCCCACATAATCCAACCTTCTCTCCCTCTCATTCTCTTCATTCATCAACTCCTCAAAGTACTCTTTCCATCTGCTTAACTCACTCTTCTCATGTGTGAGTATGTTTCCCTCATTATCCTTTATCACCTTTACCTGCTGCACATCTTTCCTAACTCAGTCCCTCTGTCTAGCCAATTGATACAGGTCCTTTTCTCCCTACTTAGTGTCCAACCTTTCATACAACTCTTCATATGCCTTATCCTTAGCCTTCGCCACCTCTCTCTTTGCCATGCACCCGATCTCCTTATACTGCTGTCTACTTTCTTCATCTCTCTGACAATCCCACTTCTTTGCCAACCTCTTTCTCTGTATACTCTCTTGTACTTCCTCATTCCACCACCATGTCTCCTTATCGTCCTTCCTCTGTACAGATGTCATCCCAAGCACCTTTCTAACAGTCTCCCTTACTAGCTCTGCTGTACTTATCCAGCTATTTGATAACTCTTCACTGCCACCCAGTGCCTATCTTAACTCTTCCCTGAACTCCACCTCACAATTACCATTTTTCAGTTTCCACCATTTGATCCTTGGTGCAGCCCTTACACTCCTCCTCCTCTTCTTGCTCACCAATGTCATCCTACAAACCACCATCCTATGCTGCCTAACTACACTTTCCCCGGTCACCACTTTACAGTCTCCAATCTCCTTCAAACTGGCCCTCATACATAAGATATAATCCACCTGCGTGCATTGTCCTCCACTCTTGTATGTCACCCTATGCTCATCCCTTTTTGTTAAAATACATATTCACCACAGCCATGTCCATCCTTTTTGCAAAATCCACTACCATCTGACCTTCTGCATTCCTTTGCTTAACACCATACCTACCCATCACTTCCTCATCCCCTCTGTTCCCTTCACCAACATGCCCATTGAAATCTGCTCCAATCACCACTCTCTCACCCTTGGCTACAGTCATCACCACTTCATCCAACTCACTCCAAAATTTTTCTTTCTCATCCATCGCACACCCAACTTGTGGAGCATATGCACTAACAACATTCATCATTAAACCATCAATTTTCAGCTTCATAAACATCACTCTATCAGACACTCTTTTCGCCTTTAAAACACTCTTAGCATACTGTTCCTTCAGGATAACTGCTACACCATTTCTCCTCCCATCCACACCATGATAAAACAATTTGAACCCACCTCCGATACACCTAGCCTTACTCCCCTTCCATCTGGTTTCTTGCACACACAATATACCAACCTTCCTTCTGTCCATCATATCAGCTAGCTCTCTCCCTATACCAGTCATACTGCCAACATTCAAAGTTCTAACCCTCACTACCACAGTCCTAGCCTTTCTCCTCTCTTCCAACCTTCGGCCATGCCTTCCCCCTCTTCTCCTCCTTCGGCCAACAGTAGCCTAATTTCCGTCAGCACCCTGTTGACTAACAGTACTGGTGGTGGTCGTTCTTAACCCAGGCCTCGACCAATCCGGTATGTAAATATTTACTGCTGTCTGCATGAATGTTTTGGCAAAGTTTTAAGCCGGATGCCCTTCCTGACGCAACCCTCCCCATTTATCCGGGCGTGGGACCGGCACAAAGAAATGCACTGACTTGTGCATCCTCAATTATTTCACTAAAAGTATAAAACTAAAACATAAACAAATATTTTCTATCCATTTTTTTTACAATTACCTGCTCAATCTACTTCAATGTATACCCTACTCTGGTGCTCAGGTATTCTACTATTTTCTGGCACATACTAGTCACGGTTTGCTTCTAGAGCACATAACAAACAACTCAAAAGAAACCTTTTGGTCTAGTGCAATTACGTACCTAAACCAGAAGTATTCTGATTTATTTATGATGTATTTCACAGGAATATGCATGCATTTCCCAAGATATATTGCATGACAGGATATCCATAGCTATGCTTTTTTTTCAGAACTAGATTTTGAGGTCAATGTCCTTTGTGCCAGCCTTTTTCCTACAAGTATTTGCCAGGGTCTGGTTCTCTCTTTTGTATTGTTCTGATTTATTTTTATGAGTGTGTTCATGTAAAGTAGCAATGCAGGTACCAAGTCCCCTCTGTAAAACATGTGTAATTACTTTATAAAATTATTACTTTGAATGCCATACAACCATTAATGTCCATTAATATAACAGGTGTTACATTAATGCTACTAGGACAATACTTGACAAAACTATCCTTAGTTCTGGTGAAAGTATTCATTTTTGTATTTATCATTTGTTGTCAGTCAGGTTGGTTGTTTTTGAGCCATTTTAACCCACAGTCTCGGTGAGAGAAAGAACAATTATTGAAACACAGATGCATCTTATTTATAATATGATACACTGATGGCTCTGTATAATGTCGGGTGAACACACTTCATGCAATGAATAGGAATTTAGTTGGCATAGGTGAAAATAATTAACTACTTAGCATTAACACAAGAAAATTTGAGTTAGCCAGTTCCAAGAAAGTATTGAATTTCCCTCCATATTAGTTTTTAAAATGATAGATTAGGAGTGCCTTTTTGAAGAAAGGAAAACTTGACAGGATTCTGATGTCTGGAGTAAAGAATTTTAGACAGCAGAAGTGAGTCTGTGAAAAGTATTTAACAAAAATTGTCAAAGAATGGAGATTGTACCAGGCTGTTAAGCACATAATAGGTAGTGGTGAGAGGTAATGCTTCATTTGTGAATGAGACTGGCAAATGACTACATGTATAAATAGTTATAGAAATGAGAAAGGTAGATCTTTCTGTGGATGTTTATAGAATTTCATCATAAACAACACTGCATGTTCTAAACAGTCATGTAGATGAAGCAATATTTTTTGAAGCAACTTTGTTTTGGGAGTATTCAAGGGTGATAAGCGGAAGGCATTTTAAGTGACCTTACACCCCCCAACACACACACAACTTTGGATTTCTTTGTTTTAGTTAGTTAGTTACTTAAAAACATATTTATTTACTCTTTGTTGAGTGTGCTAGCTCCAAATTGATTGAAGAGGTTGGCTATCACTCTGATTGTTCCATATATCAAGGTTGATCAAAGTTATTTTTTGATTAGATATGGTTATTTAATGTAAATTATTAAAATTTATTGAGTGGGAAGGTATGAGGTCTTGAAAGATAGCAGAAAAACATGGAAAGAAATAGCTGAAATTATGACTGTAGTGAAATAACTGTGCAAAGACAAACACTAAGTGGAGTGACAGCTATCCCAACAGTGTTCTGCAGATGATGAAACAAATGAATTGACTGCATGAAGAAGAGATAACAAAAGGCTTAGAAGAAGTAACATTTGATTTATGGCATATTTCAGGACTGTTAGAACATGTATAACACAACTCTAAGTAGACACTGAATGATACTGAGTTTCTACCATCTCAGAAGCTCACCTGGATACCACTTAAGCTACACATGGCTAAGGTGTGACACAGAAGTGAAGAACTGGTGACCAAGCAGAAAATATGGATCAGCAATTGTATGAAATGGAGGATAATGCTCCTTGAAAAAAATATGAGACTGCCAGCCAGATGGTGCAAAGGTAGGGCATCTGTCTGCACATTTAGTTAGCCATGTTCAAGAACAGACTTGTGCCATGGTAGGGTTGGCTAGGCAGATATTATGATGTGGATGATAACAAATACTTCTATTCCAAAGGTTGAAGATAATTTCTATAGGGGCAACCTCTGGTGAAGACCTTTCATACAGGGGTAAAAAAGAAAAAGAAAACATGAAACTGACTGGAGTGCTGGAAGGAAAAGGATGAGTGGATCTGTTGGACTTTATGTGAACTAAGATGGTGCAGCAACAGGTTTCAGGAAATTATCAATGGGGACTGAGAACATGTGCCAATTGCCATTGACATTCTCAAGGAGGACATATAGCAAACTCAGATTTATTTCAATTCAGTTTGTGATGGCATATGAGAAAGAACAGGTATTGGGCAATTGCAGCAGTCGGAAAAAAAATTATTACAGCAGGTCAGAAAGTTCATGGTGGATTGTGATTATACAGATGTAATTTTTCTGCAATGTCTACAGTTTAAGGGCACTGCTAAGGGATTTAAGTGACATTGTACAGGTTGATTTGCACAGCAGAACTGTAAGTGCTTACTAAAAATAGAGTACTGATAGTCATTAATGCTGAGGAAGTGATGGCTAAGTTAAAAGAGTTGACAGCATGCTAATTTGGTTAAAGTCTTTTGTGTCTTTCGGCTTTTCCCGGTTGGGGGTCGCCACAGCGGAACTCCGATCCGCTAATGATGGCAGTTGATTTTTACATGCCGAGTTACCAGCCCTGATGCACAACCTTCAACGAAGGTACTCCCATTCATGCATGTCTCCACGCAGAAGACGCTCTAGCTGAGAATCAAACCGGACAGCGTCTTACTGTGAGGAGACAACGCTACCGCAGCACCACCACCGCGGATGCTAATTTGGTTAAAGTAATAGAGGATAATTATTATATAGGGACTGTAAAATCTGGCAACTCTGCAAGTCTGCTAGAAATGGAAGAGATTCATTATATGTGACAACAGTCAAAATGGTGAGACTGTTTTTGTACAATACAACAGAGGAAGGATGTTACAGTAGGCTTCATATCCCCATGTAACTGTGAACTAGTATGAACAGAATTATCTGTATATTTTGACAGCATGAAACATCCTGTACCAATCCTTTCTCTGCAATGTTACACAAAAAAATCAGTGTTTTTATCATAGAATAAAGTGCTGTTGATATTGGATATGAAAGTAAGAGGGTGCAAATGAGGATGCTCCCATCTGTTTTAACGTGGAACCAAGAACATGACCATGAGGATTAGAATGATGTAAAAGATTTGGTCCTATATGTACTGTGCTTATTTTTTGTTCTCTTCAGAGTTAGTATTTCCCTGCATACCATGTAAAAATAATCACCTTTATTCGTTCAATATAAAGTGTGGATAACTTTATGTAAAAAGAGTGCTTTACTTAGACAGTGTTAACTCCTGACAAATCATTATCTAAAATCACTATAGAGCTTTTTTACAATTAAGTATTTAAAAACACAATATTAAATAGTGACACATTCATATTCATGTGTTAACTGTGCATTTATTGTTGTCATAATAGTGAAACATGAATAATGTTACATAACTTTTAAGCCACAATATTTTTTAAAGTATAAGAAAAGTATGAGAGACTTTAAATATTACGAGGAACTGAATATCCTGCATTCATATGATAATTATTAATATTAATATTATTAAGGGAGACGGCAGCACAGGAATGGATGTATTTTATGAAACAAATATTATTGAGAGAAAAATGAGGGGACCTGGACACATTGAGAAAAAGCAAGCATTTGGCTGGAGCTGGGATAATATAATGTAATGATCTGGAAAACCTTAGCAAGGATGAAGATATACAAAATATGCAAGATCTGTTGGCACTATCAGAACAACTTTGTCTGCTGTATTTTGCGTGATGCTGACTGGAGTGAGTTATGTTAGTGAAAAGGTGAGTGAGGACTGTTTTTTAAGCCAGTTATGCTAAAATTGCATTAATTGTCAAGGTTAAAAAAAATGAAAGAGAACAAAGAATTTGAAAATCTTGTTTGATGTTGATGGTGATTCAGATATATGAACTAAGAAGAAAAATAAGTGAGTTTTGGTTGTCTTATTCAGTTTTTTTTTTCTTATAACTAGACTACACAAAATATTTGATGAGAGCAGTGACATGATGACCAAGAAAGTTAAGTATTCTAGAATGATTTGAGTGTGAAAATGAGTGAAGTGATAAAGATGTCAGTGTTACATTTTGCAGTGCTCCCATGGTTAAGAATCATTTGCAGTAATTGTTGGGGCTAGAGATAGACCCCACAGGGTTAGAAGAAAGATGCCCCAAGAGATATTGGAAGAAGCAATATAGTTTAATAGAAGGGAGCGATGGAAAGACAGGGATTTGTTTGCAGCATTTACTTATAAAAAGGTAATAAGCTGGGTGTGCTTGTCCATATACTGTTAGAGGGCTGTGAGGATGGTGAACAGAAGCACTTGCCATATATAACAGTTATAAGATGAGATTTATCAGTAAAAGAAGACTAGAACTAAAACATTTTAATAAGGTATAGCAGAATGCTTAGCTTAAAATGTATATAATAGAATCAAAAAGGAAAGGCTTAGGTATGGTGGGGAAGATGTATTTATAAAATACCGATTGACTGCTTGACAGGACTGCTACAGCTTTATTGCTGAAAGCCAGTTTCATTGAACGCATGACGTTGTACCTTCTCTACTGTTGTGCAGCCATAGTATATATAAGTTAAGGGGGATTGGGGTCTTGTCCCCCCACAAAATAATTTTAAAACATGTTCACTGAAAGTGATTTATTTTCACTGATATGTCTCTTGAAGAATAATCCTTCACTGAATAGTCATGAATCTGGCATGATGTAGGTACAATGTCTTTTTATGTATTTTGGCAAGATACGTCCATTTGTTTGTGCAGTGATAGGAAAGATTAATGAAATATGTTTCAATGTAACACAATACGTATGAGCTAATAAACATGGCTGGCATAATGGCCTCCCAAGCACAATGTACAGGATTCGATCATGACCTATGGCTACTACCTTTGTGCAGTGTTCTCCCCATGTTTTTGTAAGGTTCCTCCCAGTTCCCAAAAACATGTTTGGTGTTTCCACCTCAAGGCTGAAATTGAGAGGTATGTCAAATGCCAAAAGAGTGCACCCAACATTGAATGGCATCATGGATAGCAGCACAAACTCTAGGTGATACCTATTGGGGGGAGAGTTGTGTAGACCAACTACTTTAGGCATCAACTGTGGTGCACAGTATCCCCTAAATAGGCAAACACAGATCACAGATTGCATGGTATTGCCAGGGCTAGCCACTCAAGGATCCATGCTAATGGCTAATGGCCAATGTGTCCCAATTGGCCAGTGTTTGTGCCTACTTTTAAGCACAGCAGCCATAAATTAATAAGCTATTGGATGGTCTTTGAACAGTTTCCCAGCCTGGGTTACCTGGAAGAGCTCTGCTGATCAAAAGCTGTATGTAAAAAGCAACAAATCTGCCACCAATTAACTAAGTATTGCTACACTGAATATAAATTCACAGACAGCATGCATCTTGGAATTGGATGACATGATGTTAAGAAGGAGACTGGACATCCAATGTGTCCATGAGACAAGGTGAGAAGGCAATGCAGCAAAATCACTTGGCTTGTACTCCAGAGTCTAAGTAGGACAGATTAGAAATGCTGGGGAACTGTGGTGAGGGAGATTCATTTGATGACTATGATGAGTCTCATCAGAATTAGTGACAGAATCATGGTAATCAGACTCCAGTGTAATGATAGAGCAGTATTCACAATCTCAGTATATACCCCATAGCAAGGTTCTAACAGTGTGGAAAAGAGTGCAAAAGTCTGGTAAATGGCTTGGTGGTGACCAACACATAGCTCACCGAGAGAACAATCATAATAGCCATGCAATAGTGGTCAACATGCAACTCAGGCAGACTTCCTCCTAATAAAGAAAGGGCACTGGGGTAGAATCAGAGATTGTAAAGTCATCCACAGTGAAACACTAGGGTAGGATCAGTGATTGTAAAGTCATCGCCACTGAAACAGTCAGCCCACAACATAAACTACTGATGTCCACAATCAGCTGAGAGCATTAGTCAGAAAAGGCAATGAAATCAGCAGACACCAGACAGAAGACCTAGAAGTTGACTGAAGTGTAAGCATGAGAGCTAAATGAAATACCTGAGGCTCTAGCACCTCAGATATTAGAGGAAATGGGTGGAGTCAAAGAAGAAGAGAAATGTCAGTGTCTCAAAATAGCATGTGTGAAAAATATAGAACAGACATGTGGCCAAGTCAGGTATGAAAAAAGAAAGGAAGAAAAAGGTCAAGAAAAAGTGGGAGATAGAAAAGATGGACCAGGCTAAGGAGGAATATTGGTTGCCTAACAAAGAGGTTAAGGGAGCAGTCACAATAGCAAAAGAAAAGGCATCGGAAATAATCTACCAGCTTCTGGAAATTGACTCAGGAGATAGCACATAGAAACTCAATCGGGTCTGTATTATAACATCAAAGTCTAAAAACTTCAAATGTTATAATATCGAACCCAGTAGAGCGAACGCTTGAAACAGCGAAGCTGCAGAACACTGAATACTTTCCTAGGGAAAGTATTCAGTGGGCCGTTTCTGCAGCTTCGCTATTTCCTCAACTGTGGAGCAAAGGTTACAGACCGGGTTAAGGTAAGTGTGCGAATGAAGGTGAGTGTGCGATTGGGCATGGGTTAGGTGAGTTAGGGTTAGGGCGCGGGTCAGGTAAATGTGCGATTGTGTGGACGTGAGGGTTAGGGTGGGGTAGATGAGTTAGGGTTAGGGAACGAGTAAGGTGAGTGTGCGATAGTTAGGGACCTTAGGGTTAGGGTTGGGTTAAGGTAAGTGGATAGCTAGTGGTGCATGTCTGGTTTAGTGTAGGGTTTTGTGAAGTGTATGTGTGTGGATTATTTATTTTGGTGTGCTTGTGTTGTGTGTATGTTTGTCAGAACAGTGAATTTTTTCCCTGGGAAAAAATTTACTATTCTGACTGTTCGGACTTCTGGTGTTTCGATTGAATGGATTCGATATTATGACATTCGAAGTTTTTAGATTTCGATGTTATAATATAGACCCACTCAATCAGGGTGTAAGACAAAGGCAGAAAGATAAAGAAGATAGTCATCAGACACAATTCATAAGGACTACCAGCAACCCTCTGCTCACCATTTCACAGGAAATCAAAGCTAGATAAAAAGAGTATTTACAGCAGCTTCTGAATGAAGAAAACCTCACAGAAGCTGTACTGTTCCATGCACAGCCTCCAATGGAAGAAGAAGATCTCACCCTAGAAGAAGTAAGAACAACACTAAGGAAAATTAAGTCAAAGAAAGTAGCAGATTCAAACAAAATCACAGCAAGTATGATAAAGATGCTGGGTGAGTTCAACAAAGACACAGGCAACTTTCAGACACTGGACCCAACCCAGTTTGGCTTGCCAAGGGAAGGTCATGTCTACTAAACCTGGTGGACTTCTTTGACCAGGTCACCAAGGCAATGCAAAAGGGGAAAATGGTGCATACTATCTACCTGGACCTGGTTAAGCCTTTCAATACAATACCCCACTTGGGCATAGTTGACAATCTCAACAAACTGAGTATAAACCCATACATAACTCACTGAATGGCCAGCTGGCTCACAGACAGGACCCAAGAGGTTAGAACTCATGATACCACCTCCACTAAGAGACCAGTCAAAAGTGGGGTACCTCAAAGCTCTGTGCTGGGACCGCTCCTATTTGGCATTTACTTCCCAGAGGTAAAGGCTTGTATCAAGGTCCTGTGTTAATCAAATCTACAAATGACTGGAAATTGGAAGCTATCACAGAATCCCCCCATTACACAGACATTTTACAAAAGGGTTTAACACAGACAAATGACTGGTGGCAAAGTCACGGACTAAAACTCAATGCCAAAACAACTGTACATTAACTGACTCTGTGCTGTACTTTATTAACATCTGTATTGTATTTACTGTATTTGCTGTACTAATCTTTGTGGAGCTTGTCTCCCCAGACCTCCACTGAAAATGGGATCCATGCCCAGTCGGACTTTCACAGTAAACAAATGTAAAATAAAATAAGTAAATAATAAAGAAAAGCATTATAGTGCCATTTGGGTACACTAGCACCCTAGCTAATTACTCCACCAATTAGACATCCTTAAGAGCTGACCTAGTTGTCAGAGATCTGGGAACACATGACAATAATCTGGCTTTTGACCTACATGTGGTCAAGCTAGTAAGAAAATTATTTTATGTCATCCAACTTAAAAGTGTGGGCATGGCATCCAGGTCCAAGGAACTCACAGTACCTCCTTATTAGGCCCTTATCTGACCCATCATTGAGTATAATGAGTATAATGGCTCCTTCAGCATTTACCTGACCAGACATATGCAACAGTTGGAACATCCAAAAAGGTTCCTTACCAGGATAATCCAGGGTATAAACATATTGTCCTATACAGATCACCTTAAAACCTTTTCTCTATACTCTGTCTCCTACAGGTTATTGAGAGGGAATCTATGCCTGGCATGCAAGGTATCTTCGGATCCAGCTCTGATGGACCTTTTGAACATTCACAAAATGAACAGCATCAGAATCACTAGCTACAAGGATTTAAATTTTGCTTGTGACATAAATAAGGCATGTTGGTGAGACAGATAAGTGTCTCAGAGGATCTCCATGTTCTATAATAAGCTCTCCAGCCATGTGAAGCAGAGCTCATCCTGAACCCTACTTAAGCATAACTTTGACCAATGGGTGGGAAAACAGAAATTCATCCTGGGTCTGTCCCCCATGTCTCTGATAGACAGAGACAAACAATTCCCAAGCTAACATACCCCCCCCCCACACACACACACACACACACACACACACACACACACACACACACACACACACACACACACACACATCTTCCAGAAACTTCCTAACTAACATTCCTCTCCTAAAAAACATCCATGATACATAGGAACTCAATTGGATTGGATTGCATGGTTAGGCTTATAAAGGCCCCAGTGGTCATTAGCCTAATATATACCTATGAGTTAGGGATAAGTTAGGGTAGAAATGCCTCCTGAGGGTACTAATAGTGGTATGAACAGAAATGTGTATTCTAGATAAATAGAGAATAAGAATTATAGTGCCAGTGTGCAAGACCAAAGGTGACACTCACAGCTATGGTACAGAGGTATCAAACTCCTGTTATTCTGCATGAATGTGCTGGAGAGGGTGGCTAATCAAAGAATATACAGAGTATTAGAAAATAAGATGGGAGATGAGCAGTTCGGATTCAGATCAGGATGCCACACAACTGACCCAAAGTTTGCACTGAAACAGATAATGAGGAAGATGGAGATGAGGTAAGAGTCCCAGTAGGCATTCCTAGACTTAGAGAACATATATGACAAGGTCTCAAGAAAGCTGATTTGGAAAGTCCTGCAATGGTTCAGCATTGAAACATTGGTAGAATTATTGCAGACCATGTACAAGAACCCAATGACACAAGTATGAACAGTTTTCAGACTCACAGAGTTGTTTCCAGTGGGAGTGAGTGTGCATCAGGGTTCATCTCAGAGCCTACTGGTGTTCATACTGGTGATGAACTACATTATTAAAAAGATCAGGGAAGACAGATCAACAAAGCCATGATATGCAGATGATGCGGCACTAAAAGAGACTCTGAACAAGGACTTCAGCAAATGATAGGAGTCTAGAGTGCAAAACTTAAGAACCATAGGATGAAACTGGGTACAGACAAGACAGATGTTGTGGCAGCAAATGAGAGACATCAGGAGATTCCAGAAATTGAGATGAGGAAAAATAGTGGAAGAGGTTAACAGCTGCAGGTATCTGTGAGGGGTGTGTAAGGAGAAGGTAAATCTGAATGAGGAGGTCACAGCTATAGTCAGTGGTGCTGCAGCCAGCTGACACAGACTATAAAGTTGGGTGTGACAGAAAATGCCAAAGAAGCTGAAAAGTAACGTGTATAAAACAGTGGTGTGACCAATACTTCTGCTCTGCCCTTTCAAACTACGCAATCAACATCCTATGCACCATGTCATATCCCATTCTCTGGATGTCCTATTTGCCATTATATCCATCCAAGTCTCCTTCTTCTTCACAGCTGAATATGCATCCATCTTAACTTCTAAGTTACTCTCTTCTATATCCTTTTACTAACTATATCTTATTCTAAGTAAATGAACTCAGGAACTTAAGGCAGGACTCCAAATGTGGTCTTACCAACACCTAGTATACATCACAATAGTCTAGCATATCTACTTGCTCTGCACCCTAGCATCCTGATGACATGTGCCACTGCCATCTCACAATATCCTTAGTGGTCCTACTCTGCACCCTAGCATCCTGCTGACATGTGCCACTGCCATCGCACAATATATCCATAGTGGTCCTGCTCTGCACCCTAGCATCCTGCTATGTGCCACTGCCATCTCACAATATCCATAATGGTCCTGCTCTGCACCCTAACATCCTGCTGACATGTGCCATTGCCATCTCACAATATCCTTAGAGGTCCTGCTCTGCACCCTAGCATCCTCCTGACATGTGCCATTGCCATCTCACAATATCCTTAGTGGTCCTTCTCTGCACCCTAGCATCCTGCTAACATGTGCCACTGCCATTGCACAATATCTTTAGAGGTCCTGCTCTGCACCGTAGCATCCTGCTGACATGTACCACTGCCATCTCACAATATACTTAGCGGTCCTTCTCTGCACCCTAGCATCCTCCTGACATGTGCCACTGTCATCTCACAATATCCATAATGGTCCTGCTCTGCACCCTAACATTCTGCTGACATGTGCCACTGCCATCTCACAATATCCATAATGGTCCTGCTCTGCACCCTAGCATCCTGCTGACATGTGCCTCTACCATCTCACAATATACTTAGTGGTCCTTCTCTGCACCCTAGCATCCTCCTGACATGTGCCATTGCCATCTCACAATATCCTTAGAGGTCCTGCTCTGCACTGTAGCATCCTGCTGACATGTGCCAATGCCATCTCACAATATCCTTAGTGGTCCTTCTCTGCACCCTAGCATCCTGCTAACATGTGCCACTGCCATTGCACAATATCCTTAGGGGTCCTGCTCTGCACCCTAGCATCCTGCTGACATGTGCCACTGCCATCGCACTATATCAATAGTGGCCATGCTCTGCACCCTAGCATCCTGCTGACATGTGCCACTGCCATCTCACAATATCCATAGTGGTCCTGATCTGCACCCTAGCATCCTGCTGACATGTGCCACTGCCATCTCACAATATCCTTAGTGGTCCTGCTCTGCACCCTAGCATCCTGCTGACATGTGCCTCTGCCATCTCACAATATCCTTAGTGGTCCTTCTCTGCACCCTAGCATCCTGCTATGTGCCACTGCCATCTCACAATATCCTCAGTGGTCCTTCTCTGCACCCTAGCATCCTGCTGACATGTGCCACTGCCATTGCACAATATCCTTAGGGGTCCTGCTCTACACCCTATCATCCTGCTGACATGTGCCACTGCCATCTCACAATATCCATAGTTGCCCTGCTCTGTATCCTAGCATCCTGCTGACATGTGCCACTGCCATCTCACAATATCCATAGTGGTCATTTTCTATCCATTATCAGTATGCTCACATTCTTCTCTTATCCTTTCCCCTTAGCTTTGCCCCCAGATACATATGCCCCCCTACTTCTTCAGAGCTCCATGGTACAATGCAAACCACACCACTGTGTACTCCCTGCTGTTCAGCTGTGTACTCACCATTCAGCCTTACTTAACAAAACATTTACCATCACCCTTTTCCTTGTCATCTCCTTAACATACAATTCAAATTCTTCCCAGCTGATGCTTCCATCTCAACTTCTTTTCCCATATTTGAGGATGGTATCTCCCAATCTACCCTGTTGGTTCAGGTCCTCCATTTCTAGCACCCTGCTCCTCCCTTCCCACCTTCTAACTTTACTCCTAAGTCCAATCACCAGCTGACTCCTCTATCTCCCGCTAACATTGCCACTATCATGCTTGCTTTACCTCTCTTTCTACCGTTCACGTCTTCCTTTCTGCTTTTCATTCTACTCCTTCTCTGACATAGATCTCCATACCTCTTCTGCCCTTTTCTTCTCTGTCCCTAGTGTAGGCTGTATAGTCTGTCATCTGCATGTTACAGTCTATAAATCTGTTTGTCCACATCTCTGTCTCACTCCATCATATCTGTTCCCTCATCCTTCACTGGTGTCTACAGTTATCCTCTCCTCCCAGACCCCCTTTTTCCTTCCTCCATGTTCTTATCTTCCATTTTCATCCCTAATCTTCATGTCTTCATTGCATTATTACCCTTTTTGTCATCCATCTCCCAATGTTATCTTACTGTACCAACCCCATATGAATCGGGTAGCATAACTTAAAAACTTCTCATTATATGTCAAAAGTTCATAGGTGAATACAAGGCTAACTGCCCTGAAGGGCCATTTAAGCCTAGTCAATAACCCAACCCACCCCCACCCCCCTTATGCCAAACCCACTTGTCAACACAACTTTATTTGCAAAGTGAATCTTCCATTAATACCATTTGTAAAAGTTATTGCACCTCACACACTCACTCTTCCCTTACCAACTCCCACATCAGGACTAGTTATGTGGGGTTTAGATGTGCTACCCCCTTACAAATTCTGTTAATGGAAGACACACTTTTGCAGAAAGGATTTATTATGGGATGTAAACAGGTTAGCTCTGTTCATATCTGCTCATATATAGCTATAGCTGTTTGATATGTTGTCTGGGCAGTTACATGTACAATACTCTCGTAGGTGTCATACAAACCATGCTGTATCAGTAAGCAGATGCAATTCTATGAACAATGAACAAAGAAAGTAGCAAGAGTACCTGTTTGAGATGATTTCAGATACAGCTCCAGCCAATAACAATGCAGCTCTACTTTGTAAATAGTCTTCTCTTTCATCCTCTTTCTCCACATAGCAACTACGGGATATTATAGCTCTTGTGCTGTGCACAAAAACAGTTCTCACAACTGCCCCCGGCTAGTTCATATTTTGAAATTGTCAGGTGTAATCAAGAAGTGTGAAAATATTTTTATGTAAAAATAAATAAAAAAGTGCTGCTTGACTTTGCAAACATAATAAATTGAAATTTACTAGCAGCATCTTGAAAAAAAAGAAACATCCCACAATAGTGGCTGATATGCATTCTACCCAACCAGTAGACAAATAAATAAATAAATACAAACCTGATGCTTGGGAGGATGTCGGCATAATGGTTAAGGTCTTTACCTCAAAAATATAAAGCTGCACTATCACTGAATATACAGAAGGATACAGCAGTGTATGTTTGTCTGTCTTTGTACAAATTTAGCTGAACATCTGCCTTGAGCTCCCAAGAGGTGAACTGTGGTCCATTATAAAAAAAACCTTCCTGTGATAATCTACGAACAACAAAGCACTTTTGCAGCAACTCATTTTTTTTTTTTTTTTACTTTCACTGTATTTAACCGTTGGCAAAAAACTACATCTGGCAATCTTGAAGCCTTCATCATTAGTACATACATTATTTTTCTTTTACTCCGTATCTGCATATATTGTGCTAACAACCTTCTTTTTTGTTAGTCTTATTGACCTTTAAAGATGAAAATATACTTTGATAGGGAGAGGAAAAAATGAAAACAAGGGTTTTAGGAGTCCTGGGACCATCTGTTACATAATTTATGGTTGTTCAAATCTCATTTTGTGAAATGATGGAACTATAACTTGCTCAAGCCCTTAATTTCAGTATTCTGCAGTAGCTGTGTATGAGAGACAGAGACAGGTTTTTCAGGTTATCAGAGTTTCACAGTCAGTTAGATCAGATGTGTTTGTTTCTATGGTTCTCAGAATGTAAGCATAAGATCTTAAGGTACAAATTCCCTTGAGAGGAAAACTGAGAGTTAATTCCAAATAACTGATAAAAGAACAGGTATTACAGTGGATCAAACAGATATAATTTCTGGTAGTAGTCCATCTTTGTGACCTGGGTGGGGGTAGTGTCGTGAATGTTGTTCAGTTTGAAAATGCACTCTGGTACAGACAGCAGCAGTGGAAGTGTACCTATTTCTCAAGGTACAGCAACCTGAAAACTGATTATATTAATTCAAGGGGTATAGAGAGCAAAGTCACATACATGAGTGGAGTTGGGAATGTTACCCCGACAAGACTGTAGCTTTCCAGACCCATTGGATTCCATCAGGTAACCAACATTTCTAGTCAGTTAAGATATGGATAACAACAAAAAATGTATTGCTTAGATTATGACACATTTGCAGAGAGTGAAGTATCAAACCCTTCTGCTTCTAATGCTGCTAGGAATGAAAAACTAACTAGAATGAATTGCTCCTAGGCAAACAATAAAGACAGTAGCTGAATCCAGAGAATGGGGCAAATAAAAAGCAAATAATGCAACAAATGCTTCTCCACTAGGACCACCAGATATATATTTGGTGGACTTTTATCCCCTTTCCCTAAAACAAGTCATTAACTGAAAACCCTTTATGTTTCAACTAAAACAACATGACTCTTAGCTATGTTCATGCTCTACTCCTGATTAAATTCTGTATACTCCATCTCGTGCAAAATTTTCCACTGCTCTTTAAATTGTTTAGCATATTCACTATGATTCAGAATTTAAACCCACTGTGCTTGCTTTACTTTCCTCTGCTAGCATGTTCTCTTATTCCCTGAAGTGAAGAACTTAATATGTATATATTGCTACTTTACTGGATCTTTTACCATTTTAAAAAATACCAATTACCATGTAAAAATCACATCAGTAAAAACACAAAAGCTGTTGTAGTTGAAACTCAAAAAGATGAACGTCCAAAAGGCAGCATAACATAATGTCTCAATGTTGAAACCAGGCTGTAAACTGCATTCACAAACTGCATTAGTCCTTCTAATCATTAAATGCAAACAGCAAAATCAGAAAATCATATACCACAAAAGTTCAACATAGCTCAACAAAAAGTCTATAAAATAAATCAATAAACAAACCATCATAATTCATTCACAAAATGCCATTTACAGTCATCGCTAGGCTGCGTGGGCTAAAATTGAACATGTAAGTGACCCACATTATCACTATGCTATTCTTAAAATAAAACTATTCAAAAACTTCCATCATTACTAAAGTAGGGACCTCTGAAACATCTAACAGGAAACTGCATTCTGCATCTCAGTAGTGGTTTCCTGTACATATACTGAAACACTATAGCGAGTTAACTTTTAATATTTATTTAATAACACTTTAATTTCATATCAACCCACCAAAAAAAAAAGGTTTCTCCTCCAGGATCAAACTTCATCTCATTATATCATACACTCGTGCCATAGACCATTGCTTAAATAACATTAATCCTGCTAGGTCAAACTACTTGACCTTTTCTTTCTGATTTGCGCAATACTTAAAAGTAAGGCTTTTTTATTTGAAAAGGTTACTGTTAAAGATTTATTACTTAATTTATTTAATGAATGCAGGCAAACAATTTCTTTGTTGTCTTTTCAGCTTATCAGGTTTTCTGAAAGGCTCTGATTCCATTTCTCTCCAGCACATTAAAAAAATTCCTGTTGTATTTCAGGTGTACCATTGTTTTTACCCTATTTTCCTTACTTAAAGATATTTAAAACATCCACCAATCTTTTATTAAATGATTTCCTTGTGAACTTCTTAAGTGCCCTTTCTCGTTTCTTATTTGCCTTGCTTTCCTAGGTGTACTATGCAAAACACCTAGTACCTGCCTCTTTCTTATGCACCTGTGCAGTCTTGTCTTCTTTCAGTATAAGGTCAAGTTACACAGAAATAGGACTGCAGGTTCAGAAACTGATCTCAGGATATGGAGACTGCACAAAACATTCAGATTGTCCTGATGTGAAAGGTCTAAAAAATTAAAGTCCACAGCTACATTTCAGCTTGCATTTAACTCCTTTCCTGTAAATGTTTCTTTTTCTGTTAAACACAACCAGAGATGGCTGCAGACTGCTGCCTGTGTCCCGGTACTGAATCACAGGTGGAGTGCACGCAGAAGTCAAGCCTTCTGCAGGAGATTATGATGCCTCATGCACAGAGATAAAAAGAACATGTGCAAAGTCAAACAAGACAGACTCATTGAAAAGAGCATGTGCAAAGTCAAACAAGACAGACTCGTTGAAAAGAGCATGTGCAAAGTCAAACAAGACAGACTCGTTGAAAAGAGCATGTGCAAAGTCAAACAAGACAGACTCGTTGAAAAGAGCATGTGCAAAGTCAAACAAGACAGACTCATTGATTTTCACTGTGCTCACTAATAATTAAAAAGCACATTAAAGAAAGTGTATGAAACATGAACTGTATTCTCCAAGTGTCAGTTGTACACATCAGTATGTATAAGTTTTTCTACTTGCCAGTCTAAATGTATTAAAAAAGAAATTCCTTGTTCTATAACTGGAGAGAATATTTATAAGGAATAATAATTCTGCAGTTTTGCTGATACACACACTTTGCATCAGCTGTAAATTGTGAGATGGGTCACTTAGGTATTTGTCTTTAGTATGTATTTCTGGTTTATTTAGAATATTTTCTTTGAAGTGAGGCAGAAGAAGGTTCTTAAATCTTATTATTTCAAATGCATTTCTTGTACTGTTAGTACAGTACACGACGCAAGTACAGCCTGTCTTCTCTTTGAACAGACCCGATTCCATTTATGCTGTTCTATGAATGAGAAGGATGAAGTGCATGCAGAAGGATGGGGGATTCCCCTCAGAAAACACTGAACTATATTTTATTACCTCAGTGTCTCAGTGTCGCCACCACAAAGAAGTCACAAACCATCATTCTGAGAATCTATAATCGGCTGCAATACATGCAATGCCAGAATAATCACATATGCAACTTATACATAAATGGGTTTTTCAAAAAAGTTACTGCTACTCAGGTTTGGCAGTGAAGCCAAAGCACTTGAAGAGCCAGTCGGGGGAAGATAAAGCAATGAACAATTAATAGCATGTTCACTTTTGTCTCACGGAGGGTGTGAGGGGTCTCTGCTATACCACCAACACCATTTGACTATGGGGTGGACTGCAATGTAGCATCAATAGCTACAAGCTTCAGCTCATGCATGTAGATCAGGTGAGAGGTACCACGCCAATTGATAGATGTCAAGGCCATAAAATCTGACATGGGAGGCTTCATGGGCAGGCAGGTCAGCCAAAAATATATTTAAAAAAAGTCATGGTACTGCTTATATTTGCAGAGACATAGGTCTTTTAATTCTATCATTCTGTCTGAGTGATAAAGAACAGTGGGCAAGACTGTTTTTCAGTTTATAGCATCCTACAGACCACCCTCTCAAAGTCAGGAATCCCACTTGGCTTTCCTGAAAACATTGGAGAACATGAAGATCTCTCCGAACACCATTATATTGGGCGACTTCAACTACCCAAACATTGACTGGGAGCACTACTCAAGCCCCAGCACCTTAGCCCAAAGCTTCCTGGAAATTATAAACTCAAATGCTATGGAACAACTAGTCACCACTCCCAGAAGAGGGGACAACATACTAGACCTGATCATTACCAACATGGGGACTCTATGCTCCACACCAGAAGTATATCCCTCATTGGTAAGATCAGACCATAAATTAATTTCACTGGATGTCCACATCCTGACCCCACCCCCAGCCCAGAAAACCACAGTGAAAAACTTCTCAAAAGCGAACTTCTCACTTCTCAAAACCGAAGTGGAATCCTTCAAGGCCCCAGGGCCAGTGGAAACTATGGCCCAACTGCAGAATCTTATATAAACGCATTCTATGGACATCTCCAGGAATGCATGGATCATGCTATCCCAAACAAAACCAAGACCCAATCATCCAAAGGCAGGCGTCCAGTCTGGTGGACCCCTGCCATAAATAAACTGTACAACAGAAGGAGGAAGCTACTACATGATAGAGCAAAATCCCTAATAGGGAAGGCATCTCTGATCAGTACTAGCAAAAAATTACGATCCCACATAAAATCCTCCAAGGCCAGCTTCGAGAGAAAAATTGCACAGGACACCAAAGACAATCATAAGGCTTTTTCAGTTATGTTAGGAATCTGGGATGCAACTCCCAGACTTGTTCTGAGTTGATTCTAAATGACAAAAATACACTGAACCCACAGACATCGCCAATATCCTGGCAGACAGGTTCAGTGCAAACTTTTCCACCCCCCCCCAAAAGAGCAAGTATCTATCCCGGCAGAGGGCTGCCTCCCAAACATCTCTGATGCTCAGGTGAAGGCTGCCCTCTCCAAAGCAAAAAACACTGCTTCCATGGGACCAGATGGTGTCCCAGGTTGCGTCCTACATGAACTCCAAGAGGAACTAATCCCTCAAATAAAACAGCTATACAATCTCAGCCTCACTACAGGATATGTGCCCACAGAATGGCGTACAGCAACAGTGGTCCCACTCCACAAAGGTGGAGCCTCTACGGACCCTGGAAACTATCACCCCATATGCCTGACTAGCTTAGTCTGCAAGGCTATGGAAAGGATCATCATGGAGCTCATAAACAAAGACATTGGGGACCTACAGACACTAGATCCTACCCAGTTCGGCTTTGTCAAGGGCAGATCCTGCCTTTTGAACCTGGTTGACTTCTTCGAAACAGTCACCAAAGCCATAGATGAAGGGAAGGTAGTCCACACAGCCTATCTGGACCTTGCAAAGGCATTTGACACAATACCCCACTCGGGCATCATAGATAAGCTATCCAGCTTAAATATAAACCCCTATGTCACAAGATGGGTCACAAACTGGCTCAAAGACAGAACCCACAGAGTGAGAGTTGCTGGAGCCATGTCAGACTCGAAACTGGTCACAAGTGGTGTCCCACAGGTTTCTGTCCTGGGACCACTCTTGTTCGGTATATACTTTTCTGAGGTACAGGCAAATGTGGGAGGACTATGGCTCACCAAGTTCGCAGACGACTGCAAACTGGGCGCCATAATCGACTCTCCAGCTGACACAAACATCCTTCAAAAAGGTCTCACAGAGACAGATAACTGGTGCCAGTGCCATGGTTTAAAGCTAAATGCCAAAAAATGTATAGTCATACCCTTTGGCAAAAACAATGTGCCCACAAATTACCACATAGGTGGAAACCCATTATAGTACAGAGAAAGTTATTAGGGACCTGGGGACCCAAGTTGATAGCAATCTCTACTTTGAAAACCACATTGCCAAAGTGGTTAGAAAGACCTTCTACATAGCCCACCTCATCACGAAGGGTTTCACATCTAGATCAAGAGAGGTAATCGTGCCCCTTTATTCATCCCTCATCAGGCTCATCATAGAATACAATGCCCCTTTTGGGATGTACCTTACCCGACACCTGCAGCAATTAGAAAGACCCCAAAAGTATCTCACCAAGAGGATCAAGGGTCTCAAACAGATGCCATATGCTGCTCGGTTAAAAAAACTCCAGCTCTACTCAGTTGCATACCGCCTACTTCGAGGCGATCTATGCCTGACATACAAAGCTATGTCAAATCCAGAATTAATGGACATGCTCCATCTCAGTAAATCTAAATCCCTTAGAGCCACACGCTCGAGGGACTTGAACCTCAGCACAGAAATAAATAGAACTTGCTGGAGGGACAGGTTCATAACCCAGAGGCTCCCTTCGCTCTGGAATAGAATTCCAGTTCATGTGAGGCAGAGCACCTCACTGAATCTCTTCAAGAAGAATCTCGATAGGTGGATGGGGGATCATAGGTTTGTCCCAGGGATTACTCCCGTGTCACTATTAGACAAAGGCACAGTAAACTAAACCTTAAAAAGGGCACAGTATACTCAAATCAAGGGGTGGCGTAAGCCATACAGAATCGGGCTAGGCTTATAATTGCCTCAGGGCAGATAGCCTAGTATGAACCTATGAACCTATGAACCTATGAACAATCAAAAGAGAAGATAAGGATGCAATGATTGAAAAATCCTGTGAAACAAAATACCCAGAACAGAGTCATAGCTAGGTCAGTAACCGCCTTGGACAATCTCTGGATTGCATCTTTCTTCAACCAGAAGTTGAGGCCTAAAAAAAAAACTTTCTCCAGACCCAAAGACAGAAACGAACAAACCAAAAAAGTTACAAACTTACACTAAAAATAGTTAAACACATTCCTTTAAACAGTAGGGATATCAACCATGGTTGCTTCAATGATTTACTGCACTCATGCCTAATTGTCAACTCCATCTGTAGACAATCACAAACCATAATGTGACTGCTACTGCACTCCTGAACAAAGATTAATGTGTTCAATGTAATAAGTCATAAAGGTGAAATAATTCTGAAGATTCTGATGTACTTAACACAATCTGTCACACACAGACACAGATGCAGTCATGATTGTATACACAGATACACACACACACACACACACACACACACACACACACACACACACACACACACGCACACACATGCACACACACGCACACACACACACACACACACACACACACACACACTCTCTGTCTCTCATCTTAAAGTGGCACATTATATCTGCTTAATAACATTTGTGTATTAATGTCAATGAGCCATCACTGACAGACCTCCTCCTTTACAGCACACCTATAGATGCATTAAAGTAATTAGGAAGCCACAGTTCCTTCTAATTTCTTCACACCTTGGCAAAATGCGGTATGCTTCTTAATCAAGCCTTTCTGTTTTAATATGGACTTTGCAGAAATACATCTTTAGTTGCATGGTTGGCATAATGGTTAACATCTCCACCTCACAAACACAAGGTACAAGGTTTGATTTTAACCTCTGGTCACTGTCTAGTTATTGGTTAGACTGATATTACTCTGCAGGCTGATTGTTTAATATTTACCTAAGAACTCAATGCAGAAAGAGGGTATGTAAGTGATGGAACATCTAATGGAATATGTTATTGGATAGGATGGTTTGAGGGCATGTGACAGGTAAGAAAGAGTGAGGTGAAAGATGGATGAAAGGAAAGTAGAAACTTAAATGCACTTAAAGGCCAGAGTTGACAGGCTTATGATCTTCTTCTGTCACCAGGTAAATGAGTATAAGCCTCCTTTTTCATCTTTCTCATTTACTAATAGTACTACAGTCAAAGGTGGGCAGGGGAAGCAGAATACACTGACAATCTTTTCACGCAAACTACTGATTTTGTCAGATCTGCAAAGGAAGAATTTTGTTATAGCCCATTTCCCAAATGGCTCTAAATTTCCTGTGTTTAAGGCACTTGTTTCTTTACTGTTTGGAAAATGCAGAACTATACATCTCACAATATGTACTGCAGGAATGCATATATGCATGACATTTCAGAAATCAGTATTGCAAATTTGTTTAAAATGAAAATTTCAAAGGTTATTGGACTCTTAACTACTGTCTGATATAAACACAGATGATAAAGTACCCCATGCCCAGAGTGTTTACCTATACTGCCTCATATACATAGATTAATCAACCAGACATATTCTTTACCTCTTAGTAATATTTTAAAGTGGAGATGAAAGCAATGCAGCGACCAATAAGGTGCTGAAATCATTTTGTGAAATCCAGGTTAGTAACATACAATGTTTGTTGTCTTGGCTACATGACATGTATTATTCTGCAAGAACGCAGATGTTTCAGGGCTTGTTATAGAGGCCCCAAACAGAATCAAAGATGGTGGTTGCTATTCTTATTTCGGCTTTCCCGGTTAGGGGTCGCCACAGCGGAACTCCGGTCCACTAATGATTGGCAGTAGATTTTTATGGTGCCGAGGTGCCCACTTGATGCCCAACCTTCAACAAAGGCATGCCCATTCACGCATGTCTTTCGAATGCCACTCAACTGCAGGGAGGACATGCAGACTCCACACAGAAGGCACTCCAGCTGAGAATCGAATGGGAGAACCTCTTGCTGTGAGGCGACAATGCTACCGCTGCACCACAGCGGCTTCATTGATGCTGGTAAAACAATTAAATGTGCATGTAAATCTAATTGCAGACTGCCTTCATTCCATAGGTTCATAGATAATACTAGTCT